>NC_087065.1:49610951-49677427 GCF_963678635.1 Symsagittifera roscoffensis
TTTGAAATATTTCTGAATCAATTGGAATAACTCGGTTTTTCCCAATTTAAATTTTTTTCTCCAACGCCTCTCCAAGCCGCTAAATAAGTGGAGATAAAAGATGCCTAGCAGATACTTTTAGACTTGTCTAGTTTCCGGCGGTAAACAACCAAATGAACTACCGGAAACACTTTTGTTCTGCTTAAAGTTTTTGAAAAAAGCTCAATGCGTTTTTTCATAATCCTTTCCCTTGTTCCTTTTCAACTCGTCCTTTTCCCATTGAAACTTCCCTTGCCCTCTAGAGGAACACAGCACACTGTTCTTCCCCGGTTTGGATCTTTGAGTTTTTTGTATGGTTGAAAACCCTCTAAATTGTGTAAGTTAGTTATCAATATCTTAAAAACACCCAAGTTCCCTCTAATTTCACTTTTTTCATTTCAAAATTTGGCAAATTTGTCATTCGCTATAACTTGCCCAGAAACGGCCGCCGCCTTTGGAGAGTTATTTCAATTTACTGCCTTTTCACCATAAATTATAGGTCAAGTTAAGGTGTTAGTTTACTGCTGCTAACAGTTAAGCTACGCTAACAAAATCGCCTGCGAATTTTTATTTTATACCATAAAAGTCAAATCCACGTTCACTAACAAAATTAAACTAGGTCAAAAATTCATTGGCCTGAAACAAATTTAACATTTCATATGATTCATATAATTAACCAGGACCAATTATTAGGACCCCAAAAATTGGAATTAGAAAGAATTTTGTATCATGTCCCTTGTTGTTAAGCTAAGCTTAGCAAGATCCTAAGTAGGTGGTCTTCTGCTTTTTGGGTGGAAAAGTTTTTTCGCTTACAAAATCCTAGGACGAGGGTACTGCTAAAAATTAAGGACCCCTTTCCTAGGCTTTTGCTTTACGTGAGGACCCCCCCCCCCTCCTCTTAGGAAGGACCCCCCTTAGGATCCGGGACACGATACATTACTACTGTTGAATTTTTTTGGGCGAAATCCGAGTGTGCTACAGTTTCCGATGTTTTTAGCATTAATCTGTCTTTAAAGAGAACAAGACTGCTCTTATCAGGGTCAAGCCCTCAATGCTCCAAATTTTTATTTTTGTTGAGGTCTATGGAGCAGTAATAAGATGAAAAAATAAATTAAATTAAATACTATAAAAATTTATTTTTTAATTTCAGATTTTATGTGAAAGTCATCCCCCAACACGCCATATAAAGTACAAACTGATAGACCTCGCTCCTACTAACAAATAGATTATGGCAAACAAGCTTCTTTCAATCGGCTCAAATCATATGGGAGTTATTACTATTTTTTTGCCAATATCCTGTCCAACTCTTTTTTTTCGTTCCGAGTCATCGCGTTAGTTATCATGATTGATATGTTAGTCATTTAAACTGTAAATGTATTTTTTTTTCGGAGTCTTTTTATTTAGGGCAGAATTGTTTGCCCAAAATTTGGGGTTACTACCCGGGATGATCAAAAATACTAGTCATACAATTTCCATACATGGAAAAATACTAGTCATCCACTTTCCATACAATTCTATACAAACAGAAAATTGCATGAAAGTTCTATGATTAGTATTTTTTCATATATGGAAATTGTATGACTAGAATTTTTCCATAAACCAAAAATTTTGATTTTTTTATTTAAATTTCTCAAAATTTTTTGGTTGTGTTCGTAACCGAACACAAATGACATAAACCTTGATTACTCAAACGTAGTAACCACAGGTTTGGCCGTCTCGCATAAAAAATGCATTGGAAACAGCCTGATATTTGTTACTTCTGTCTCACACAAATAATATAACGAAAGTAATGAACTTTTAAATTTTGGCAATAATTTTCAAAGATGATTATTTCCAAAATTTGATTTTTTAAATTACCACACATTGATCAAGGCATACAAAAAACTGTCATACCAAAAGAAAGAGGAGTTTTAAGCGTTTTTGAAAAAAGTTATGAAGAGAAAAGAAAAAAAAATCCAATGTTAGTATATCCAGGACTACATTATACAAACAAAAAAAAAATAAATTTTGCATGCAAATTTTTTTTCAAAAATGATTGTTTGATTACAAAAATCAGTTTGCGATTAAAAAAACACAAAAAACTTGCCATCAAAAAATTCTAGTATATGGAACACTAGTCATACAAAATATACAATTTACTATATCTAAATTGTATGACTAGTGTTTTTTTTTCAGAAAACAAAAATAAAAAAGTCAAAGTTTTCAGTTGTAGCAGCCCAAGAAACGCGTAAATGTTTTGCCAGCAGTTGAATTGATTTGATGAAATAAATTAATTACCGAGAAGACTCCCTAACTGAACTTTAGCACGTGTCTTGTTAAACAAGAAAAGAAAAGGAAAACAACAACAACAACCACAACAACATTGACAACTATTGCAACTGTTGCAACTATTGCAAATATTGCAACTATTGCAACTATTGCAACTATTGCAACTAATGTAACAATTGCAACTATTGCAACTATTGCAACTATTGCAACTGTTGCAACTATTGTCACTATTGCAACAATAGCAACTATCGCAACTATTGCAACTATTGCAACTATTGCAACTATTGGAACTATTGAGGAGTTTGTCAACCCCGACACGAATGATAAGGAGAAGCGACAGAGCGATAAAACCGCCTTCTTATTTTGGTTTTCGTGATCACTCGGAAGAAAATCCAAATGAGGACTCCGTTTCTGCGTCGCAGAGAGTTAGTGACGATGAACAAGAGGGTTCATACAACGAAACCGAAGACAAAATAGAAAATGAAGAACAACATACTGGGGCGACTCAACAGCCTCGTGTTATGACCCTCAGTGAGCAAGACCATTATCCTTTCGTACCCATTAAAGAAAACGTCACAAACTGTTTGTTTGACGCCTTTGGAGGGTCTCTCGACATATCTAAGGAAGTTCAAGGCAAACTGTATTTAGTCCCGAGGGAAACATTGGCCGTAAATACGTTGATCTTTTAACGAAAGAAATCTGCCGATTGAACCAAAACGAATGTTCAAAACGACTTCTTGTATTCAGGCGATTAATCTTACAGCGGGACCCAGTGATAAAAACCACACGTGATGTGAGAGCTTTGATCGGAAGACGACTTGAAGACTGGGAAAATAGTAAGTTCAATATTCTACTACAAGAAGCCAAACGATGTAACAAAAACAACCGAGGAAACCTATGAAAAAAAAACAGATCTGAAGACGAGCACACCGCAGTGGTTTTTTGCACGAATGATGATGGAAGGGAAATTTCGGTCCAAATGACGAAGTTATTGATTCCACAACAAAAACAAGAAAATTAGTCATTGACATTCTGAAAGAAAAACATCCCGTAGCAAAACAGTCAAAAGAAGAAGCAAGAATACAAGTACACAGCTTGCCTGAGTTAGAAACAGTAACCATCACTTCTTCTTATATAGAAAAATTTGCGAGGTCAATGCACGGTGGAGCCAGACCTTCAGATCAGATTCGGAACACTGGAAAGACGCATTTCTTCGATTTGGAGGGCACAGTTCGGCTTTGAGAGACGAAATGGCAGCTCTAATCACAAAGATAGCTAACAAAATTAATCCATGGAAGCAAATACGAGCATTGATGTCAGGTCGTCTGATCGCTTTGGACAAGTGCCCCGGAGTTAGACCCATTGGCATAGGTGAGTGTTTGCGAAGAATAATGCGTAACTGTATGGCCGAAGCGACCAAAAACAATCTCGAAGAAACCTGTGGATCTCAACAACTAGCTTGTGGTGTGAAAGCAGGAATAAAAGGAGCTGTACACGCAGTGGAGGAGTTGTTTAATAGCACCAAAGAGGACGAACATGGTCTTCTATTGATGGATGCCTCGAAAGCATTCAATGCATTGAACAGGGAAACGGCTCTATGGAATGCTAGAATACTTTGGCCAAGGTGCTCACGATTTTTTTTCAACACTTATAGAGGGTATGCGCCGCTAATTGTTGCAGGAACGACAGAACTTCTTTTCAGTAGTGAAGGCACTACACAGGGTGATCCACTTGCGATGTCATTCTATGGTGTTTCATTGATGCCATTGATTGAATCACTCAAAGATCGACCTAAGTATTTACAAACATGGTATGCAGATGATTCGGGAGCTCTCGGCGCACTAGAAAACCTGGTTGAATGGTTGTCATCTTTGACTGAAAACGGCCCGAAGTATGGCTATTACCCCGAGCCAAGCAAAAATTATTTGGTTGTTCAACCAAATTTTGTTGAAAAAGCTCATCAATTGTTTGACAGGTTCGGCATCAGAAGGTAGAAGGTATTTGGGCGGATTTATTGGCTCTGATGAAGGCAAAATTCGTTTCACTTTAAAAAAAGTCCAGGAATGGTTGGATTGTCTTAGCGAGTTGTCAGAATTGGCAGAAAAAGAACCTCAAGCTGCTTTAATTGGATTAACAAGATCACTGCAATGCGAATGGAATTTTGTCCAGAGAGTGGTCAAAAACACGTCGCAGTTGTTTGCTCCTCTCGAGAAGATGTTGGAGGAAAACTTTTTGCCAAGCTTATTAGAAACTTCTAGTGTCACACACTCAGATTGTGTTTTGTATTCACTTCCTGTCAAAAGAGGGGGACTAGGTGTGCGAAATCTAATAGAGGGTGCCGAACTAGCACTTTCCACTTCACGTGAAGCAACTGACTGTCTCGTGAGTTCGATCCTTCCCCAAGATGAATTCGACCAAACTCTACACAAAACAAAGATGAGAGAAGCAAGAAAAAAACCACGAGGAGAAACATAATGTTGTGGACAAAGATAAACTCTATGAACTGCTTGCAGTTTTACCAGCAGATCAGAAACGAGCGATCCGGAGAATAATCGACAACAACTGTTCCTTGTTGAATAATAATTTTGATTTTTCAGCCACAGAGTTCAGAGACGCTCTATGTGTTAGGTACAGAAAACCACTCAAACGTTCTTTGTCGAGATGCGATGGAGGTCAACAAGATTTTGACTTACAGCATGCACTTTCTTGCAAGAAGAGCGGACTGGTAACACTACGACACAACGAAATAAGAGACACAGTGGGCGATCTTGTTGATCAACCAGATGTAGAAAATGGAACCCCGGCACTAATTGCAGATCTTTCAGCTCGTGGGGTTTGGGATAGACAGTCGGCTGCGTCGTTCGACATCAGTGTTACAGACACTGACGCTCCATTTTACCAAAACCGCAATCCCATGAATGTACTGAAAACTGCAGAGATTGAGAAGAAAAATAAGTATGAACCAGCTTGTGAAGAAAAGCACATGTCTTTCACTACACTTGTCACTTCAATAGATGGTGTTTTGGCACCGGAGTTCACGTTTTTTTCTCAAACGACTAGCAGATGTTCTGGCATCAAAATGGGACCGCCCATATAGTCATGTCATGTGCTGGGTGAGATGTAGAATTTCTTTCGCTATACTAAGAGCAACCAACATTTGCATCAGAGGCACAAGATCCAAATGGCGATCCCTCGGCGTTGAGGACAGTTACCTAATTGGAATGGCATTCTAAATGTTCACACGCTAATAACTGGGGCTTTCATCGCGCATAACTGACTCCTATGATATTAGAATTTCGACACCATTTGCATATTATTTCGAAGAATATGAGATGTTTGAAGATAAAAACACAGGATGACAACTGTGAAAAAGCAACGAAAAACTTTTCCTTGCACCATTCGAAACCAATTTATTTTGATTTTAAGTTAATTTTATTTTAATTACCGAAAAAAAAGTTGAATTGATTGTTCAAAGCTTTTATTCACAAAAAAAAATTTTAAAAAAATGCTAATCATACAATTTCCATATATAAAAATTGTCTGATTAGCATTTTTTTTCATACCATTTTTTCCTTTTGTTTATAAAGAGATACGAATTTCGATACCAAAATAATTATAAATTACCTTTGAAATTCGATTAAACTCATTTTGCAAAAATGTATGAAATTTATATGACTAGCATTTTTCCATAAACTAAGTGTATGAAATTGTATGATTAGCATTTTCGGTCTATGGAGGTCAACCCGGGTATTTAGTATTCGCTTCATTACTAGGGGTTATTCTGTCTAACTTTTCTTTTTCAATCTTTGTCATCTTAATAATTACCCTGATTGATATTTTAGTCATTTCAAATATGATCTGGCTTTTTCAATTTGATCTGGTGGCTCCATCCTATTCGAAATGGTTATGAAATTATGTTGCTTTAAGCTTAACTTATGCGACTTTTTTGTATTTCTTTTGCAAACGGAGGTTTATTAGTTTGATTATTTTAGAAGACAGAATAGTTTACGCAGAAGCTTATATTTGCAAAACCTGCCTAATAATTCACTAGGTGCTCATAGTGAATGTGTGTGTAATAATCGGGGTAATAAAGTGTTAGCCGTTATCCTGTCAACTTTCTTTTTTCGTTCTGAGTCATCGTATTAATTTCCATGATTGGTCATTATTTAATGTATTTTTCTTTTGCAAACGGAGTTTTATTAGTTTGGTTATTTTAGAAGACAAAATAGTTTACACAGAAGCTTATATGTTTGGAAGCAACCAATATGATGACACAGAACGAAAAAGAAAAGTGAAACGGAGGATAACCGCTAACACTTCGTAATAACCCTATTTAGTACTCACACCCAGTGTGTGTCATCATATTGCGAGTCATCATAGTAATAACCCCCATTATTACTCACACATTCACTGTGAGCACCTAGTGAAATATTATACAGGTTTTCCGCAAATAAGCTTCTCTGTAAACTATTCTGAACTCTAAATTATCCAGAAACTGGATGTGTGTAATAATGGGAGTTATTACTAATTGTTAGCCGTTATCCTGTCTAACTTTTCCTTTTCGTACCGAGTCATCATATTAATTACCATGATGGATATGTTATTCATTTCAATTTTAAGTGATTTGATCTGTTTTTTTTAAAAGTTTGATCTGATTGCTCCATCCTATTCGAAGTGGTTAAATTATGTTGTTTTAAAGTTAAATTATGTTGTTTTGCAGGGGCGGATCTAGGATTTTCTCGAGGGGGGGGGGGGGGATTTTCAAAAAAAGTTCGAAAATTTTGACGACCTTTTTTTTAGGTCGACCAAATTGATTTTTCGAGCTCTCCCAAAGCACTGTTTTCCCCATATTTTGGCAAAATTTTCTGCGCCTCAAATTTTTGGGCACTTTTTGAAAAACTTAGACAAAAAATTTTTTTTTTGGCGCGCGTTCCCCCTCAAAGTTAGTATATATTGGCGCCAAAGGCGCCTTTAGAAAAATTTTAGGGTCGGTCGGCCAAAAATGGATTTCTGAAAAAGTATCAAAGGGGGTCGGCAGGGGTCAAATCCCTGAGTCGGCAGGGGTCGACCCTTTGGGTCGGCAGGGGGTCGAATCCCTGAGGGGAGGAGCATCCGCCCCCCCCCCTAAATCCGCCCCTGTTGCTTTGTGCGATCCGTCTTGGTAAATGCTTTTAGTACCGTAGAATGGGAGGTGTTTGCTTGTTTGTCCAGGTGAAATAACAGATAGTTTTGCAGCTTATCGCGTCTTTAGTTAGAAATCGACCATTTACATTTTGTTTGATGAACGAATGATCGTAATTAAATGGGCTCTGTAAGTGAAACTGAAAAAAACGAGATGTATTAAGAGGTGATGATTTTGGATGATCATGTAGGTTGTGAAGACAATGTTGTTTTTGGATGAGTTGGTAATAGATTCTCGTTTTATTTGCTTAGTAATTGAATGTATCAGCAGGATTAATGTATTTACCTTCGCGTATCAAAAAGTTGAAAGCTAATTATGCTGCATACACTCTCAAGAAATTTTGATTGGCGTCAGTGTTCTTCATCCCAATTATCAATGATGCGATCAATTTTATGACGAAATGTGAAACATGTATTTTCAAAGAATTTGTTTGGGTAATAGCAGTTAGTTTAGTTAGTTTAGTCAACATCTTGCCTCTATCTAACTAATTGTGTCATGCTTCTCTGTACAGTGCAGAAACTGTGATGCTGCACTGTACGGTGCCGATTTTAATAATCCGGAAAAAACGCAATAAACTTGAAAATTAGAACGCGTTTTTGTCAAGTTGATTGACATTAGGTTAAAAAGGACAGACACAAAACTTGCTTAGAAATTCGGCACAATTAACATGGTGCAATTTGATTAGCAATTTTTGGGCCTAAATATTTACCCTGAAAAGGAATCATATTTTGTCAATAAAAAAAAGCCAGAACTACTGAGTCAATCACTAACTTAAAAATATCAAAGTGTGCCTCTTACTCTGCCCAGCAAACTCTAAGTATGGTACCATTTCTAAGAACATCCATTGTAATGCAATACAATCAATTCTATTCCGTCATTTTTGGCACTGAAACTTATTTTTTTGCAAGATAACCCATCATAGCAACCTCAGCTGAAGAAACGTGTGATAACCTGAACAAAGGCTGATTTTCTAGGCAGAATTGTCCAATGACGGTCGATCAGAAAAGGTACCCCCTTTGTAAGCGAGTTGATAAAGAGCTGATGACGCGTTCCCAAGTAGAACAAGCTCACTCAGCAACATACCATACACAGAAGATTGGCTTAGGAGAGCGACAAAAGTTGACGTTGATCTCGATGTTGAATTTATACTGTTTCCGATACTCGTTGGATTGGGACAATTATCTACCACAATTAAACTGGGCCTATAAGAGCAAATAACATTCTACTACAGGAGAGCATTCAACTACCTAGGAGGTTTGCAGTGCTGAGAACGAGGTTGAGGAGCTTCGAGGATGATTCGAGGAAAGCTCGATGTGGAGAGAGGACTGGTCATGGTCACATAAGATTTCAAGCTGTGAAGTAGAAAAAAAGAGTGTCATGTAGTGGCTGGTATGTGCGCGGTCAGAAAAATCAAGTGGCGAAGGACTTAAAATCCAAAAACTACAGTGAAGAATCTGGTTTTCGAGGCAATGGGTTGAACGAAGCAAGTGGGCCACGTGCAGAAAAGCAAACAAAAAATCTTCGAGTAAATTTTGCAAGTGAATGCAAGAAGGGAGGACTGGGCTCTTCAGTTGCTCTGCAACCATTTCGATGAAATTAGACAGCCTCATTGTGGATACACTTTGGACTGATCACGTTTTGCACGAGTTTTTTCTAGATTTGAAAACTTTGCAGAACCCTAATGGCACGCTATCAAGAGCTGAGGACGAAAGATCAGTGGCACCGATCTAAAAGACTGCCAAAACATTGTGAGGAGCTACACTTTTTTGCTGAGTTATTGTGTAAATCAAACTAGTGTGCATTCAGCGGTGTTTGGAAGCAACCTTAAGCTTTGCCGCACGTACTTCTCATCAAATTACACTTGAAGCAGCGTGGCAAATTTTTCCTTCTGAGTTGTAATTTCTGCGGATGACTAGGGTGTTTAACAAAAAAGGTAGATCGGTGATTCAATGCTGTGGCGCTGACCACTGAGACATTTCATCAAGCAGGCAACAGACTGTGTCATCTGTCGGAGTTGGCTTGCTAGAATTGTGCAATGTTTATATCTTCTAAGATGCATGAAGTAGCAGTGCCAAAGAAGGCATTGGCAACATAGCATCGGCAAAGGGGCAACATAGCATTGGTTACATTCCGGGACAAATCGACGTAACGAGAAACATGGGTAAACTTGAGACCATTCATTGTACCGAGTAAATAAAGAGCAGTGGCTACATAGCATCGACAGTAAGGCAGAGAATCTACAGTGTTATACCGGGACGTTCGAGTTTGCGAGATAACATAGGTGAGCTATACCCTGTGCAATGGCATGAGTTTTTGCGATGACTTCAGTCTACTGACCGTGTTCAAGTACCTCGTGAAGAAGAGTGATGCTCATTTGAAAATAAAAATAGTTTGTGGCAGAGCATGCACCAACAAAAATCTTGCGATTTGGCAAATGATATGAGTTTTCATAAAACGCATTTAGTAAGTTTTATATAAAAATCCCAGGCGAAGCAAGAATTTACATTTGTTGTTTGTTAGTTGATTTTTACTGACACAGGTACCCAGTTGAATTCTAGAGACTTGAACTATACTGACACAGATAAATTATAGAGGAGCGTCAAAAAGTGCTGTTTCCGTGTGATCGGATGCCTTAGTGTACTATCCTCATTGTAGCAAGAAACAGAAAATGGATCCAAAAACGCGATTTACAAAGTCATCGGTTATGACTAGAAGAGCAAATCTTTTTTGCTGATGATTTAAGAAAGAAGACAAATAGCGCGTGCAAAAAGAATGTCAGTCAAGGTGCACATCATTCAATGCGATTTCCTTGCCATTGTGAGCCATTGGAAACCCTAGAGCTATCAATCGAGGGATGCATAAATATTGAGAAACCAAGCAAAACAACGACAGGAGCCCCAACGGAGGGAAGCTGCTACTGCAGATTCGGTAGGGGACCCTGAAAAGTACCCTGTCAAGCAGGATTAAATGATCCTCATTCTTTTGAGCGTCAATGCAGAGGCAACAAAGACGCAGAACCCACCCATTTGATATGGACTGGCCTACGTTTCTGCTTCAGCGATTGAGTCCACGAGCCATTGGTCTATTCAAAAAGGTCGCCTGCAACAGAAAAAGAAGAGAAGTATTTAGCAGAGGTGAAAACAAATCTGCTTGTGGCAAAGAAGTTTCTAGGGCTGCGGCAGGCTGGTACAAGACGCTAATCTTTTTCCTACTCGAGGAAGAGTTTGCTAGTAGAAGCAGCAATGCAATTCTGTTTATTCACGAGGAGACAAACAGTTGATGCAATACCTTTCTGCTGGTTTGGCTAGATGAAATCATCTATGGATGCATACGTCAAGAAAAGTCTGACAAGATAAGGGCCCGTTTCTCAGAACGATTCACAATGGATGACACAGGTTCGATGTCGTAGCTCCTTGGAATGCAGATCGAGTAGTCACCTGAGTCAATAACTTTGAATCTATCAGGCTATTTTGATAAACCTTTAGTAGTTTGTGGCCTGGCTTGTTCCAAATTTAACTTTGGAAAAATTCACCTGTGATCTTTTTTATGAAACCTTAGGGCTTTTAAAATTGCTCATTTGATCAAACTTGTGATAACTAACGCTTAAGTGGCAAATATTAAGTTCTAAGTTAAGTTGAGGAAAAAATTAATTGGTCTTATTTTTAAAACTGACGCTGAATACATCCCTTTGTAGTTCACATTAGAGTGGGGGGAAATAAAAAGAAGAAAGAAGTTTTTTCGACTATTTCGTGATTTTTTTTCAATCCACAAACCTTTCAGTGGGCCTTAAACTACAGTCGGTCGGAACATGCAGGTTTTGTTCTTGATATACGGGCAGTCTTGTTTAAATTTAATTCAGATTTGCTGTTTGACCAGGTTTGTTTTTTCATTATGTTTTTCTTGTTTATCTTCAGCAAAATCGTAGTCTGCTACCCGCTTCCTTTTATAGTCTTGATTAATAGATTATGCATAATCTTTATGTAGATCCTTCAAAAATTCTAATTGAATTTAATTACCAAAGTGAGATGATAAAAAGATTTATAACCAATTAAATTCGTCAAATTTTTTTTAAAAAATTTTAACCACAGATAATTGATTATAATTCTTACAGAAAACCTTTTTAAATCAATAATAAACTCTTGTTTTGTCAAAGTTGTGTCAAAACAATAATTCATCTCATTTACATCTTCTTGAGAATAATATTGCTGTCAATGACAAAATCTCATAGCTTGAGATTTCCGCACCTTTTGATTATTTGACCACAAAGTTTTCTACGGAACAAAAATTTCATAAAATTTCATAAAAGCTCCCACGGTAGGTGAAAACAGCTCTGCTAAAGTGTTCATCAACCTTAAGCACTTTGTTTGTAGTTTGGTAAGAATAGAAGATTTGCATCATGATTAAAATTTAATCACGAAAATTGAAAGATTATAGCAACTCAGATGTCGAAGAATGAATTAAAATTAGAAGGGATTCTAAGCGGTTAAAATAGTTTTTTTTTTGCACAGCAATCATTTTTTAGTGATGATTTAATAAAAGTATACAATTACATTTATCGATATAATTGATTAACTGTGCAATTTTTTAATTTAGATATTTTGCTGGAAATTGGATTGTTTAATTCAACTGGAATGTATGTAGACATGTTTTCCAAAATTCAATCCTGGTAGTGATAATGCTTTTTTTTTGTTTTTCGTATTCCTTCAAAAAAATTTTGTGTGGGCTATATTTTTTTGCTTGTCTCAGAAATTTGAAATAGTTCAAAAAAGATGAGAATAAAAATACTATTAAGTCTTCTACTGTCCATATGGCAAAAACAAAGGCCAGGGTTGAGTTGAAATTTTCTGAAAATGAGAGGATAAAAAATTGTCTAAAATTTATAAGCAAAAAGGCTATAAAGTACAACTAACAAAAAGTTAATTTATCATGAACTTTAAAGTAATCAGCGAACAATTCAAAAACATTTATAGGTAGTCATTTTTCGTTTAGCTGATGGCATTTTGGGTTGAAGGATTAAATTCCTGGTTCTTATGATTATATATCGATTTCTTAATAAACCTGGGGTCGGAAGTGGCATCAAACGTTTATGTATAGAGAAAAATGGGAAAATAGTCGCGGTCAATTTGAATTGATTGGTTTAGACTTCAATTTGGCTTTAAGTCAACAGTTGAAACAATTAAGTTTTCTTGAATGTGAAAGAGATTTTAACCGTTGCTTAAAAAGAAAATACAGTTGATTGGCAAAACTGGGGCATGGAGGTATTACTACGCTTTGTGATTTTCAACTCAAACTAATGCCGATTTGTCAGATTGAAGTTTCGTTAATAGTGTTGATTGAAGGATTACCTAGGGTGCAGTGAAAGACAAAAGTGTTGCTAAATTTTGGACTGCGAGTTTGCAGTAGCAAAATAAATAATAAAATTTACGCAGCAGTTTTTCATGTTTTTTTTTAAATAAATATTTTATATGTTTTAGTTGGTTTTCAATATTTTAAGCGAGTTTTTTTGAGTGATTGATGTTTTTCTATCTTTTTTGAAGTTTTCTGAAAATTGAGTTTTGAGCAATTGAACCTAGATTTAAATCTTACGCCGTTGTTTAACGGGTTTCTGTTTAAAATAAAATTTTACAAGGTAGCAACATTTTTTGATAAGTTTCATCATGATTTTTATCTGATTATAAAAATCACTTGGCGTAATTGTCTTTGGTAAGTTTCATAGAGCAGCAGTGGGGATTATTTATGATTGAATAAAAATAAGATTTATTTTGTAGGTTTGTGAGTCCAAAAATTCGCCCAACTGAAAAATTGAAAGACTCAGATCTGATATTATAAATGGCGATTTTAAGGTGACTCCGAAAAATACCACCCTGAGTTCGGTGAGTCCGATAGTCTTGAGTTTTGCGATGGAGAAGTAGGAAACACCCAAATTGAGCCACGGGTCTCAAGTCCATCTCGATTTCCGGCCGTCGGTGTGCGAGTTGACTCCTCGCGATACCCTTGAAATTTTTCCTGATCAATGCGGGTGCCTGTTTCTCGGTTCGAGACGTAAGGTGTTTCCGGCAACACCCAGACTGATTCGGCGGTTGCGGGACGGAAATCACTATCGGGGGTAAAGAATTGCTCATCTAATGGCGCACTTGGTTGATAATCTGGGAATGAAAATCCAGAATAATCTTCGTAAACTTCGTCTTCCTCTGGTGCCGTTGGCGTTATAGATGACCTACTAGAGCTTGGAGTTATCGAATGATCTCGAGACGATGAAGTCTCTCCGTTTCTCTGAGAGTTTATTGACAGTTGTGCTAAGTGGCTGAAACCTGGTAGTTGAGAAGACACAAAACTCGACAAAGCAGATTCGGATCGGTGCCAGCTACTGCTCTCCTCGGGTAAAAACAAAGACGTCGGGAGTCTTGTAAATTCTGCTGGGGGTCGGTGTCTAGTGGAATCAGGGATTCGAGGTGCCGGTTCGTTCTGTTGTTTCTCGAAAAGTTCTTTCAGCAAGGGGTCTGAGATTTCGCCATTTTCATCAAATTCGGTTCTGCAAATTGGACATTTGAAAGAGGTTCGGTTCGAGGTAACACCTTTGTGGCAAGGTTTCGGCAGGCCGCAAAAAGAATGTCCGCATGCCAAGGCTCTGGGTTTGACTTTGTGCTCTAAGCATATCGCGCATGTCAAATCGGCCATTTTAAACGTATTATAAGAAACTGTTTACTTATTGTGCTGTAAATGTTATTTATCAAAAATACAACATGTTTCAGAAATCGAAACGTAAGTTAATATGAGAAGTTATTCTGATTTGCGTCAAACTACATATTGAGAAAACTGCACCAATGTTTTTTGATGATCAATAGAATTACAAGCACGCCAAGCAGGTCAAACAGTTTTTAGCCAAATGATTTGCAAGTTCGTTTCTATTTTAACAAAAGACTGACTAAAAATTAACTTAAACTGTTTCAACGAAATATCGAAACTGTGACTAATTGTGCGCAGGACTCCACCCGAAGCTTGTTATACAAGCTCACACGAAGATCGAGCAGCCGAAATAGATTGGCCTTTTACTTGTTGTCTTTCATATAGGAGAGAACAAGAGTCTTTTGGTACTTTTTGAGAAATCAATTTTTGGCCGACTGATCTAAATTTTTCTGAAGGCGCCTTTGGCGCCAATATATACTAATTTTAAGTGGGGAGCGGGCGCCGAAAAACGCGATTTTTTGGTCAAAATTTTCCAAAAAAAGTCTAAAAGCGCCTTTTTGGCCCGTTTTTTCAAAATTTTACCTAGGGTGCAGAGATTTTGGCCGAAAGAGGGACTTTTTAGTGCTTTGGAAGAGAGCTCGGAAAATCACAAAAAAATTCTCTCGAGAAAATCCTAGATCCGCCCCTGCGTGGATTGATGAGCAAAAAGCGCCGAGTGTTCCGACTTCAGTCATATCTTTGAAAAAAAAAAACAAATTGGCATCCAAAAAAAATTTCCAAGGTTTTACTGAATTCGAGCAGTGAAGGGTACCATCACGTAGCTCAAAAGCTTTGATTGATTAAATTCGAATACGTCACGGTTAGTCAAACTCTGATCAACTCCTGTTTCACTCATGGTAATTTTTCTGAAAAACGGAAACGCTTATGCCCGTTTTTTTCCGACACTCGATAACTATTTGATTTATTTTTGTGGATCCATGTCACGAATGATAGAATGATTGTCACCAAAATTAAAACACTAAGTTTGACAACGGGATTTCTTGGATGTATCTGAAACGGACGCCCCCCCCCCTCAGGGATTTGACCCCCTCACCAACCACAGGGTCCCCTCTTTGGTATTATTTGATGAAGTCCAATTTCGGCCGACAAACACTTAAATTTTTCTAGAGGCGCTTTTGGCGCCAAAATCTGCTAATTTTGAAGGGTAGCGCGCCATTGAAAACGACCTTTTTTGGTCAAAATTTTCCAAAAGGCCCTAACTTTGAAAAACGTTTCTGCGTCGTAGACAAATTTTTGTTAATAACAATGTCAAAAATGCTTTTTTGGACTTTTTGGAAAAAATTTTTCGTAAAAATTAGTTTTTTTTTGGTGCGATCTTACTCAAAATTAACATATAATGCCTTTGGAACAATTTAAGGATTGGTCGGCCTAAAATTGATGTCTAAAGTTAGTACCAAAGGGACCCCTTGGGTGATGAGGGCTCACATCGCTGACGTAGAGAGGCGTCACAAGCCTCTTCTCACGTAAATTCGCCCCTGATCAAAATAACGTCATTGTTACAATAATTCATGACCCATTAAGAGTTCAGTTAAAAAATTAACAATTAAATTTGACCTTGGTTGGACGTTTTGTCGCCAGACGAGAAACATTGTTGAACTCAGCCGAATTTTCAATTACTCGCGTCAAAACATACGTTAACCTCTTAAGTTTTGTTGATGTCTGGAGCAGTTGCTCTTTTTAATTAATTCTGTCTATTTCAACTTTTTTGCACTGAATGCAAGAAAAGGTTTCACGCTTTTTTAAAATGAAAACGTCATTTATGTACAAGGTCATTCTGCCGAAACCACCGAATTCATAAGCAATGCCCGCTGAGTGTTTCAAAGTCCCCACCATAAAAAACATTTGTCCATTTTTAGCCTTGAAGTAAAGGTGCGTCAAGGTTGTATTTGTATTGTGAACCTAGACGACCGAAAAAGATCTAGACGAACAAAGATAAGTTCTTTTATTTATATTTTTATTGACGTCTGGCGGATTTTTTTTTTGTAAGAATAATCATAATTTGGCGTTTTTCACTCACTGAAGCTATCTCAGTTTTGATTAAGACTTTGATTGAAGCCTAGCTTTTTTCTCCAAGCCCAGCTTGTTCGTTTGCCAAAATTGCAATTAAATTGAAATTATCCCAAAAATATTTATTCATCGTATTTGCTTTGCACTAGGTGGATTGCTGCTTATTAAAAACCGATTTTTATTGAAAATCAAATCAAAGAAACGAACGGACAATAAGAAAAACATGCCGAAAATGAGCACCAGCGGAAACCCGAGTTTTATGACTAGCACGCCTTTGTCCCGGCGAGGTTCGAAAATCCCGCCGAGGTTCGAAAGCCCGAACATCCCATTGGAAACTCCTAGCTTAACATACAAGGAGTTCTACAATTTTCTCCCGATTGGAATCTCTGACGTCAAGGAGCCGTCTAACTCAACAGGTAAATGGTTCCATTAATTGAAAAATTGATTTATAGTTTGCGAATATTTTGCAGGCCTTTTACAACAAAATTACTTACTTGGGCCCTAGCGTTGAAAGGTTATTTTGCACAATCAAACTTTGGAGAAATGAATTATTCTAGTTAAGTTATCAAAAAAACTTAGTGCAAGGTTTGTGTTTTCATTTTTTACCTCAAAATTTTACATTTTAATGCTTAAGGAATGTTTTTAAAATTATTTTCCAGTCAAAAGTTTCTGGTTGGGAAATATTTATAGTGATTCAGCCAAAGGAGAAACTAAGCTCCTGTTCTTCTGTTTCTACAGAGCATTCGGACACCGGATTTTGTGAGAAGACTCTTGATGAGGTTGATTGCCCTAAACTATACGAACACCCGGAATACGGGTTAACATGGGACGCCCGTTATGATTTTAAATATTGGGATCCAATCCCGATCAGGGACGCTTTTAACGTGGACGAGCTAGATCAATCTACTTTATCCTTTAATGGAACCGACGAACTAAAGTCCATCAGCAGAAACCAGAGTTCGGAAACCTTGGTGACGTCTTACTACGACCCAGACGTTACTTTTTATCCGCAGAATGAATTCCCTGACGACTTTAATTGCGGGGATGGGATAACATTTGCCCCCAAATGCGTGTTCGGGAGCAACAATAAATTCGGGAACAAGTGCAGCTTCGGAGGGAAGTGCCAGTTCGGTCCCAACTCTACTTTTGGTGCCAATTGCAGATTTGGTGGGTTTTCCAAATTCGGATCTCATACTGTATTCGGGGCGAATTGTCTATTCGTAAGGTCGTGTAATTTCGACCAATTCTGCTTTTGGAACCAACAGTGCGTTTTGGGGTCCGGGTGTCGAGTAAAAAAGGGTATTTTTGCGATAAGTTGTACTTTCGCTTCAGACGTTAAACTCGTCAAGTGTCGATTTGCTTCGTCTTTTGATAAGAGTCGCAAGGAAATGTGAGTCGCACTTTGAATATTTCACTTGAATTGAACTAATTTATCCAGTA
Organism: Symsagittifera roscoffensis; assembly: GCF_963678635.1. Taxonomy (NCBI): domain Eukaryota; kingdom Metazoa; phylum Xenacoelomorpha; order Acoela; family Convolutidae; genus Symsagittifera; species Symsagittifera roscoffensis. The sequence continues at coordinate 49,628,614 of NC_087065.1, forward strand.
ATTTGAGCTAATTTTGTATTCGCCAATTAATTCGTAATTAAATTGACATGAATTTGTAAATAATTATAATAGTCATGAATCCAATCACATAATCGAATTCGATAAACCATAAAATTTTCCTCTAAATTATTCAGACTGATTGCTAGAAAACGTTTATCTGAAGCATATTAAACATATAATTTTTTCTGCTTAATTCGTATAATTCCCAAAATTATCACCTAAATTGGCAAATCAAGTCGTGCCGAGTTTTTGAAAAAAAAATGAGACAAATTTCATGACAATTTAAACAATTCTAGCTTAAACCTTTCTCTTCAGTTGGCAGGAACCTCTATGTGCTATTTGTAACAATACTTAACCCTCAAATTATGAATCATATCAATCTAAAATGAACAAGCAGTGACGTTTGATGTACGATCGAATGATTCCGCAGTTCATTTACATGAATTTAGCCTAATTGATTGATTTTTAACCAAATGTTGTAAGCTGCGATTGTATATTTCGAATAGAATTGAGCGATGGCCTTGACCCTAGAACGCTTGAGTTACAGTGAAAGTTTAGGTATTTATTGGCAATATTAATGCCCTTAAGCATCTAAATGGGTTGATCGGCGAAAAGAAAGCAGAAAAAAACGAATAAAATTAGATATTAGCTAATTGTCAATCCAAACGGTTCTGTCCGCGATATAATAAAAGTCAGATCAGTTGGTCCAATTGGGAGGTTTTAAGTTTTTTTAAACAAAAAATGGTTTTCGAAAAAAAAACAAAAATAAATATTGATTTCTATACGTCCATTCAATTATTGTCTTCCAAAGCCAGAGTACTCGGCATGGCAAACGCCGAAAACTCAAACCACAAACTTGTTTGCATTTTTTGATAAACACTTGAACGAAATTGATCTGAATAAACTTGATTACTTCGATTGTCGTATAATTAGACACGTTTTTTTGTTACAGCCTCCAGTAAACTAATAACGGACCAGTAACAAATACAAGCAAGGATAGCCGGATACTGTGCAAGTAGCGCAGAATGTTCCGACCACAGTCTCAAAAAAATTACAATTTGTTTTAAAATGTTCAATCAAATTGGTGTCGTTTTTTCTGCATGTTGTGATAAAAATCTGTACGAAAAAATATAATTTAGGCATATTTGAGAGTCATAGTAAATTGATTAAATTCGAAAACAGTTTTTGAAGAAAAATGACTAAAATGAGGAAAAAAATTATCAAAAATTTGAAAAAAAAATCGATAATTTATTTAAAATTTTTGCGGAAATTTTTTGAATTTTTAAGTTTTTGATTCCCAAAATTGTGCTAAAAAAGTTCAAAACTACTTTTACCCGAGTAAAACTAATTTTTCCACGGCTTAAATTAAGCTTAAATAAGCTATTGCAGTTACTAACTATCTTAATAATTAGCTCGAAATAAGACCGAAAAAAATGTTTCCGGTTTTCCTCAAATTTTTTTCGAAATTTTTTAATAGCGTCCAAATAGCGAAAGGGCTGTAATTTGATATATCACTCAACACTGTCCGATAATTTTGTGGCTGCTGATTTTGTGTGGAAAAAAACTTAAGCAGCCAATAGGAGTAACCAAAGTAACGTAGTCTGCTAAACGTATTCGAATTTCTACTTTGCTGCTTGCTTTATCTGTAAAAGACATGACACAAAATTTCCTGCTAAATTCTGAAAAAAATTTGATTAATTTCTAAAAGGAAAATGTAAAAATTGTAGCCAATTAATATGGTTTATAATAAATATTCGCTTCAAAAATAATTGATATTCTTGTAGCTTGCAAAAATAATCAACTAAAGTGCCAAAAATAACAGATTCTAATCGATTGAAATGAGTTATTATGGATTTTCTTCAAAAAAATTAATCGGTTGTAATGGCAAAATCATCAAATTCGTGGTCTGAGTTTTACATCTGTGATGGATTATGATGGATTATTTTTGTCTCAGAAATCCCAGTTTGTATTGCGGGATTATTCGCCACGCGTAAATAATGCGCGGTACACTTTCATCATCAAACTAATAAATGGGGCGCATAAAAAATTAGTGATCAACCGCCCATCGGTTTTTTCAAAAATTGGAAGTAAAACTAACCTGATCATATGTATTACTCACTTTCGTGGAAAAATACGTGTTTTGATGTATTGTTCCCGAGGAAGTCAATCGTTCTTGTTTTTGTCCATTGCTTTAAATTGAGGTTTATCCAAACAAGTTTTGTGCAAAGATGATGTTTGGCTTTTGATATAGAGTTCGAACCGATTGGTTGAAAATCTATATATTGGCTTAATGTGCCCAAGATGTATGTTTTGTGACTACTTCTGAGCCACCTTACCTCCTACGTCCCATCTATACGAAACATGAAAAAGTGTCAACAAATGTCTCTGGCTTATGTTGTAAGCTAATATCTGAGCCAAGTTAAACTCAACCTGGGTCCAAAATGAGTAGTTTCCTTCTATACTAGTTCGAGTAGCCTGCATTTTTTTTACATTTTGAAACAACTTCGACTTTGCTTTTTGTTCCGCGTAATCCGAATTTTTTATGCGTGGCGAATTATTCCGCACAACAAAATTGTTCCAAATTGATTTGAGGCTAGCTAACAAGATTGGTCGTATTAAATTCCTACGACTCAAAATTTCACATTTTGATATTGTCCAAAAATTATAAGTTTTCAATATTTATTGTCCCAAAAACTATTTCGATATGAATTAAGGGACAGTCGAACAAGTGCAGCTTCAGAGGGAAGTGCCAGTTCGGTCCCAACTCTACTTTTGGTGCCAATTGCAGATTTGGTGGGTTTTCCAAATTCGGATCTCATACTGTATTCGGGGCGAATTGTCTATTCGTAAGGTCGTGTAATTTCGACCAATTCTGCTTTTGGAACCAACAGTGCGTTTTGGGGTCCGGGTGTCGAGTAAAAAAGGGTATTTTTGCGATAAGTTGTACTTTCGCTTCAGACGTTAAACTCGTCAAGTGTCGATTTGCTTCGTCTTTTGATAAGAGTCGCAAGGAAATGTGAGTCGCACTTTGAATATTTCACTTGAATTGAAATAATTTATCCAGTAATTTGAGCTAATTTTGTATTCGCCAATTAATTCGTAATTAAATTGACATGAATTTGTAAATAATTATAATAGTCATGAATCCAATCACATAATCGAATTCGATAAACCATAAAATTTTCCTCTAAATTATTCAGACTGATTGCTAGAAAACGTTTATCTGAAGCATATTAAACATATAATTTTTTCTGCTTAATTCGTATAATTCCCAAAATTATCACCTAAATTGGCAAATCAAGTCGTGCCGAGTTTTTGAAAAAAAATGAGACAAATTTCATGACAATTTAAACAATTCTAGCTTAAACCTTTCTCTTCAGTTGGCAGGAACCTCTATGTGCTATTTGTAACAATACTTAACCCTCAAATTATGAATCATATCAATCTAAAATGAACAAGCAGTGACGTTTGATGTACGATCGAATGATTCCGCAGTTCATTTACATGAATTTAGCCTAATTGATTGATTTTTAACCAAATGTTGTAAGCTGCGATTGTATATTTCGAATAGAATTGAGCGATGGCCTTGACCCTAGAACGCTTGAGTTACAGTGAAAGTTTAGGTATTTATTGGCAATATTAATGCCCTTAAGCATCTAAATGGGTTGATCGGCGAAAAGAAAGCAGAAAAAAAACGAATAAAATTAGATATTAGCTAATAGTCAATCCAAACGGTTCTGTCCGCGATATAATAAAAGTCAGATCAGTTGGTCCAATTGGGAGGTTTTAAGTTTTTTTTAACAAAAAATGGTTTTCGAAAAAAAAACAAAAATAAATATTGATTTCTATACGTCCATTCAATTATTGTCTTCCAAAGCCAGAGTACTCGGCATGGCAAACGCCGAAAACTCAAACCACAAACTTGTTTGCATTTTTTGATAAACACTTGAACGAAATTGATCTGAATAAACTTGATTACTTCGATTGTCGTATAATTAGACACGTTTTTTTGTTACAGCCTCCAGTAAACTAATAACGGACCAGTAACAAATACAAGCAAGGATAGCCGGATACTGTGCAAGTAGCGCAGAATGTTCCGACCACAGTCTCAAAAAAATTACAATTTGTTTTAAAATGTTCAATCAAATTGGTGTCGTTTTTTCTGCATGTTGTGATAAAAATCTGTACGAAAAAATATAATTTAGGCATATTTGAGAGTCATAGTAAATTGATTAAATTCGAAAACAGTTTTTGAAGAAAAATGACTAAAATGAGGAAAAAAATTATCAAAAATTTGAAAAAAAAATCGATAATTTATTTAAAATTTTTGCGGAAATTTTTTGAATTTTTAAGTTTTTGATTCCCAAAATTGTGCTAAAAAAGTTCAAAACTACTTTTACCCGAGTAAAACTAATTTTTCCACGGCTTAAATTAAGCTTAAATAAGCTATTGCAGTTACTAACTATCTTAATAATTAGCTCGAAATAAGACCGAAAAAAATGTTTCCGGTTTTCCTCAAATTTTTTTCGAAATTTTTTAATAGCGTCCAAATAGCGAAAGGGCTGTAATTTGATATATCACTCAACACTGTCCGATAATTTTGTGGCTGCTGATTTTGTGTGGAAAAAAACTTAAGCAGCCAATAGGAGTAACCAAAGTAACGTAGTCTGCTAAACGTATTCGAATTTCTACTTTGCTGCTTGCTTTATCTGTAAAAGACATGACACAAAATTTCCTGCTAAATTCTGAAAAAAATTTGATTAATTTCTAAAAGGAAAATGTAAAAATTGTAGCCAATTAATATGGTTTATAATAAATATTCGCTTCAAAAATAATTGATATTCTTGTAGCTTGCAAAAATAATCAACTAAAGTGCCAAAAATAACAGATTCTAATCGATTGAAATGAGTTATTATGGATTTTCTTCAAAAAAATTAATCAGTTGTAATGGCAAAATCATCAAATTCGTGGTCTGAGTTTTACATCTGTGATGGATTATGATGGATTATTTTTGTCTCAGAAATCCCAGTTTGTATTGCGGGATTATTCGCCACGCGTAAATAATGCGCGTTACACTTTCATCATCAAACTAATAAATGGGGCGCATAAAAAATTAGTGATCAACCGCCCATCGGTTTTTTCAAAAATTGGAAGTAAAACTAACCTGATCATATGTATTACTCACTTTCGTGGAAAAATACGTGTTTTGATGTATTGTTCCCGAGGAAGTCAATCGTTCTTGTTTTTGTCCATTGCTTTAAATTGAGGTTTATCCAAACAAGTTTTGTGCGAAGATGATGTTTGGCTTTTGATATAGAGTTCGAACCGATTGGTTGAAAATCTATATATTGGCTTAATGTGCCCAAGATGTATGTTTTGTGACTACTTCTGAGCCACCTTACCTCCTACGTCCCATCTATACGAAACATGAAAAAGTGTCAACAAATGTCTCTGGCTTATGTTGTAAGCTAATATCTGAGCCAAGTTAAACTCAACCTGGGTCCAAAATGAGTAGTTTCCTTCTATACTAGTTCGAGTAGCCTGCATTTTTTTTACATTTTGAAACAACTTCGACTTTGCTTTTTGTTCCGCGTAATCCGAATTTTTTATGCGTGGCGAATTATTCCGCACAACAAAATTGTTCCAAATTGATTTGAGGCTAGCTAACAAGATTGGTCGTATTAAATTCCTACGACTCAAAATTTCACATTTTGATATTGTCCAAAAATTATAAGTTTTCAATATTTATTGTCCCAAAAACTATTTCGATATGAATTAAGGGACAGCCGGAACATTCAGGGCTTTGCCCTGATATACGAGCAGTCTTGTTATGTTTATTTTTAGCCGATTGTGTTTATCATTAGCATTTAAAAGGAGTAATTTTTATTCACTTTGCTGCCGTAGTTAAGATTACAATTCTTTGCTGACTTTCACTGTGGTACTGTAAAAAATCAGGTAAGTGCTCTTCTAAGATCTCTTCGTTTTGTGTTTCTTGGTAATAGGTTTTTCATAAAAATTCTAATTTGATGACAAATTCAAATTTGGTTAGCTTTTGTTCTACTCATTCAACTTTTTTGGTTGAATTTTGCCATGAAGTTCGTTCAAAAAAATTCATTCGAATATGTTAACGCAATATTTGTGCTCGGGGTGGTTTTTTTCTTCAGACAAATTTCGACTTTGTAAATAGCCCTTATTGACGGAATTTTTTTATATCACTGAAAAAGTATTGTTGTCCTGAGGTTAAGTTTGAAAAGATGTTTCACCTGCGATCATTTTTCGTAAAGTTATGGGAGTTTAAGGATTGCCATTGTGGCCAACTTGGGACAATTAATACGCGATATATTTCGCGCCATTAACGCGTAAGCGGAGATTTAATCCGTCTTAAAACTCGTTCCAAACTGGTTTACGGAAGTTAATTTGCCATAATGGAATTGTCACTAGGAGCAAAACGTATCTTTTTGTACTAAATATGGCAAGTGGGGGGATGATTTTAACAAAAAATCTAAAATTAAAAAAAAAACTTTTTTTCTACATTTAATTTTTTCATATTATTACTGCTTCATAGACCTTAAAAGGCAGTCGGAACAATCAGGGCTTCGCCCTGATACGAGCAGTCTTGTTTGTTTTTGGAAATCATACAACAGTTTCTTGGTGTTGGATACCGGTAGCTGTGTCGGAAAGTCTTACATTGTTACAAAGCGATCATACACGTCCACATAATGTTTGTCATCTTTTAGTTCTGTTGGGAGTTAAAAATTCCGAAAAATGATTTTCAATCAGCAAATTAATTTTTTGTTATCTGCTGTATTCTTTGAACATTTTATGACTATATAGATTTTGATTGCGCGTCCTGGTTTTTAACTGCCGGCATCCATTTTAAAGCTTTAATAATCGATTATATTATGATTTTAGTAGCAGTCTAACTAAAAAGGAGAAAAAACTTAATAGAATTAATTCATAATCGTTTATGGTCTCTTTTTTTGAAAACAATGTATAATCATTTACTTAAACATAAATTTAGATGCGGGTGACTTCTTAGTGAATTTTGATATTAGTTACTTTTTGTAAAAATTTTGCTTATTTTTCCGACTTTCGTAACGAAAGTAACAAAATATTTGTGCTAGGGGTGGTTTTTTTTTCTTCAGAAAAAATGTGATTTTTTAATTAGCCATTTTTGACAGAATTTTCTTATATCAATCAAAACCTTTGTTCTCTTGAGCTTAAATTAAAAAAAATATTTCATCTGTGAAAATTTTTTTGTAAAATTATGGGGGTTTAGAGATTGCCGTTTCGACCAATTTGGGACAATTAACGCGCGATATATTTTGAGCTGTTAACTCGCAAGCGGAATTAAATCCGTTTTAGAAATTGTTCCAAGTGGTTCCATATCTATCACTTTGTACTTTATATGGCGTGTGGGGCGATGGTTCTGGCAAAAATCTCAAATTTATAGACCCTAAAATGCAATCAGAATATTCAGGGCCTCGCCCTGATACGAGCAGTCTTGTTCATACTTTCATTTCATTTTTTGTGAATTGTGTTTATTGGTTGTATGCACTCTGGGTCTGGGTTATTAATCTGAAGAGTGTATTTAAACGTGGTTTTCTTGTAAAGTATTCATTTGAAATTTGGAATATTGTTGATAATTATAGATATAAGATGATTTGTTTTGATTTCTCCAAAAACTTTTTTTACAATGAAATTCATTCCCTGGAGTGATATGATTTTTGGTGTGAGCTTATACTTAAATGGTTTTTTTCTCCTTTTAGGTGAACGGTTATAGAATAATTGTGTGTTATTGATGTGTGTTCCTTTTGTGTTTTTGCCCTTTAAGATTTCTTGGTTATACATACCCTCATAATGATGAAAAAAGAAAATAGACAATTTTAAGGTTCCGGTCATTTCAAAATTTTAAAAATGGGAAAAAACATTGTATACGGGTGTTTTAAATTTTTCTTTTTTTTTGTTTTCCACGCAAAATCAGGTTCAAATAATCATTGGAATGGGTCGAGTTATATACCAAATTGAAGACCTTTCAGTCGTGATTTGAACGACATTAAGAATCTTTCAAAAGATGGTTCAATGTTTTTGATTTTAGTTTCAATTTTTAGCAAAAAAAGCAAGCGAGCCAGCTCAAAACAGCTTATTTATGCTTGATTTAAACCTTGAAAACTTAATTTAAGCAAATAATTTTTTTTTGAAGTTTTTCATTGCCAATTTGGAGAGCAAAGTCTTGAAAAAAAATCTACAATAAATTGATCTGACGTAAAACCATGATTTAGGGATTTTCGACAGTCATAGTATTTTAAACAAAAAAAATTCAGGAAAATTTGAAATTTTCTTGATTTTTTGCCTTAATTACTACTATTGAAGATCCCTAAATTAGGGTTACAGGTCAGATCCTTTTTATCACACCACGCAGAAAAAAGTACACTATTTTTTAAAAAATTAGACGAGTTTTCATTAGACTACAGAAGGAACAGTCTGTGCGTGTTTTACAGTAGCCTGCTATCCTTATTACTTATTTGGATAGATATTACTACAAATCAAGCAGCTTCTTAGCGTTTCCAATCATTTAGGAAAAATGCAAAGCGCTTTTGGACTCAAATTTGTGATTTTTATGAGAAGAAAACGGCAAAAAGAACAGAAAAAAAGATCTGTTTAAGGCTAATTTAGATAAAAAATGATTGGTTTTAGACCGCGCCTTTTTGATAGCCACAATTTCTCAATGAAATTGGCCCAATTAAATTGCAACAGTTTTTGAAGTAAGTTTTTTGTCATTTAGGGAGTATAACCGAGAAGACCCGTCATGTGTTTTATTATTTTATGTGATTGTCCAAATGGCTTATTTGTTCGTGTATAATCTAATACCCTTCAAATGGTCGAGTTATTTTTTTTTAATTTGTTTTAAATAGGTTCACTATTGGTTTTGATTTGTGGAGCATTTTATTTTCCAGTTGTGTTTTAGTTTTTAATTTGTGTTTACTACTCAAAATCAGGTAATTCAAATAATTATAGGAATGATTCGACTAAAACAACATTTTCTTTTTTTTTTCTTTATTTTTAGAAATATTTGATTATTTTTTTGAAGACGGATGTAATAAATTAGTTTTTGTATAGGTCTACCTTTTTGTATAGTTCTGTTATCAGACCACTCACTGAAATGAAACCAATTGAAGAAGACTTTTTTAAAAAATTATTTGGATTCTGCCGCTTTCTTTTGTTCATGTTAGAAATTGATTAAGCTTCGGTCATCTTTTTATAGGTATTAGTGAATGCTCTGTAAAAATGACCATTGATATTTCGTGTGAAATTTTTGGCGAACCATAAAAGAGGCTAAAAGCTTGTTATAATCTAGTTTTCTGCTCATTTGAGCCTTAAGGATTTAATTTCAAGCAATTAAACAAATGTTTCGAGGTTTTTAGCGTAATTTTGGAAGCTAAAAGATTCAAAAAAAAATAAAATTTTTCTGCAAAATAAATTAAAAAATTTTTAATTTTTTAAAATTTTTTTTTTGTTTTCAAGTAATTTTTTGGATTTTTTTTTCCGATTTGCCTATTTTAGTTTGACTGTCGAATATCCCTGAATCATAGTTTAACGTCAGATCTTTTTCGTCGTACACATCGCAGAAAAAAAACTACACTAATTTGAAGAAAAAAAAGTAGTTTTTTAAAGACTACAATCGGAACATTCTGTGCATCTTGCACAGTAATCGGCTATCGCTGTGACTATTATGGATCGATATATAGATCGAAGAGAAAAAAAGACCTGTTCGAAGCAAAATTAGATGAGCTTGGTTCATTTTGGCCGGCACATTATTGATAGCTAAAATTTTCATATGAAGTTGACCGGATTATCAGACAGCAAAATTTGAGATTTCAATTTTTCTTCCTTTAGGGATAATAACCGAAAAGACCCGTCATTGGTTTTATTGTTTTTGTGGTCGTCCAAATGGCACATTTGGACGTGTATGTTTTAGTACCCCTTCAAATGGTCATTTTTTTGTAATTTTATTCTACTTTGGTTCATTATTTGTTTTGGTTTTTGGGAGGAGTTTCTTTCTCGGGTTGTCTTTTAGTTTTTATGTTTTGGTTTTCCATAAATATTGAAAGGTTCATTATAAGCGTTTCCAATCGCATTTCAGTCAGCTCTAGAAAATATTTAAGAAATTGTTCGAGCATCTAAAAAAAACGTTTTTAACTTTTGAGCGCACTTCCATGTCAATACCAAATTAAAACAAAATGGACAAAGATAACGCAAAAACTGAAAAGATAGCCCAGTTTTTTTGGTAATCATTCTGAAGGCAAATGTACTGAACTAGTTTTTGTATAGGTCTACGCTTTTGTATAGTTTTTTAGGCCACGCACTGAAACGACACGAATTGTAAGAAGACTTTTTGTTTTAAATTTTTTATTTATGTGATCTGAACCTTTCGCGCTAGTTGCACAGGAAATGATTATCCTTCTTTATTTAGTTCTGCTGCTTCTTTTGTTAATATATGCATTTGATTGCTCTTCGGTTATCTTTTTTGTTAGGCTATAGATACTGTTCTGACATAATAACCATTCAATTTTCGAGTGAGTTTTTTTTCATGAACCCTAAATGAAAAAATAAAGTCTTTGCAATGTAGTGTTATATTTAAACGTATGCTGTTCTAAAATTGGTAATTTTAAACTCATTAGGGATTTTTATTCTGACATAATGTCTAATTTGATGATTGGTTTGCAAGTATTTAGCGGTCAGTTTGATTTTTATTTGATTTAACTGTTAGTCAAGGTAAAATTTTAATGAGATTTCTAGAAGTTGTTTGCGAAGAAACAAGACAAGAGACAAAAAATAGTGGATATAAAGAGAAATAACATTAGTTGATAGTTGGGATAAACTTAGTAACTTGGGTACGCGAAAAATTTATTTTTATGTCTATTACAGTCTGCTTTAAACTATCTGGAGAAAACGCAAAAAATTTGAAATCTCATAATGAATTAAGATTAGACAAAAAACGAAAAGTACAAAAAAGTACAAAAGTCAATTTTTTTTAAATATAAATTTCTCATCAATTTACTTGGTAGTTCCAGCGTAATTTTTGAAATATTAAAAAAATGCCAAAATGACCAATATTTTGGATAAAATTTGGTTGATAATTTCAAAGAAAAAGTGCACTTTTAATTTCTGGTGAAATTCTAACCATTTTTATTTTCTTCGCTTTAATCTTCAAGACTAATTTTAGCCCAATTTATGAAAACGCGATAGAGTGTTCGAATGTTGTTCGTTGTGTCCGATTAATTTAGAACAGCACTGTACTAAATTTGGTTGCGCTGGATTTATATAAAAATGTCTAGGCAAGTGGAAGATTTTCTCTTGCCAAAATTTAACGATTGTGAATTTTTTTTGTATTTCATTTAGGTTTTGGGCTTTTTTCTCTTCCCCAACTCGAATGAACATCAGTTTTATGACGTATTGAGCGGTTTTTGCAAGGTTAAATATGAAGTCCGGATATACTTGGAAATGCTAAATAAATCTTTATGAGAAATTATATAACAATCGGAAAATGTTGCCATAGATTTTACCAGCACCAGCAGAAACTCGCAGGTTGGTGAAAAAGAAAAAGAACTGGACTTTGAGAAATATTTTCACATATATACTACATATATGCATATATACTTCACATATATCCGGACTGTACAAGAATTATTTTCGGATATATACTATTTTCTTAACAACGGTGAGTTCATGATTAGTTGAAATCCACGACTTTCAGATCCTTTCAGTTAGACCTTTTGCAAGTATCCAGGTACTTGGTGTTTTTGATGCTTTGAGAAGATATTGTTTGTTTGTGAAGTTGATGTTTTGACAATTAATCATTTTGAAATTAAGTTAATACATCTGTTCCTGTTTTGTTGGCGTCTGTGAATGAAGTTTTTTCCCCAGAATAATTATTTTTGAAAAAACTCAAAATCAGAAACAAATCCTTATTTTTCTGCAACTTTGAAGATTTATTTTGAAACATCAAAAATCTTAGTTGAAACATCAAAAATCAAACATGAATCTTAGTTCTATTCTTTTTTGAAATTGAAAGTGGTGTGGGAGGGGTTGTGGAAGGGGGTTTGTTGGGTTTGAAAGTAGGGCCGGATGCCAAACGTTGAGGGAGTGGGGTGGTATAAACTGGGATTAACACGTTTGTTCGGGTTTTAATTTTTCAGAACGTTGATTTTATAGAATTCTAATGTCTGAAGATATTTTAAAAATATAATTGGGCAAAATTTTCGGCCAAACGTTTCAAAAGTTCAAAAAACTAATTAGTTGTAACAATTTTCCGTGATTTTTGAGACCTAAAAATTTGGTTATAGTGTCAAATAATCGATTATAATTGATTTTTGATTATTAAAAAAAAAGATTTAAAATCCCTATAAAAATATCGTTTACTCCCCGTAAAACTCCAGTGCGTCTTCCGACAGCGTCATTTCACCCTTGAATGTATATCTACGCATGTACTTTTTCAACATTCATGACTAAGTTTTCCTGCAATGTCCTGCGAAATTTAGGAAGTCTGATATTTACGAAATGTCAATTAGGTTTTGCAAATAAACAAGACTGTTCGTATATCAAAGCCTTGAATGTTCCTGTTCCGACTGCACTTTACCTTTCATTTTTTCGAAACAATAAAAGATAAAATATTTGCATGTAACATATGCAGTCAAAAAAGCTTAATCAAGAAGTCAAAAAGTAAATAACTACCCCAAGCATAATTATTCCTCATTCTCTTTGAAAGTCGGATCAATAAAATTGCTCGAATCAGAATGCACCTCTGAACGTTCTGACTGCTTTTTCAGTTGTACGGACTAGTGTTTGCTTTTAAGGAGAAGATTAAATTAATAAAAAACAAGACTGCTCGTGTCAGGGCAAAGCCCTGAATGTTCCGACTGCCTTTTAGGGTTTATGGAGCAGCAGTAATAACATAAAAAAATTAAATGAAATAAAATAAAATGAAAATTTTTTTTTGTAAAATTTGAAATTTTTAATGAAAATCATCCCCCCACACGCCATATAAAGTACAAAAAGAGAGATTTCGTTCCTTGTAACGAATCAATTATGGCAAATAAGCTTCGTTCAACCAATTTGGAACTATTTATAGGACGGATTAAATCTCCGCCTACGCGTTAATAGCGCGAATTATATCGCTAGTTCGTTGTCCCAAATTGGTCAAAATGGCAATCTTTAAACCCTCATAACTTTACGAAAAAAAATCACAGGTGGAATATTTTTTCAAATTTAAGCTCAGGACAACAATATCTTTTGAATGATACAAAAAAATTCGTCAAAAATGGCTAGTTAAAAAGTCGAAATTTGTCTGAAGAAAAAAAAACCCACCCCGAGCACAAATATTTCGTTACTTTTGTATCGAAAGTCGGAACAATAAAACATTTTCTTTTGAACATCGTCTTCCCTTACCCTATGTAAAATGCAAAAATTATTTTTTGTCTTTAGCAAAGTTTTAATTTATTTTAAGCGAATTTATTATTTTGTCAAAATTGGATAGTTAAAAAGAGAAAATTGTCTGAAGAATAACCACCCAAGCGTGAATATTCTGATATTTGTTTCGACTTTAGTCAAAACAAAAATGTTCTTACACCTTGTCTTTAGATTTTGGTTTTTAAAAAACATGTGGGGAAAAATGGAAAATTCGGCTTATAACACGAATGATTTGTGATCATACGTCAAGGCCAAGATTTGAACTTTCCGACTGCACTTAAGATCAAATAGAATTAATTTTGTTCAATAATTGACTAAAAATTATAAAACAGCGTATCAGAAAGCTATTTATCGCGTGTTAGATATCCCAAATTGGCCAAATTAGAGCCGTTTTAAAACTCCCGTTACTGTACGAAAAATGATCACAGGTATTTTCTCTAATTTGAGCTCATTACATCAGTATGTTTAAGATGGTAAAAATTTTTTGTCAAAAACGTTCAGTTAAAGGATCACAGGTATTTTTTCTAATTTGAGCTCATTGCATCAGTTTGTTTAAGATGGAAAAAAAACTTCCAGTCAAAAACTTTCACTAGAGTGAAAAAGTTTCAGTCAAAATTGAAGAATAACTGAATAAAAAACCACCCCAAGCATAAAAATTCCTCACTTTCTGCAAAAGGGGGAACTATAAAATTTGTGTGGAATGAGTTGATTTGTAAAAAAGAAAAACGTGCCCACCAAAGGCTTAGTTTTTTGACCAGAAGTATGAATGTAATTTCCGTAACTTCTGAAATGGCATAAAAAAGAAACTTTTCCCAAATAGCATAAATTTCAAGCTTTCATTGTAATGCAAACGTTTTCTATCAATTTCTAATTCTAAAGTTTTGTCAGGAAAGAAAACATGTGAACAAATTTTGGAGTTAATTGTTTTCAAACAAACTTTAAGCGACAAAAATTTCGTCGGAAAAATTGAAAACAAGAAGCTAATCTGTAACCACAAGTTTATGCTTTTCACTTTTGATGAAAAAGTTCTACAATTTTTTCAAGATAAAATGGCAATTAAAATTTGAATTGATTTTTTGGCTAATTTTCTCACTTGGTTCACGAAAAAACTTTTCTCGATTTATCAATTCAACTGTTGCATGAAATTTATTCCATTTGGGAAACTTCTAATTTGTATGCCATCTGGGAATTATGTCATCTGAGACGTAATAATAAATTCATCCGTGGAGAAAAAAAAGAAAATCTTGCTTGACGTACATTGGCAATTTTTTAAAGGTTCTGTGTAATTTATGTAACTCCTCAACAAATTGTGTATAATTTATGAAAACATTTAAGACACTTTTTTATATTGCCAGGTAATTGCTGACAAAAAAAACACATTTTTCAGCGTTGAAATTTTTATGAAACAAACAATTAATCAATAATTCAAAATAGACGTCTGGTTCTGCAAAATTGACGTCTAGTTCTGCGCGACAGAGTGACAGTATTTGAAATTAGAATCCGACCAAAAGCTTATGGGCTTTCCTAAAGTGCCCACCTTTAGAGGGCGGTAGCTGAGGAAAAAACAATCAATTGGTTAAAGCGTCTCAATCTGCTATCTATTCGTGTTACAAATTGAATTCAGATTTATTCTTTTCTATCTAACTTTATCCTGCTGACGGATGCGGGATAATGCATGTCTTCGGAAGTTCATTTCTGTTTACTTAGCTTCCTTTTCTTTCGCCAAACGCTCATTAAAGGGTCGCCCTATTTTCGATTTGTCACTTTTTTCTGATCTGATTTAATCCATTTTACTTCAGAGTCAATAACTCAATGTTTTGTTGGAAATTGGTTCTTACTTCTAATTTACAAAAGAAAAAACGAAATATTTATTCCTCGAATCTGTAATCTTTTCAATTGAAGGATGATTTTCCCTTTATCAAGATACTGCCTCAATTCTTGTTACGCCTGAGTTTCATTCAATTACTAATCTTTTGATGTCATTAGGGATTTGATTTGGATATAAATCGATTAACTCATCAAATATAAAGTTTTTTCGTGCTTCTCGAAGCCCTCAATTTAATTTTTAACTACTTCGAATAACTTTGTTTTTTTTTCATCCTTCTATGTACGATGAATGATTGGTGAAACTTTTGCACTCAAGGTGCCAATACTTTAATTATGATATAAATTTCTCCTGAAAACTATCGAGCATATTATTTCTTTACTTTCTCTAAAAATCATACAATTTTTTTTGTGTTTCAGTTTCAATGTTATTTTTTGCGCAAGAAAGCATTTGCAATTTTGGTTTTATATCGTTAGCGTGGAAAAAATTACAATGCAAAGTAATAACTGGTCGCAATAAGTCAGCAACTATTGGCTGTCTCAAATGTCAAAACATGACCTGAAAAACGACAAAAACAAAATTTTTAAACTCAAGATTTTTTGTTTGGCAGACTTTTTTATCAGACACTATAAGCTCCAAGCTATAGCAATTTAAAAAACTTAATTTTTATAAAGTTATACCAATCTTTATTAATATATTTAAATTTTTTGTGATTCGTATAACTTGTCTACAAATATATTCTCTTCTGTTTTTGATGATCATCAGAACTCTCTGTATATATTTGTTCACGAAGTGATCATAAACAACGCGCATTGAGGAGAGTGGAAAAAAGTTATTTTAATGAACTTTTGAGGCATCAAATGTTGTCAATATAATCGGTTTCCATCTAGCCCTTATAGTCTATCTTGTCTCAAAAAAACTCATCAGTTGTTTTTTAAATCATAAAAAGGCATTACATTATGTTGAAACTCAAATTAAAATGGATTTTTTCTTCTATTTTTTTCGCTTCACGTCACAATTTTTCGGCTTTGCAAATTTTAGCAAAATTTGCACAGCCCAATCAAATAACTAATATTTTATGTTTTTTTTTTGCAAAGTGATACCCTTATTAGTGCTAGTCTGACAATTTTGAATTTTTGATAAAAAATATATGGTAATAGTTATATGTTGATTTATATCCATGAAGCTTCAGCTCAGTAAACTTGTCGAAACTTTAAAAAGTATGGAGGAAGATGATCAGAATAATAACATCTGTTTTGGTGATAGTGACGTCTTTCTTGATATTAAATCAATCAGGTACTTGAATACGATTGAAGAAGACACTTTGGGGCTAGCGCAGAACACCAATGGCATACAAAACAGTCTACAGGTGAGTTTGAGTTTCCCAAGATTTCATTAGTAAGATATCAGTATATGTTGTGATATTATTGTTAGTTTTTAATGCTAAATGTTTTGCGTTTTTAGGGCGAATTGAAATCATCTGCCCGAATGAGGCTTTTGTTCAATTATAAAATCAAAAAAGTTTTAAACATGAAGTGTACACTATAACTGATTTTACGGAATATACAATTTTTAAATGAATAATATGCATATATTTTTTAAATGCATAATGAAATAGACGACACTACATCTTTCAAAGAAGATAGCAGTTATACTAAATTAGAAAAATGAGAGGTTTGAAACAAACCTTTTACCTTTTTCACTCGTTTTTTAATCGGAACTTTTCATATTTCATTTTGTTTACGACGATTAAAAAGGACGATAAGAAACAAGAAGTCAAAATGGCAAGTACAGAAGCAGGATACAAATTGTCTCAGGCGCCTACCGAATGTCGGCAGATTAATCAACCTGGCGCTTCAATCGGGGGAAGTGGAAACCACGAACCCACTCTGTTCAGCATTCAAATAGATCAGCCTCAATTAGAATCAGAACTGACTAGGAACTTACCTGACAAGCCATTCATCGAAACAGACATAGGCAGCTTGGAATTAGCCCTAACTGAGTAAGTAAAATCGAAAAGGTTCTTCCAAATGGTCTTACTCCATTCTTTTAAAAATAGTATTCCAACTTACTGAAAGAATAAAGAGCGAAAATGGTCTCTAATTTTAGTGTCTCTATCTCAAGCTGGGATCACTAAGTCCAATTGTCAAAGAAAAGGGAAACCCTTTCTGGAGAAGAAAGAAAAAAAAGAGCCGACTTTTTGTGACTTTCCACTGACCATTTCAGACTTTTTTTGAAAATTTATTTTGTTGGCAAAATAATTTGATCTAAGTGACAAAAAGTCATGAAATAATTTGCAATTTTTTTCCTTAATAGTATAGAAAAGCTATTTTATACTAATCAGGGAGAGCGACCAATATTTTTCTAGAGGGGCGGATTTTCCCAAAACACAGTAAAGATCATATTTAGTCGAATATTGCGAACTGGAAAATTTACTCAGAACAAAACAAGACTGTCCGTATCAGGGCAAAGCTATGAGTGTTCCGACTGTCGTATATTATCGAACACAAGCTTTTTGGTTTCAAATTTTTTTTTAATTTTTCGAAAAATTGGGAATTTTTTAAAACATTTTGTATTACGTTTCTACCCTCTAGTCTGGCTGCATGTGATAACGTATTATTAAGAGAAAACTGCTTGCCTCAAATCATTTTGGAAGTTTCAGTTTACCGGTTACCCTTTATTAGAACGAAACATATCTCTCGTTACTTATCTCAATTTGAATTATAATCGTCAAAATGGCCCCAAACTCAAACTGTTATAATTTTGCAAATAAATTTTCTGCCAAAAACGTTTAGTTAAAAATTCGAAAATTGACTGGATAAAAAACATGATTGCTCATATCAGGGTGACGCGTCGAATCGTCCGACTGCCCTTTTACGTCTTTTGAGAAGTGTTCATTTTAAAAGAGAATAAAGCTCGAAAAAATGCAAAAAAAAAAGAAACAAGTTTTCCACTCGCTGTTATATTAAACACTGTGATATACTTAGCATACAATAACGTATTATTTAGAATAAACAGCATGCCTTTATTCAACTTGGAAAGATTTTTCGACCGAGTTGAATGGCTGCTTACGCTTTAATAGCACGAAACATATCGCGCGCTGTTTGTCCCGAATTAGCGAGATATCTTTCCAGATTTGAGCTCAATTATTTCAACCAAAAACAGTTAGTTGAAAAGTTGAAGTTGGGAAAACGGTTTGAAGATAAAAACACCCTGAGCACAATTTTTTAAATATAATAACAGAAAAACCACCCAAGCACAACTTTTACAAAACATCTCCTATAGTTGGAACAAACATCCAGTTCATCGACTTATTACCGAATATATCATACAATCGTTTAAAAAAACTGCCTCTCAGAAAAAAATACCTTATAAAATTTACTGGCAACAAACTTATACCCTTCACATCACAGAACTGTACAAACTACTCATTTCTCCGACTGTATCAGACATTACTCGAATAAATGTATGCTCGGCGTATTGTTTCTACTCAAGAAAAAAGTGTAGTCTCACACCAAATTTAAGGTAATAAATAGAGGCAAAATCGATTATTTTTGAAAGATACAAATCGGTTGAAATCTATCTATTTTTAAAATAATAATCGAGCATATACGTAATTGTTTTTTATTTTTCTTGACAAAATGAAAAAAATTGCTTGTTTTTGCAAAAAAAAAATTTTATTATTTTTTTTTACTGTTTTTTTTACTGTTTACGCAACAGCCGACTATTCATGACCTTGATTTTGATAAAGTAGAATTATATTTTAGGCTTTCAACCTCAGGCTTTTAATTTTAGCTACGGCTCAACCCCTTTCTCACGTTTTGGAAAAACTTTAAAAACTGAGATGAAAACTGAAGTCAAAGAAGTCACGAGCAGACCTAATTTATTACCGAAGTTGAAGAAATCACATGCAGACCTAATTTATTGGAAAAACACAAATAATTTAGAAATCAGAATGATTAAGTTATTCGAGAAAATAGAGCTGAATATAGATCAATAGCAAATTAACAAGCGTAAATGAAAAAAAAAACAGAAACAACTCAAAATTGAAATTTATAAGAGGTTAAACTGACTGTAAGATACTGAAAAGTAGAAACAACAGGTCATTTTGAATGGCATTGGGTGTAAGAGAGTTGCAGAATTTGCCACCAAATAAAAAAACAATGTCTGCTAATCTTCTTAGATTTTAGTTAGGCTGTGTATGAGATTTATTTTGATATAAATGTCTCATCAACCAAGAAAATAGCTTCAGCGTAATTCTTGTTTAATTTAAAAAAACTAAAATGACCCGTTTTTGAGAAAATCAGAGAAAAAAGTGCACCATAATAATTCTGGTGAAGCCCTGAGCAACTTTTTTCTCTTCTATTTTTTTCTTATGTTTACCCAATTTGAGAAAAAAGCGTTTAAAATTTCAAATTTTGTTCGTGTTGTCCCGTTATTTAAACAAGACTGCTCGTATCAGGGCAAAGCCCTGAATGTTCCGACTGCCTTTTAAGGTTTATGGAGCAAAAAAATAACATTTAAAAAATAAATTTAATAAAACAAAATGAAAATTTTTTTCTAAAATTAATTTTTTTTTTGAGAACCAGCCCCCCCACGCCATATAAAGTACAAAAGAATAGATTTCGCTATTGTAACAAATCAATTATGGCAAATAAGCATCTTTCAAAAAAATCTGGAACGATTTCTAAGACGGATTAAATCTCCGCTTACGCGTTAATAGCGCGAAACTTATCGCGCAATAATTGTCCCAAATTGACCCAAATGGCAATTTTAAAAAAAAAACCCATAACTTTACAAAAAAAGATCACAGGTGAAATAACTTTTCAAATTTAAGCCCAGGACAACAATACCTTTTGAATGATTTTAAAAAATTCCGTCAAAAATGGCTAGTTAAAAAGTCGAAATTTTTCTGAAGAAAAAAAAAACCCACCCCGAGCACAAATATTCCGTTACTTTCGTATCGAAAGTCGGAACAATAAGCACTGTATTTTATCTAGGAGTAAAAGCTCAAAAAATGAGAACAGACAAACTTAAATTTAAACAAAGTTAGTGATATCTCTGCTGCAAAAAATGGTGAAAATGGTGAAGTTACATTGAAAAACTGCACAAAAAAGTTAATTTTCGAAGTTATTTTTATTTCAAACACAAAGGTTTTTATTCCATAACTGTGTTGTGTTTTTTTGTGCAATGTACCATGAGACGCACCAGGTGAAGCGTACAACATTAACACAGAGTATATTATAGACTACAGTTGTTTGCAATTTTCTAGGTTTAGGAACTCAATTAATTAAATGTTAAATGAATCATAGTTGATGAGTTGTGTCGTTTCAATAAGCTCGAGACCATTGAACTGAAATTTAAAATTATAATTTTGTAGTTAGCTGTGTCTGGGAAAAGTTCAAAAAAGTAAAAGTCCCTTTCTTTACTGTAACAAGGGCATAAGGGTTTTTCGACTATAACAAGTACTCGCTATCCTAACAATTAGACTGAGTTGTTTTCTTTTTTTTTCTACAAAAATAACTACTTGCTCGCTCCACTTAAAAGTTAGACTTACAAGTAAAAGCTAAAAACTCTACTAAACTAGTCTCAAATCGGTCTTTAAATTTCAAGCTCGTGCTTCTCGGTACAGAATTTTTTTTAAAACATTTTCAATGTGTATGGAATTAAGGCTGAAAGGGCTTCACTTTGATATATTACTCAGCTCATTTTGATGATTCAGAAGAGAACGTTGATTCAAAAGATAACAAACCAGAAGACAAGTTCCTTCACAGGTCGAACAAAAATGCACTTAAACCATTCAGTGCTTGGCATTGATTTGAACAGTCTAGCTACTCGCTAATCAAAATCATTGCACGCCAATTAAAACTAAAAATAAAAACAAAGTAAAAATTACAACTCAAATATTAATTTGAACAGTCGTGCTATTTGTTAATAAAAGTCATTGCACGCTAAGTAAAAACAAAGTAAAAACAAAAAACTGAGGCACACCAGAATACAAAGTTCCTCCCCAATTTCACACAGTTTTTTCAAACCCACATTTGAACGTTCATATTTCAATAAATCATGCTTTGCCTTCTTATCGCTTAGAAATGATAAAAAGGTAGGGTACCATACTTGGGGGCATAAAACCCTTGAGATTACTGAAGAAGGCAAAGCGAAAATATTTTCCTGTGTGTGTCTACAGTTTTCATTTTTTCCCCTAATTAAAACAAGTTTTTCATGAGAGAATACTTTGCTTAGACACTTTGAACCCATTTACCATCCTAGGGTTTCTACATTTTCATACCATTTCTTTTTCTAATCACTTGGTTGT
Organism: Symsagittifera roscoffensis; assembly: GCF_963678635.1. Taxonomy (NCBI): domain Eukaryota; kingdom Metazoa; phylum Xenacoelomorpha; order Acoela; family Convolutidae; genus Symsagittifera; species Symsagittifera roscoffensis. The sequence continues at coordinate 49,650,225 of NC_087065.1, forward strand.
GAACACTTTAATTGTGCTTTTTGTTATTTTCCGTTCTTTCTATTGCAAAATGTCACATTTTCTTTTCCTTATAATATATAATATATGGACCCTTTTTATGAATCAGGCTTAAATTTTCACCAATCTTTTCTTAGTTTGATTAGACCCTTTTAACTTAACATATAATGAATCGTACTCAGTTTAAAAGAGTGACTAACGTGTTGCTTAAAACTGAAAATAGCTATTTAAATTCTGTAGCTTTCATTTACATTATATACTTTTAAAGTAGTCAGATCTAATTTTTTAGACTGACAGCCAATTTTTAGATATATTTCGAGTTCAACTTGCAGGCTCTCAGTTTTCGACTATTATGATTTTTCCTGGCACGATACTTCAAACTTTTATACTTTTGAGCTACATTTATACTCATCAAGGTAATATGCTTTTATGATCTGTCAGTGATTTTTTTCAGAACAATAAAATTATTATACCGTTTTTAAAAAAAGCAATTGAGTATGTATGTATTATGTATATGGCTGGTCGTTACGGTAAGGTAATATGCAATAAAGGACCCCTACTGAAGGCAATAAAAGTAAGGCTGAAGATAACAATAGCACCTTACAGGCGGAAGCTTGAACCAATTAAGGGAGTGTGCATTAAATGACTAATAATGAGTTGCGGTTTTCGCATGACTTTTCACACACTATATTCACAATGAGCTGTATTTGGAAGCTTCAAATGGGCGAATAGTCAATTCAAATCACCAGTGTTTGAAGCTGCATTGTTCACCGCGAATGATTGAAAGTTTTTAAGAACAAAGATGTCATTGAACTTGAAGGTGACAGCCAAAGTCTTTCCGTTTGCAGAAAAAGTGCTAATTTTTTGGTGGCGTGATCAGGATTGGATTTTTTGTTTTGAACTTTTTTTGGTACTTTAAAGGCCTTTATTACGTTACAGGAGGAAGGAACTTTTTAGCCAACCCTTACTGAAAGAATATGTTACCTTAAAAATCCTTCCCTTATCGACCACCCTGGCTATTTCAGTAGTGGTTTTAGAAACCTAAATATGAAACACTTTCAAAATAGAAACTTTTTATTCCGTTGTTCCAAGAAAACAACAGAATTGTATGCCAATTGCTGTTTTCGCAATCTCAAGATCAAAAACAATTCAGAATAAAACTTTTTGCTCCAATTTCTTAAGGAATCAATGAAATTGTGTGCCTGTTGTGGGTTTTGGGATCGTATCGAACCTTTTTTTTACAGAAAGAAGAATTTCATTTCAAAATTATGCCGGCTGTTTATTTGGTTTTGATATTTGAACGTTTTTTTTGAATAGAGTACCTGAGTTAAAGACATCTCTTTTTTGTTTAAAAAAACAAATTCCACGTTACGAGGCCAAACTGTGTACTGGATAAGCGCACAATTTTGTGTCTGTATGCTCCTGGATTCCAGAGACAAGTCTTTAAACATATAACAAAATGTGAGTGGATTCCACTTAAAAAATTTCAGTGGATTCCGCGTAACGTACAAATACCTGTAACGTAAATTTTGTCGGTACATTGATTTTGTTGCGGCTCTGCAACGAGCGAATTTAGGTAGTTGTTCCGGATTCCGCAAATGTAAGCGGATTCCGCAAATGTAAGTGGATTCCGCAATTTTATGCGGATTCCGCTTACAGTTTGCGGAATCCGCTAACAATTTGGGGATTCCGCTTACAATTTGCGGTTTCCACTTACAGTTGCCGATTCCGCGACAGCTTAAGTTTACTAAAAACATATATTTTGGATTCACATGGTTAAGGAGATAACACATTTTGTTGCGGATTCCAGAAATTAGCCTGTTTTCGGAGCGATTTTGAGCAACACAGTGTTTTATCTATTTGTCCGTGGAATTCAAAACAACAGAGAAGATGATAGAAAAATAGCAATGTGGCGAATTCCGCGACAAATCTGATTTTTGCCTGTTGCGGAATCAGCTTACAATTCACAAAATGTGCAGCTGTCGTCCCACAAAAACTTGTTCCTAAATTACGTCGCTGATGACATAAACTTTTTGGCACCTTTATGTAATACGTTTTAACACATTTTTAGCGAAAAGCAATTCAGTTAATTGGTCAGCCATTTTCTGTTTACTGTTTTTTTTCGACATGACGATAGGTGGTAAATTCAACTTAAATAGCCTGATCGCCTTTTGTTAAACTTCGAACAGTATTTATAATTTGTTTCAAAGCCAGTTTTTGGGCAAAAGTGAAGTAAACTTTGATTTTTTGAATCACATTTCATCTGGCAGAGAAATATATATGCAAAAACTATTTTAGCAGCATGTACAATTAATTGAAAATAAAATGACAGTATTATGCGTTATAGGTCTCAAAAGTAATACATGCACTATACTCAGATAGTTCAAAATTACCACCTATTATAATATATCACCCATGTTTCTAACTTCTAATCAAAGATTTTTTTTCATGAAAGAAAAAGAACCAAATTAGGTCAAGAATTGTATTCAATCCAAAGTGTTTTAGTCGCATTTTGATCTACAAACAAAAAAGTTCCAGTTTTTGAAAAAGAAACCAGTTTGAAAAGTATTGCAAGATTCAGATATATTGCAAGATTCAGTCTTTATATAGATTCAGATATATCTTTGCTAAACAAAACGTGACCGGATTTTTCTGTGCAACTTGTTCATTCGCTAGTCTTGTTAAATGAAGGTTTTCATTAAAAACAAATTAAAATTGGTTTGCATATTAAGTAAATTCTTCTTCTTTTTAAATCAACCCTCGGTATGTGTAGGGTGTTGTCGCATAGACAAGTTTTATTCTATATCAAAGAATTTGTAACATAAAATAAAATCAAAACCTGTTCAATGACGAGCTTCAAAAAAATCTATCTTCTTGAACGAACTTTTTATAAAAGAACTTTTTATAAAAGACACCATTAAAAAAACCAGTTGCAGAAACCATTTAAAAATCATTACCACAATAAAGTTTCTGAATTATATATCGTGTTTTAGCGATTTTAAATACATGCATATATACATTGGTCTAAAAACTATAAAGTTGTTCGAGTTCAAGCAAGCTATCTGGAATGAGCTAGGAAGCTTATTTCCAAGGTTTTGTACTCGCTAATCAACGCAGCCAAAGAATTACCTAAGCGCAAATAAAAAGCTTTTTTTTTTAATTTTCATTTTTTTTGTATGGATGACTATTTCTCAGTAAATTTGGTTCTACTTGCCTAGCAATCGGCAATTTTTGTTTTCAGGTGTGGTCACAACTGCGAGGGCTCAAAGTTCCTGGACACATCGCTACACCCTTATACACCTTATCCCTCTCCGAGGACTTCAAAATTGAGCACAAAATCAAGAAAACCTATAGAAGCTTTTAGTCGAGTTTCTCTCAGCCCTACTATTTTTACCTTCAAAAGACGCAGTTTCAAAAATCAGGCCTGCACGCATAACTCTCCTGTCACTAGTGGTGGGACTTCACCGGCAAAATCGACCGAAAACTGCAGCTCAGCGCCGGTTTTAAACTCTGTGTCTTCCAGGTAACTTCTACCCAGTCTTAAATCTAGCATGCTCGTAATTAAACATATCCAAAACGGGTTTCTGCAATTGGTCAAACAATCAAAATGTACCCTAATGTTGTCTGAAGTTTTTGTTACCCCTCAACAGAATTCAAAATTGAAATTTTTTTAGAATTACAAATAAAAAATTAGACCAAAATTTTTTTGTGCGATTTGAGTTTATGTCCGGGGTGGCTCTCTCACAGAGTAATTTCAGATAAGGTACACCGTCTGTTCGCCACGCTATCTTATTTTCGGCCGGAGAGATTCGTGCAACTTCTTAGTCTAGTACCGATTTTAAGTTTACTCTTATATCTCTTAGTCTCAATAGATCTATTGTATACTGGTCTTTGCGAGATAAAATATCAGGAACTGTTCTTAAGGAGAGTTTATTTTGTTTGAACGAAACACAAAGAATGAATTTATTTCGATGTAGTATCCATTTAAGTCGGTTATCGACTGGAAGTCGATTTAATGATTTAAATTTGAAGGTTTTCGTCTGAAAACTTTTTTCGTACTAGATTCGATCTTAATACATATGCGTTTATCAGTGCGGGTAGTAATAAACATGACTCATATAATTTGCATACGACTCCCGAGAGTCTATGAAAACTCTTGAGTGCGATGTCAGCCTATAACTTTTGCAGGTCTAGTTTGAGCGAGCAGAGATTACCCATGTCATTCCAGTCCAACTCCGACCTCAAATCCCTTGTCAATCGGAGCTCCCCTCTGTCATCGATAGACGACGGCAATGAGGAAACGAGTAGCAGTCAAGCCACTTCTGACCTATCTCTCGCCACCTTAAAACCATCAGTGTCGTATGAGGTAAGATATAGCTGCTTGCAATCTATGGGTAATATGAAAAGTGTTCAGTTCTTGCGCGAAATTACCAATTTCTCCAACTTAAACATAGTCATATCCCAAAAAAGTAACTCGGCCGACTCTGACTTCCCCTCGCCTAAACATCTTGATTCTGTTCCCACCCTCACCAGTTAAGCTCGAGTAATAGCTTGAAACCTCCGAGTTAGGCTTCTGGCTGACTAACTTTAAGACAGCAGGATGATTTTTTGTCTATTACAATGCACGGAAACTCAATTTTGGTCGACATAAAGTATGATATACAAAAATGTAGATTTTGTTTTAGAAATCTGTCCCCCCTCTCTCGAGAAACTTTTAGATCCGTCATTGACTGATACTATCTTTTCTACCTCACAACAATTTTGAAAACGCAAAAACGTTATTTTTCTTGTTTCTGTTATAAAAAAAATTATGAACTGAGCGAAGAATAGAAAGTAAATTATGATTGTCCGGTTGGCCTGAATCAGAAAGTCTCTGACCTTCGGTTGTTCATTCCTCCCTCCAAACTCATCAAGCAGGGATTGATTTTTTTTTGCTTTTTTGATCCATATTTTTTGCGCTTGAAGTTGAAAAAAGTTTATCTTATGCGTTCTGAAGTTAAAACGTTGTCTCAAATTTTAGACCATTCTGCCATAAACATTTCGCGGGTTTTACTCAAATTTAAATGACTTAGCAAATATCAGCATTTTCTGGCTGATCCTAATAGATAAAATTAATAAAGTTAGGCAAAAAGAATAAAGTTATAAGAGAAAAAATCATAATTAACAAAAAAGACGAAAAAGGTATACGGCATTTTACTTCCAAATCAATTCCTAGCTACACGAGTAAAAAGATGGCCAGTTCTGTTAAGTAGCTCAGAATGATCCGAACCATAGTCTTAGAAAGAACAACAGAAGTTTTATCAAATTCGTTATTTTTAGCGTGGTGTGATAAGATGAGCTCTACAAAAAACTAGAGTTTACTCATATTTGAAGGAATACCTAAAAAATAAATAAAAATTAATTAATATATTAAAATACTCTAATACAACTAAAATTCCCAAGATACTGAAAAAAAACTAAGGCTTCTCGAGTAATAATAAGTTTTTATATTTTAAATTAGGCTATTGTAAGATTTTAAACCAATAAAATAAGCGATTGAAAGCCTGCCGCTCGCTTTATTTGCTCGAAGTAAGACAAAAAACCGGTTTTTCTCAACACTGGGAATTTTTTATAAATTTTTTTTGTTGCTCGTATCTCGACTGTAAAATCTTCGATATGATATATCATTCAATTCAAACACGCCTGAATATAAAGTTCGTCACCATTTTTAATACGGTCGGAACAATTATTAAATTATATTATACCGATATAAATTGCGTCCTGTAATAAAATGATTGGTTCAAGTTGAGGGCGTTTTCTGATTTACGAATCTTCAATCATTTCATTAAAATTTAGCCTAATGAAACCATTCTTCTTTGTGCTGAGCAGTTTTCTACAGTGCTGGCTTAAAATAAGCGGTTAAAGTGAGCTAAAACAATTTTTTCGCTTTCGTTTCCTTCAATTTCGGTTAAATCTAGCCAAAAAATGATGAAATTAAATCATGTCTAATCGTAACTATATTATAACCAATTCAACTTTTTTCCCTCCTAAATGAAATTAATTGAACCATTTTAACTGACTGGTTTTAGTGGTGTAGTTTTGGTTCAAACAAGTTGCACTATAAATTGACGGTGAAATTCGAAACATTTTTATCTTTATGATTTTTGGCCAGAAAAGCGAACTTTTTTTCTAGTTCAATTTATTCGGCTATCAGCACTTAAACTCGGCAATTTTTTTTAAATAAAAACAATGGCTTCAATAGCCTAAATTAAGGTGAAATGAGAAAAAATTATTAAAAATATGCTTAAAAACACCCTATAATTAGCTTGATTTCAATTTGATCGAAAAATGCATGAAATGCGTTAAATCTTTCCAGCAAAATCTCGCCCCAGGAGATTTTGAACTGACGCCTGCAAAAAAACTATGAACTGACGCCTGCGGAAAATTTGTACCGGTCAATTATCTAACAGGATTTGTCGTAAAAAAATAACAAATAGGATTTTTTGGGCGGTCGAGAGATCGAATTTCTTTCCGGCCAATGGTTTCAAAAAGATGGTTGATAACTTCCTTGGGATAAAATTTGACACTTTTCGCATTAATGCAGACAATGAAATAGCCCTCTTATGAGGTGAATAACAAAGAGTGTTAAAATAACCTGCTATACCAAAATGGTATACTTAAAAATGATAAATTAGTTTGAATTGAAACTGTTTTTCTATTGAGACAAGAAAATTGCTGCATAGTCCAATGGGCTTCAAATAAAAACGAACTAACGGGTATCTAGTTAAGAGTTAGAGGTCAAATTAAGAGTAAAGAGTAAACAATTCACAGCATTCCCCAATGCAGGAAAAAAATATATCTGATGTATATGAATAGTAGCCAAGCCACATACATACTCCATTCTCACTTCACCTCACGAGCAATAGAAGTTTGAGACAAAACTATTAAACTTACATATGTACCATTGAATTTACAAGAGAAGATATACACATGTGTTTGGAGATTATATCGTCAAAAATGAACAGGCTACATAGAGATCAATACAGATAAATACAGGTTGATAATGTACAGTTGGGATTATGTATAAATGATGAAAAGTAAACAGTGATGTATAATTAAGTAACTAATCTACAGATCATGATAAAAGATCTGAAAGCTTTCCGACGGTTGATTTATCAATAGTAAAAATTAGTAAAATATAAAAAAAGAAATTGAATTATCCACCAATAGTAAAACGGAGTTGCTAATTAGTTTTGAGTTTAATGAGTTGTAACCAAGCTATGGTAAACTTTTTGTGGAATAAATCGTCTTTGATTCTTGTTTCTGAGTCAAAAATAGATGATATGCCGCTATCTTGATCTTATTATTCTATCTGTGTTTCCGGTTAAAACGACCCCGCCACTACTAATTGAGGGTCCATCGTTGACATCGAGGTTATGGTCTTTAGTCTTATCCAGTAAGTAGGGTGAGCTCCAATTTCTTCCAGTTGGGTGAAAAATGCTGAAGTGTAGTCTATTAGAAACATTTCCTGTCCGAGTTCCCGAGGGTCTTGGATGTCGACACGACTAATAGTGTTTCTTCTGTTTCTTCAGTCAAGATAATTATCACCTCACCGTGGTGCTGCTCCTTCGACAAATCTGGTCTCTCCGTTAATTTCAGGGGGACCAGGGTTCCATCTGAGTCGGGAAAAACTGCCCGATTGGATGGCTGAAGTTGGTTCTAGAGACGTTTCATCACTGGCTGTGAAGTCACCGATGGTTTTTTTGTCACGAGGGATCTAAAGACCTTTCAAGAATTCAAGACTGAGAATCTGTTTTTGCGCCCGAATCAGCTTCAAATAGTCGTCAAAATTCTCATGCCAAGGTCTTAAATTTTACGATGCGACAAATTAGAGATTAAATGAGAGGAATCCCTTGGACATAGGGCTCTTTGTCTTCCGTTTTTTTTGACAATGAAGTGTCTGTATATCTTCTTGAATAAAAAACTTGATATACTGGAGTCCAATCTTTTCGATCGGGAGTTTATCTTCATCTTCTTTGCGAAATTATCAAAAAATCATTTTTCCGATGAACTTTCTTTCGGAGCCACAGGATTGTTTTTCATGAAAGCGGGATCGGATTTTTTTGAGGACGTGTCCTTTTTCGAAGGTTATCGTGTTTCTGGAGTTTGCTAAAACCTTCCCTTTAAGTGGTTTAAAATAAATTTGCCCTCTTTTCTTATAATCTTGGGCTGGGCTTGTGACTGAGGGAACTGATTTCTTTTTATGTAAAAGAATTGGGTATGAAACGAAGTTTTCCTAAAGGTATTAAGGGATCTAGAAAATGAGAAAAATTTTGAGAAAAAGTGCATCCAGTTGATGGTTGTTTGGTTAAATGAAAGTTTTAAATGGCATTATAGTTTGCAGAGTGTAGAAATGGTTAGGTTCGTTTCACGACTTTGTTAAATGTTTTGCTTTTACTGTGTAGATGAAGCGTTCTACAACTCCATTGGATCTATTATCCTTCTCTGTGTATGAAAATTGATTTAAATAGTTAGTTCTTTCAGCTGAAACGTGTAAAATCATTTGAGATGTAACAAGAGCCGTGGTCTGCTCTAATAGGTTTAGGAAATCCGTCGATATTGCAATAGTCGGTCACAAATGATAGAACGGAAAACAATGAAGTGTTTTTTTCCGAAGGAAGTTTTGAGTAGCGATATCTCCGAATATCTCCCACTAGCATTGAAATTTGTTAGCCATATCTCCAAGACTATAGAAACCGTTTGTAAAGCAATAGTTGCACCTAGATTCGCCGCCCACTATACTAAAGTTACGTCGTTCGCTCATGTTTTTGCATAATTTGAACTGACAGTACTCGTTTCTTAGGTCAAGACTGGTAAACCACCCCTCGCTTGACATTTGGTTGGAAAGTTTTTATGCAATATTGTCAATTAGTTCATGTATGTTAGGCATTTGATAAATATTTTTAAGTATCTGATCGCTTAGCACCTAAGAATCCTGGGCTAATTTTGTCGCACCGTCTTTATTTTTTAATTGGGACAAACATTAAAACATCCCTTGGTTAACGTATTTCCACATTCGCACAGGAGTCCGCTTTTTCTGTATTTAGGCTTAGTTTTCTTCTAGAGGATTAAAACTTTCATATAATTTGCCATTAATTTTGACTCATGTCATCTTTGTCAGCTCAAGGTGATTAAGCTACCTTTTTTGTAGCGAATTGCATGATTCAAGGCAGACATTGGGTTTAATATTTCCGAAAGTAGTCTCCGTTGGAGGTCGCAACTTTTCATGTTAAAAACGAACACGTCTCGTAACCAATCTTGCTCTTCATGAACTTCAAGTTCACATGTTTTCGCTAAGTCGGATTGTGCTGGCCAAAATTGTTAATAAGACTCTCTACTTTAGCTTCCTGCTCAGCAATTTTTACTGTTCGAAGGTGATAATAGCTGATTTTACGAAAGCGGTTCGAAGAATTATTTTAAAACCGATAAAATTTTCAACTTTGGGTGTTTTCGCGAGAAGACTTTTTTATTTCAGATCTTAGGGCCGAGTAAAATGTTGATCTTATGTTTTTACCTTCCTCACGTTTTTTTCTTGCCACCGAATTGTTGTTTTTCCTCCGCGACTTTTTTATCCTCAGTTGTCTAATTTTTTTGCCAGATGAAATTGGTCGATCCAATTTGTCCATACTACCGTATGATTTGGCTAAAACGCAGAAATCCCCCCTTAGATTTGAATCAAATGACTTCGCGATTTGAAATAATGATCAAAAATCACTGGCACTCCCAAGATTAACTAAACTAAATTTAAATAAATTAACGAGAAGAGATTGAATTAAAACTGTTTTTTTTTTCTTTTTAAACTGGAGAACTTCCGCGAAATTCATTGGACTTCCAATAGACATGAAATAACAGGTATCTAATCATGAGTTGGAGGTCTAATGAAGAGTGATAAAACGCAATTTACATCAGTGAATGATCGTTACTAGGCACCAAGAAGGACAAAAAAAAAGAAAAAAAATTATTTTGGATCAAAACATTCAATTCAATCAGCTAAACTGGTCTATTGAAAGACATCCCAAAGCCATCTACCCCATTAGTTTTTCCCAAAATTGGAGCACAAAATTTGCTGTTTGCTTTCTAAATTTCACCAGATACCCAACGGATACTACTGAAAAGTTAGTATGTAATGAAATGCTTGCGTTTCAGCTTAACATAAAGGAAAACATATTTAGTTTGAAAAGTATTTTGGCGCTTGTGTTCACTTTACATCACACTCGAAAACACCGACAAAAGTGTTTCAAAAACTACATCGTCAAAAGTTTCCTCAGTACGTCAAAAAAACAAACTGATATTTGAGTTTAAAATTATAGCATGTTGTTTTCATTGCGGTGTTCAGCCCTTTATGCAATCTTAAAAACTAAGAAAGAAGGCGCTAAGATTGATAAGATGTACCTTTTTGTCTTTAAGGCTTAGTGCAATCAGTTTAGGAATTACTTAACCATCAATTTCTATAGCTACTAAGTATCTAGCTCCTTAGTATGAGGCTGCTTTGTTAGACTGGGTTTTCATATCGCGCTAGAATGATGCCTTGTTAGGATTTAGTTGGGTAACTACTTTGAAATGCCTTTAAGCAAGAGTGATATGGTAGCTGACAAATCCAATCCTTCCCCATAAGGCCTTGCATGCTGATCAACATACCTCTGTTCTTTTTGCACGTCGAACGTTCAACTGAGTTCCTTACTGATTTAAGGTTAGTCTAACTGATTACAAACAGCATTTTTGAGCAATTTTATATCTCGAACCAACTAACTACGAAGTTGAGTCGAATTTATCTGGTAATTATTTTTTTCTTCGAAATAATTTATCATAATAATGTTAAAAAACATCGTTATTTTAAACCCAACCGCGCTTTACGCCTTATTTTCAAGTTTTAGATACCGTTACTGTTATAACTACTTTTTTGTAGACTGGATTTTACCCTTCAAAAGGTCGTCGAAGTTCACTCGGTTGGGCAAACAAACCTCGTCCTCCGCCTGCGTTTTCGCACTTCTCGGCTGCAATTCCAACGGCAGACATAACCAAGAAAGTAAATCGCCAGGGGTCAGTCAGTGAAGCCTCGAAGCCGAGCTCGACGACACGGAGGAATAGCTGGACCAATATGATTAGTGGGATTTTCGGTCGGAGGAGTTCGGATCCCTGCACATGCAGCCTGGTCACAAATTGCAATAATGTGCTGCCCAAATATTCTGGTGAGGCTAGAAATTTATTGAAAAAGAAATTGTAACGCAATTTATTTACTTAGTTAGCGCAGCATAAATTGATCATTAAAAGTTATTAACATTAACATCAACGTAGATCATTAACATCAACGCAGCATTAGTTGAATAACAATTAGGAGAGAGTTGATGAAAGTATGTTCTCTAATGAAACTTTTGGCGGTCTGCCCTCAGGAAAACAAAATTAGTATTGATTTCAGTGAAGGGACTTGAGCCCATGCCACTCACATGAATGCTTTTTGGTACTATTTTATGACATCCAGTTTTGGCTAACCAATCGTAACTTTTTTCTAAAGAAGCCTTTGGTGCTAATGAATATCTCGATATTGTTTCCTTCTATACAACTGGTTAACTGGTTTTTGTTTTTACCTGCGTGTTACTGTTAATTTTTTCCAGCTCTTTGATTGGCATAGTTATTTTTTCTCCTTTGACTTTTTTGAAAAAACTTTTCTGCTGTTGTTTCTCTTCGCAAAATAGTTGTTTTTAGGTGTTCTAACTTTAGCTTTTTTTGCCTATAAAACGTTTCTATTACTTTAAGGTTGTCTGTTGTTAGTTTGATGAGATCTACATTGATTGTATTGATATCTTTACCCATTCTAGTAAATTTCTGAACGGCTGCTTTAGTATTCTCCTGAATTGGATCTGCGCTATAGTTGGGTTTTCACTTTGGTTTTAATGATCTTTTATAACAAGACTGCTCGTATCAGGGCGAAGCCCTGAATGTTTCGATGGTTTTTAAGGTCTAGGGAACAGCATACATGAAAAATTTAAATGTAATAAAGTGAAATTATTATTTTTTTAAATTTGAGATTTTTTTGTGAAAACATCCCCCACACGCCATATTAAGTACAAACTGATAGATTTTGCTCCCATTAACAAATCAATTTGACATATAAGCTTCCTTGAATCAATTTGACCAATTTGGGACAATTAACACGCGATATATTTCGCGCTATTAACGCGTAAGCGTAGATTTAATCCGTCTTAGAAATCATTCGAAATTGGTTCAAAGAAGCTTATTTGCCATAACTGATTTGTTACAGGGAGCGAAATCTATCTTTTTGTACTTTATGTGGCGTGTGGGGGGAAGATTTTCACAAAAAATTTCAAATTACTGCTCTATAAACCTTAAAAGGCAGTCGGAACATTCAGGGCTTCGCCCTGATACGAGCAGTTTTTTCAAAATTTGTTTTTAAATGGTTTTACTGAGCTGTTATTGCCACTATTAGATTGGTTAGATTAAAATAAATGGCTCGGTAATATATTCACGAAAAAAAACCATTGGTTGCTTTCAATTTTGAAGAGTTGCTTTATTTTGTTTTTGTTTGGTTCTCTATTTTTAGCTATGCTTTCCTTGACTCCGCCAGTATGGACAGTAAACTTTCAACGGAGATTTTTTTTAAATTTCTAAACCTTGAAATTTATTTGTCACAGAACGCCTTTTACGTGAAAATTCTGCTATAACTAGTCATATGAGTTCAGATAGCTGATGAAACTACGATTTTGTTAATTGTTGAGATAGTTCGCTTATGGCATTTGAATGTATGATTTGTTCATGTGTGCGGTAGTGTAATAACTTCTGTATGTTTTTGTGAGATTTACTACAAATGGTTGTATGGGCAATTCTATGGTTTGGTTGTATTTGACAAGTCTTTAAAGTAATCATAATCAAAAAAGGGACACATTTTTTGGCGTGAGTTTTGTGAACTATTTTGCTGACATTTTGTTTGGTTAGATATACCGATAAATGGAATTTTCAGTCTACATTATTGTTCCGACTTTCGATACGAAAGTAACCGAATATTTGTGCTCGGGTGGGTTTTTTTTCTTCAGACAAATTTCGACTTTTTAACTAGCTGTTTTGTGACGGATTTTTTTATATCATTCAAAAATTATTATTGTCCTGAGCTTAAATTTGAAAAGATATGTTACTTGTGATCATTTTTTGTAAAGTTATGGGGGGTTTTAAGATTGCCATTTTGGCCAATTTGGGACAATTAACGCGCGATATATTTCGCGCTATTAACGCGTAAGCGGAGATTTAATCTGTCTTAGAAATCGATCCAAATTGGTTGAAAGAAGCTTAGTTGCCATAATTGATTTGTTACCAGAAGCAAAATTTATCACTTTGTACTTTATATGGCGAGTGGGGGGATGATTTTCACAAAAAATCTCAAATTTTTTAACAATTTTTTTAAAAAATTTTTGTTCTTTTTTTTATACATTTAATTTTTTCATGTTATTATTGCTTCATAGACCTTAAAAGGCAGTCGGAACATTCAGGGCTTCGCCCTGATACGAGCAGTCCTGTCTAGATTTCTAAACTAATTTAGTGATTAGTTTTTTAAAATTTTGTTCGTGACTCTTTGGATGCACTAGATGAGATGGGCTGAAGTTTTATCTCAAAAAGTAGTTCCAGTCTGAGTTCATCGTCTCTTTGACACGCTTTCTGTTTTCAGCCAGATTAACTGATTAGATAGAACTGCTCTGAATCCCAGCTTGATTTCCTTGTCTCAATAGATCAATGGGAATACTGATATAGCGAGAGATTTACGAGATGAACTGTTTTTCTCAATTTAAACTGTTGTAACTAACAAAAACTCATCTGTCCACAAAACGAACGGGCTAGTCATGGAATCTGATTGGAATGTAATAAAAACTTTACATACGTAGAAAAAACCGAAAAACAATTCAAAACCAAACCAATAAAAATCGAATGATTGCAATATATTTTTTGCTTTTTTTATCCAGTTTTTACGGTCCTCAAACTAACAATAGTCAGCACGAATTGTACAATCCAGTGGATGTATATACTATTAGTAACTTGGATTGCAATAATCCAATGGGCGGAAAGAAAGAACTAACGCTATTCATCCAACGGTCGTTCTTCTCGAATATTCTGAATTACGTCAACGACATAATTAGAATTTGTAATTACAATCACTCGCGTTAAGAGTCCTGTACAAGCGGTTGCATCCCATCAAATCTCTCAAAATTCGATTTTAAATACTTTTACCTGTCAGACAAAACCTACTTATTTTCAGTGCGGAAAATAAAGGAGTTTTACTGAACTTCAATAACGACATAATGTCGGACATCCATAAAAAACTACTCGCTAAATATAAAGGAGACCTTAAGTTACCAGACACTCCTTTATCTCTCACCGAAGATTGTTCGAACAAATTAATTAGACTCATGACAGACGAGGACAAAATTCTCAAGGATGTGAAGAAGGCATTAGAAGAAGGCAGACCACTGGATAGATTCGGAGCTAACCTCAAGAATTTTCAAAGAGACATTCATGTGAAAAAAGGATTGTTATTGAACGATAACAAAATGATAACGCCAGCAGCTCTGAGGTCGCGTTTTTGTCGCTACTCCATGAAAATCACCCCGGACAGTTTGGAATGAAATCTCTGGCAGAAAACATTTGGTGGCCACATTTATACAGAGTTATTTATGACCATGGAAAAAACTGTATCCAGTGCATCAAGGCTGGTAAGAATTTAAAAGTGATTTTGGGTACGAACAATACGGAGAAATTACCAATCCTTTCTGAACCAAACGAAGAAGTAGACTTAGACTTTGCGGGTCCTTTGGACAAAAATTGGGGCAACTCAAAATACCTTTTACTATGCATCGACCACTTCACAAAGTTCTCGTCTGCAAAGGTAGTGAATAACACCTCGGCTTCTTCGATTTTATCGTTCATGTCAGATTGTTGTCACCTTCATGGATTTCCGAAGTCTATTAGAGTCGACCATGGGTCATGTTTTATTTCAAACGATTTTAGAAACTTCTGCGAGAAGAACAACATTAACTTAATTCTATGTACTGTCGGGGATCACAGATCCAATGGGGTCGTAGAACGACTCATTTACACGGTTAAAGCAAAACTCTTGGCAATGTCGTTTAACGAACCAAAACCATCTTTAAATACGGCAATTGATAAAATCATTTGGAATATTCGTTCAACGAAACAATCATCCATTGGAAGCTCTCTTTTTTCAAAACACTTTATTAGATCGCCTAACACTTTTTGGAAATCCCTGGTCTCACACGCGATTAATTTAGATAAAGGGAAGTCAATATTGTCAAGGAATAGAGCTCAAGACTGGGGAGCAAATGACGCATTCGAAGACGGCTATTTGGAGAACACAGTGGCAGACAAAAGGGGGTATGAGAGCGACCCATCGGACAAACTTGATAGAAACCTTCAGCAAGCCCCACTGTCAAACCCATTCAGCCAAAGAGGTAACTGGTTTAGGAAGACAGTTAACCGAAGGGGCGAACCTTATTTTAAACCACTTGTGGGAAAACCATTGTCGGATACAAAACATACGGTTACATTAGACAATGGACATGTGCTCAGAAAATCCAATTTAGCTTTTAATAAAAATCAACAGTCGGCTCCCAGTAAATTTTCAGCAGTTCCGAACTCGATAAATAATACTCATGATTTAGCAGGGAAACGAAAGAGAAATTCTCCATTGAAGAGGCCGGACTCGAACGGAGGAGGCCCATCGACGAGCTACAAACTAATAGGAGAAAAGGCGATGAAAAGGAGGAGAATGAAAACCCCGAGTTTCAAAGGTTTAAAATTCGCGTATTCTGAATTAGATTCCTCGCTAGAGTTAGACCATTGGGACTAAGTTATCGATTATTATTTGGGTATGGACTCGGAAATTGTATATAATACTCCGACTTATAATATTGTTAGTGATTTAGATCAGTCAGGACTTACCTTAGCGATTGAAACCAACAATCAGACGACAATTACACTCCCACCGGGCACATGCGACAACCCAATTAGGATAGAGAGCTCTCTGGAAAAGACAATAGAGACGCCCACAACCCCAAAAAGCAACAAACCACGACTCAGAAGGAATCCAGGCCCCCTTAATTTTTAGGGAGACAGGCGCTTCATAGACCAGGTGACCCTAGGAGCAGAAACCATCGAAATTGCGGATTCCGATGACGAACCCCTGATAACTTTTCGAAAAGCCTACAGACGACCTTTCCCTCAGACTCTCCATCGGATTACTTGACGCCACTCGAGGATATACCTTTCCATCCAACACTGGTGGCGGAAACTACACAAGGCTCCTCTTCAACTCCTTCTTCCATGACGCCAAAGATCGCGGTACTATCCTCTCCATTGGAAGAAGTCAGACCCGACATTCAGGACGATGACGGGAGTGATATATCTTCAGTCATAGACACAGAAGTAAGGAAGGAGGCCGAAAGTTTCCATGATATACTTAACGCCAATTATTAAAACTGTGAAAAATAAAAACTCTTTTAGCATAACCTTTCAGTGCTGATTTTTCCATTGGTTATTCATTTTAGGTAACTTTACTAATTCTCAAGTTGAGCAATTTTGTACATTTTAACTAGTTTGTTATGTAGTTTAGCTTGTTCAATTTGTTTATATGTCACATAACCCCAATTGTACATAACATTTTGTCAGCTGTACAGTAGCTGTAGATATCTGTTTCATCTTGTAGGTAGCCTGTAAATATTACCACATAGACATCTCCATTGTAAATTGTATTATCTCTGTGAATTTACATTGGTGCTAAACGCTGTTACTTTTTGTTTCAACTTTGGCCCTGATGGAGTGAGGGGATAATGGAGTATATGTGTGGTATTGGCTACATTGGGGAGTGGGCAGATATAAATTTTTGTGCAGTGGGGAATGTTGTGATTTAGTATTTTAGTATCTCTTAACCTTGACCTCTATAGATTAATCAAGTACCAGTTAATGTCTACTCTACGAAGTCCAGTGGACTTCGCGTCACTAATTCTCTTTTAAGACATCGGTCAGTTTTAATTTACACCTTGTTCTAGTCTTTTTTAACTTAGATAGTTAGTTTAGTTACCAGTGGTATTTGCACACTTTTAATAAACGCAAGCTACTATTTGCAACTCACTGAGCAAGTGGGTTCTAGAAGAAATCGAAACCAATTAATTAGGATAACAGCAGCAATAAATGATTGAATTGGAAAAAAAAATATAATGATTGTTTATATAGTTAGGACGATCTGCCTCTCGATCATTTGAAAATCGCTTTTTTCCCGAATGGGTTGAAAATGGTACCAACTTCTCAACTAACTCATAACAAAACTGCTTGTATCAGGTCAAAGCCCTGAATATTCACTCTGCATTTTTAGGTCTATCGAATAGTGTTCGGTTTTAAAAAATCGATGGCATCTGAAAAAAAAAACGTATAAAACTCAAAACTTTTTTAAACGAATTTTTTGAAAACCACCTATCCTTACACGCTACTTCAAGTACAAAGTGATTTGTTTCGCTTATTGCGAAGTATTAAGTAGACCGAATAGCTCACTTGAATTCATTTTGGAACGAATCTAAGGGGGATTAAGTTTTCGCCTCGTGCGTTAACTGTCGTAAATTGTCCAAATTGGCAAACTTTAAGCCCAATAACTTCAAAAAATGATCACTAGTAAAATATCCTTTTAAAATTCAGCCCAGGACAAAAAGTTTCGAGTGATGTTTAAAAAATCCGTCAAAAATTGATAGTTAAAAGTCGAAACTCGTCTGGAGAAAATAGCCACCTCGAGCGCAAACATTCCGTCATTTTTTTACGAAAATAGTCGGAGAAAAAAAAGTGAAAAAAATCCAAGAAATTTTAGCAATTTTCAAAGATGTTTTCTTAATTTTAAACGAAACACGGCCAATTGCTACCGCATTTGTTGAAATGTTAATATGCTGAACTTTTGGATAAACATGTAGCTTGGTGTTTCTCTCTACAATTGCTCTCCATTTTTTCCCTGAAATTCAAATACAACTGTCGTTGAGCTAAATCCTTTCATTTAGGCGTCCCTTTCCAGGGGAAATTATTCTTCCAACGAGTTCCTATTGTCTTTCATTTGGCTACGACCTGACTTAAAATTCCATTACTCTGGTTCAATTATCTGCGCTGCGAATACGCCATATTCTGCTATTTTTAGTTGAGATTAAACTACCGGGGAAAATCAATTAATAAATCCGTTTCGATAAACGATAACAATCAGAGAAATTGTTCCGAATTTCGATGAAAGTGCGGAATATTTGATCAGCTGTAGAACCCGGGTTGAGGTGTTCGACTCATGATTCAACCAAAACAGTCAAGCGATGTCCGATTTTGAAACACGGGTCGAACATGATTTGAACTTTTTATCGATTTTTTGTTGCTCGTAAAACTGTAAAAAGATGCAAAATGCGGTCATCGTTTGACTCAAAAAATGAAAACGGATCTCGTTAGACCGTTTTGGCCGAATCATCAGTCGAGCACATCAGTCCAGTAATCTCTCCCCCCTCTCAAGTGACCTACCGTTGAAGTATATATTAATTTTGAAATTAATTATGCATAAAATGTTCATTTCAATAAAATACTCTGAATATACTACTGGAGAAAATTTTTATAGCAAATAGCTGTTTTATCCTGTTAATAGCGTAAAATGTTAATCATATTTTTGTATCGATTGATTTTTTATTGGCTAATTATATCAAAAAATTTTGACTTCAAATTCAATTTCAGAAAAAAAAGGTTTTTTTATTCCTCTAAATCAATTTGGTGGGCAAATGTTCAATTGATCCGAATATTTATGTTGGGGTCCTTCTTTAATAAGTCGGTTTTCAATTTCTTAGCAAACTATTATTGACAACTTTTTTCCATCTGAGAGATTTTTTTTCCGGGGTTCAAAAATTGCTATTTGGTCGACTTCGGAATATTAACGCGTGGGGTTTGAAAATAACTAACTTGATCGACATGTGATAAATAACGCGCGATAAAATGCGTTCTTATAATACGCGTGAGCGGCAATTATAAGCATTCCAAGTTGAATTGATGCCGGCAGTTTAGTCTTCTAAAAACAATAAGAGACGCGAACTTTTGTATCTTACCGAGCATGTGGAAGGATGAAATGTATTTGTTCCGACTTTCGATACGAAAGTAACGGAATATTTGTGCTCGGGGTGGGTTTTTTTTCTTCAGACAAATTTCGACTTTTTAACTAGCCATTTTTGACGGAAATTTTTTTTATCATTCGAAAGCTATTGTTGTCCTGAGCTTAAATTTGAAAAGATATTTCACCTGTGATCATTCTTCGTAAAGTTATGAGGGTTTAAAGGTTGCCATTTTGACCAATTTGGGACAATTAACGCGCGATATATTTCGCGCTATTAACGCGTAAGCGGAGATTTAATCGGTCTTAGAAATCGTTCCGAATTGGTTGAAAGAAGCTTATTTGCCATAATTGATTTGTTACAAGGAGCGAAATCTATTGTTTTGTACTTTATATGGCGCGTGGGGGATGATTTTCATAGAACAATTTTCAAATTTTAGAAATAAAATTTTCATTTTATTTTATTTCATTTAATTTTTTTATGTTATTACTGCTCCATAAACCTTAAAAGGCCTTCGGAACATTCAGGGCTTCGCCCTGATACGAGCAGTCTTGGTTCGGTTTTTTGCTTTCTTTCCATCAATTGTTGAACCAACATTTTTTTAAATTGGCCTTAAAGTGCAGTCGGAACATTAAAAGTATCGCCATTTCATATGAGCAGTGTTTTTTTTATGATCGAATGAAATGTCGATTAAATTCTTTCAATTTCCTATGACGACTGATAAAACCTTTACCTGAAAATTAGTCATACTGAGAAGTAATTTTTTGTTAATTAGCGGTTCTCCGTGAAAAATTAAACAGCTCGTATGTTGGTCCTTTCCCTTGAAATTAAACCAAGGTAACATCCTAAATGAGACGACAGCGAAATTAGAGGAAAAGGAAAGAACAGGAGGAAAAATCTAAAAGCAAAAAAGCAGAGGCGGATCCAAGAATTTTTTTGACAAACTTTGTTGATCTTGATCAAATTGATTTTTTGAAGCCTTGCAAAACACTAGAAAGACTTCATTTTGTCAAAACGTTTGGTGACGCAGGCAAAACTTGATGAAATAACAGGTTTTTGATGAAAATTTTCTTCGAAAATTTTTCAACAGAAAATTACTGGTTTTCGGCGCGCAACCGTTTACCCTCCAAATTGGTGCCGATCGAAAACGGTGTTGTAAAATAGCGGAAAAGGGAACCTTCAGCAATGGCACCTGCGAAATAACCCTCCTAAATAGGCTACTGGCAGCTAAATTCAATCCATGCTTTTTGCATGACGCTGTTGGAACAAGACAAACTTCGCGAGTAGTTTGAAGCCCCTGTGAATTAATTGGCCTCTGCAGCACATGGGTTTTCAAACAGCTTGCAAAATTTTAATTTAGGAATTCAAAAAAACTAAAAACTGTCATTTAAATAAATCAGAAAGTTTTGTTTAGGAACTTGATTTACTTGTTTAATAGTCAAAAACTTCATTTTTGTTCCGACTTTCGAAAAAACGGAATAAGTAAAAAAGATGTGGTTCTTTTTTCGGTCAATTTTCGCCAATCGAAATAACAGTTTTTGAAAGCAGGTGTATATAATTCTGAGACCCAGAAATTGCAAGCTTTTTTTTCGACAATTTTTTTCCTGTCTTGGAATTTTTTTAGTAGTTCGAGTCACCAGTAAAATCTCTTCCTTATGGTTTAATAATATTTAATGTGGCTGCTGGGATTCGCATATGATCTATGAAAGGCTATCTAGCCTGTTTGAGCATTTAGACCGTTCCAGAATTAACATTCTAGATTTGATATTCGATGCTCTGCATTTGTTTTTGCGAAACTCGCATTATAATCCCACCTAGTTCCTTTCAAATCTGAGAGTTTTTGGAGCTCTAGTTATCAAAACAGTCTACCACTTGCCTATTTGTGATTTAAAAACTCAACTTCAATTCCTGGAATTAATCATAAAAAACCATCTCGAGTTGCCGTTTAGTTTTTCACAAAAAATTGAAAGTACAACATTTACAGGTGTAAACGCAAATATGTGCATTAAGATAAATCTTGAGTTTCTGGCAAAAGATAAAATCAAGCTGATATTAGGTAGAAATAACGAACCCATGCCAAGTTGTAGACCTTCAGAAAAAAACTTTCCAGGTATCCATGAAATTTTTCATAAATGAAGTTAATGTGATCAACTTTGTTTGTAAACTGGCTATCGGTTGAAAGGTCAGTGCTATGAAACTAGTCTTGATACTAGACTTTTTAATTGCTGAAGTATCAATTTTTGTCCGAGAATGCTTTTATAATAGTTTAAAATCAATGAAATCATAATTCTGCCGGCGATCGATCCAGCTGCGAATCCTACTTTTTTGCAGAGAATCAAAAAGATATATAAAAAATTTGGCCGGGTTAAAAAGTTTGACATTTTATGTTTGACAAAATTAATAAGTTTGACATTTAAGTTTGGCAGGGTGATTTTGACTGATTTAAAATTAAAAAAACTGATTCATAATTTGGTGATTCATAACTTTTAGTTAGGTTTAGTTAAGTGATAGTTAGGTTTTTTATAAAACGGCAGCAGAAAAGTTTTATTTTCTGTCCTTCCGAAACGTTGAGGCCGGCCTAGTTCCTGTGTTTGCTTTTTTACTGATTTAAAGTATTCGGGAAAAATGAATATAGCACGAAATTTCAAGTTAGTTTTTCTCAACTTGGGTCTTTTTCTTCAAATTATTTTTTAATGCGAGTTTGAGAAGACTCTAGTTTTCACAAATTTTGTTGGTTTTCATAAAAAACTCATTTTGATATAGTCGCGTAAGCAATTGAAGTGGCAGCTTTGGCACGGCTATTGATGGACTAAAAAATGCCAAAAAGATCCATATTTTGGGCAAAAATGAAGTCCTGAACATCGCAATTTAATTTTTCCATCTTTTTCTCTGCTAAAAATCAAATTTTGACGATGTCATTTTTTGTCTAAACTTAACTGAACCCAAATTGAGAAAAAAAATTTAACTTTCAAGTTTCAAGTTTCATTTTTTGTCCGGATAACCTAAATCTCACTGTATGAAGTCCATATTTTCTCGATGGTAAGGATGGCTATGGTTCTTTTGCAAAAACAGAAATCGATGTTATTCGCGAGGCACCGTAAATTTTTTCTCATAACGTCAACTCTCAAACATTAGTGTTTGGTGTAAAATCAACGGGACATTTCGTACCCAGCTATATCACCTTCACCTTGCTCTGAGTAAAATTTATTCTAACAACGAGTTTAAATGGGAAATCGTTTTAAAAGCCTGAAAAATGACTCTTAGATTTTTTTAAATTTTGCAAACGTGCGTCTTGAACAACGCCAAATGACTCAACGATTCAAAAAAACCTATGAGATAACTGATTGTTTTCAATGACGTTGTTCCTTGATTCCTAATGTAACGCGGCCAAATGGCATCGTATTTAATTTTAAGTTTCATGTGCCGTATCTTTCAAGGAGTTGCACTTTTGGTCCATTTTAAAAATACTTCTCCCCTGAAAATTCGTTAGAATTGCTGTTGAGCTAATTCATTCCATTTAAACTACTTTTTCAGGAAACACTATATTTTCCAATCAATTTACTTCTTTTTAAAAATGGACTTACCACTTCTTCAGTTCAAGTGAAGTATGATTTCATTATCTGTTGCAAGCTCAGCAAATTTGGCACAAAGTGTACTGAAAGTGATCTATCTAAAAAAGGGAAAGTGTGATTCAAATTAGCCTTCATTTCTTATAATCCGAAATGAAATCAGGCTTGTTAATTTCCTACCCGGAAGCAAAAACTTGATATTATATGCTCTCAATCAGTATTACAACCTTTCTTTTGCCTAAAAAGTGCGAGCTATCAACAAAGAAATTTCACTTGATTCAATTGGACTAATCTGAAGTTTCTCACAAGTAAGTTTTCTCAGCTCCTCTTAAATAAATCATTTTTTTTTTCAAAAAAAAAGAAGAATTTGTGTGCATAGAGCGAGGATAGATTTAGCAAATTTAGCAAATTTTGATAATCTGAAAAAATTTCAAAAAAAAAATCGAATTTATTAAATTGCCAATTTTCTCACTTCCTAGATCCTCCCTTCTGGTTTTGCGTGTGGAATGTCTAAAGTTTTGCATGTTCTTCGAATTTGCTCTGTTCTGAAACAATTATCAAATTTCAAAAAACTTCTAATTTTCTCCTGGTTGTTTTGTTATCAAACGCACAATTTTTTGTCCCGTCACCCCCTTAGAGTCTAATACAGTTATTCAACAAAAAATTTCCAAGATTTTTTCACAAGATAATTTCTCACATATAGTATCTAGTGAGGTAATGAAGCCCTTTAAATGTCATGATAAACAAGACTGCTCGTATCAGGGCGAAGCCCTGAATGTTCCGACTGCATTTTAAGGTTTATGGAGCAGTGGTAACATAAAAAAATTAAATGTAATAAAATGAAATTAAAAAAAAATTAAAATTTGAATTGTTTTTATGAAATCATCACCCCACACGACAAATAGAGTACAAAAGAATAGATTTCGCTATTGTAACAAATCAATTATGGCAAATACGCGTCTTTCAAAAAAATTTGGAACGATTTCTAAGACGGATTAAATCTCCGCTTACGCGTTAATAGCGCGAAACTTATCGCGCGTTAATTGTCCCAAATTGACCCAAATGGCAATTTTTAAAAAAAAACCCCATAACTTTACAAAAAAAGATCACAGGTAAAATATTTTTTCAAATTTAAGCTCAAGACAACAATACCTTTTGAATGATATAAAAAAATTCCGTCAAAAATGGCTAGTTAAAAAGTCAAAATTTGTCTGAAGAAAAAAAACCCACCCGAGCACAAATATTCCGTTACTTTTGTATCGAAAGTCGGAACAACAAGGTGGCTTTGAACGCAGCAATTGCACGTAATGTATGTGATGCAACAATTAAGTTTAAATAACGAAAAGAAAAAGTTTTGACCAAACTTTTTGAATTTTTCTTAAAGTCATCCTCTCCACGTGCATTGCAAGTAACAAACCGGGACCATAATTTTTGATCATGAGATTTCAATTTATGGAAAAAATGCGCATAAAAAACAATTCTATAAATTCTGCAAAAAAGCATGAATATTAATTCTTCAAAAATTGTGTTGTACGACCCGGGCCAAAGTACACTATTTATTGTGTGACCGTATCGACCCAAAAACGGGTATCTCGAATCAGGTGGTTATGTAGCAATTTTACGCGAGTTAAGTTTTTTACGCAATGAAAATAATTTGTGACTTAATACAACGAAAAATTGTACACTCAAAGATTATTCTGCGCTAACTAGCGCGAAGCCAAAAAATAAGCACCAGTTGAATGGTGACTTATGCTTTTAATATAATTAAAGTTAAAGTACAACGACTGCTCGTATCACGGCGAAGCCCTGAATGTTCCGACGGCCTTTTAAGGTTTATGGAGCAGTGGTAACATAAAAAAATTAAATGTAATAAAATGAAATTAAAAAAAAATTAAAATTTGAATTGTTTTTTATGAAATCATCACCCCACACGACAAATAAAGTACAAAAGAATAGATTTCGCTATTGTAACAAATCAATTATGGCAAATACGCGTCTTTCAAAAAAATTTGGAACGATTTCTAAGACGGATTAAATCTCCGCTTACGCGTTAATAGCGCGAAACTTATCGCGCGTTAATTGTCCCAAATTGACCCAAATGGCAATTTTAAAAAATCCCCCCACAACTTTACAAAAAAAAATCACAGGTAAAATATTTTTTCAAATTTAAGCTCAAGACAACAATACCTTTTGAATGATATAAAAAAATTCCGTCAAAAATGGCTAGTTAAAAAGTCAAAATTTGTCTGAAGAAAAAAAACCCACCCGAGCACAAATATTCCGTTACTTTTGTATCGAAAGTCGGAACAACAAGGTGGCTTTGAACGCAGCAATTGCACGTAATGTATGTGATGCAACAATTAAGTTTAAATAACGAAAAGAAAAAGTTTTGACCAAACTTTTTGAAATTTTCTTAAAGTCATCCTCTCCACGTGCATTGCAAGTAACAAACCGGGACCATAATTTTTGATCATGAGATTTCAATTTATGGAAAAAATGCACATAAAAAACAATTCTATAAATTCTGCAAAAAAGCATGACTATTAATTCTTCAAAAATAGTGTTGTACGACCCGGGCCAAAGTACACTATTTATTGTGTGACCGTATCGACCCAAAAACGGGTATCTCGAATCAGGTGGTTATGTAGCAATTTTACGCGACTTAAGTTTTTTACGCAATGAAAATAATTTGTGACTTAATACAACGAAAAATTGTACACTCAAAGATTATTCTGCGCTAACTAGCGCGAAGCCAAAAAATAAGCACCAGTTGAATGGTGACTTATGCTTTTAATATAATTAAAGTTAAAGTACAACAAGACTGCTCGTATCACGGCGAAGCCCTGAATGTTCCGACGGCCTTTTAAGGTTTATGGAGCAGTGGTAACATAAAAAAATTAAATGTAATAAAATGAAATTAAAAAAAAATTAAAATTTGAATTGTTTTTTATGAAATCATCACCCCACACGACAAATAAAGTACAAAAGAATAGATTTCGCTATTGTAACAAATCAATTATGGCAAATACGCGTCTTTCAAAAAAATTTGGAACGATTTCTAAGACGGATTAAATCTCCGCTTACGCGTTAATAGCGCGAAACTTATCGCGCGTTAATTGTCCCAAATTGACCCAAATGGCAATTTTAAAAAATCCCCCCATAACTTTACAAAAAAAATCACAGGTAAAATATTTTTTCAAATTTAAGCTCAAGACAACAATACCTTTTGAATGATATAAAAAAATTCTGTCAAAAATGGCTAGTTAAAAAGTCAAAATTTGTCTGAAGAAAAAAAAAACCCACCCGAGCACAAATATTCCGTTACTTTTGTATCGAAAGTCGGAACAACAAGGTGGCTTTGAACGCAGCAATTGCACGTAATGTATGTGATGCAACAATTAAGTTTAAATAACGAAAAGAAAAAGTTTTGACCAAACTTTTTGAAATTTTCTTAAAGTCATCCTCTCCACGTGCATTGCAAGTAACAAACCGGGACCATAATTTTTGATCATGAGATTTCAATTTATGGAAAAAATGCGCATAAAAAACAATTCTATAAATTCTGCAAAAAAGCATGACTATTAATTCTTCAAAAATAGTGTTGTACGACCCGGGCCAAAGTACACTATTTATTGTGTGACCGTATCGACCCAAAAACGGGTATCTCGAATCAGGTGGTTATGTAGCAATTTTACGCGACTTAAGTTTTTTTACGCAATGAAAATAATTTGTGACTTAATACAACGAAAAATTGTACACTCAAAGATTATTCTGCGCTAACTAGCGCGAAGCCAAAAAATAAGCACCAGTTGAATGGTGACTTATGCTTTTAATATAATTAAAGTTAAAGTACAACAAGACTGATCGTATCAGGGCGAAGCCCTGAATGTTCCGACGGCCTTGTAAGGTTTATGGAGCAGTAATAACATAAAAAAATTAAATGAAATAAAATGAAATGAAAATTTTTTTTCTAAAATTTGAAAATTTTTCTATGAAAATCATCACCCCACACGCCATATAAAATATAAAACAATAGATTTCGCTCCTTGTAACAAATCGATTATTGCAAATAAGCTTCTTTCAACCATTTCGGAACGATTTCTAAGACGGATTAAATCTCCGCTTACGCGTAAAAGCGCGAAATATATCGCGCGTTAATTGTCCCAAATTGGTCAAAATGGCAATCTTTAAACCCTCATAACCTTACAAAAATGATCACAGGTGAAATATTTTTCCAAATTTAAGCTCAGGACAACAATAGCTTTCGAATGATATAAAAAATTTCCGTCAAAAATGGCTAGTTAAAAAGTCGAAATTTGTCTGAAGAAAAAAAAACCCACCCCGAGCACAAATATTCCGCTACTTTCGTATCGAAAGTCGGAACAAAAACAGCTGATTCTATGTATGTCCAACTTCAGGGCAGTTATCGACCAGAACAAAATTGTAAAAATTTATGTTTCTTTCAGTAAAA
>NC_087065.1:49677627-49734473 GCF_963678635.1 Symsagittifera roscoffensis
AAATCGCATTTGATTATTTTCCTCTGATTTTAAGAAAATTTCTGTTAATTTTGACTTCGATTTTGTGAGAAAAGCATTTATTCAATAGGAACGCTTAGCGATTTTGATTGGTTGAAATTTTTCAAGCGTTGGGTCTCTCAAGCATGAGAACCCTCCCCTGAAAATGTACCTATATTCTCTCATCGCGATACGGTAATTCGCCAGAACTCATCTGATCTAGATGCGGCAGGCCCGAAAAGTTTACTACGGAAAAACTGTCCCGAATCGTCCCAGAAAAATGTTTTTTTTTTTACAGAAAAACTTCTGATTCACCCATGTAACTTAATTACAAATTTTCGTAAACTCATTTAACAAATTCAGTCGTTGCAAAAAATTTCTGTTCGCATAGCATTATTGTTGCTGCGGTCAATTTGAAGGCCACTAATTGCTCTTCGGTTCGAAATAAACGGTCCACAATCTAAAAATTTTTTTTCAACAACTCGGCCTGAACCCGGCCCTGAACCGAATTTGCACCGGTCCGAAATAGTGGCAGTTTTAGGATATTTTAGAGAGGGGCGGGTCTTTTTACTTATTCCGCTTAATTTTCTTAATTTTGCAATTTTGTAATATTCAATGTATAAATGCAGAGAACAAAACAATTATTGCACTGATTCGTTTAGTTAATACAAACCCGGTCAATTAATTTTTTAGCCAATTTCTAGCATAACCGAATTTTGAGCAGAGTGGCATTTTTTCCTGTAGCTATTTTCCTGTGTTTTTTTCTGGTCTGGGTAAATCTCAGGAGGTTTTTTGAAACAAACTTGAATAGTTTTCCAAATAACTAAAAAATTTTTTACTAATTCTGCTCATTTATAAGTCGACTTAAAATTGTGAACAAAGATTTTTGGAAGGATGCTGAAAATTGATTGGCTAATTCTAGTCAATCAAATTGAAGCAAAATAGTTTCCTTTAAAGATGTTGAAGAATTGATTTTTGGGCGGAATAAGTAAAAAGACCCGAGGGGGCTTACTCTCTTGAAAAAAGACCGAGAAAAGAGTAAATTGTAAACCGAATTTCAAACTTTGATTTTTAAAAGTAAAGATTTTGAACTAAGTGAGCATCCTCCGCCCCCCAAATTTTATGGGCGCGAGGCTGTAACTTGCTTCTGAGTTCGAATTTTGAGCCAATCAGAATAGAGCAAACTACGCGCAGCGCTGATAAAAATAATTTAAAAATGAACGCTGGGATAGAGGATATTAACTTGGTCTATTTAGGGGGGATTGCATAATTTTACGGGATTCATTTTTGGCTGACCAACATCAAAAAATTTTCTATAGGCGCCTTAGACGCCAATATAACTAAATTTGAAGAGGGAGCCCGCGCCAAAAAGATCCATTTTTTTTGGTCAACTCTTTTTCAAAAGTGCTCACAACGTCTATTTACGCCTGTTTTTGCAAATTTTTTTCCTGCGGCGCATAACATTTTTGACGAAATAGGGTCCTTTTAGTATTTTCGGAGGGTTATTTTTTCCTCCCCCCCCCCCCATATAATGGTTCAGGGCAAAATGGTTCAGGGCTGTTCAAAAATCAATTGCAACACTAACAATCAATTGATTCTGTAACAATCAATCAATCATTGCAATGACATGAGATTTTACAATCAATCATTGCCCAACTTTACAATCATTGCAATCAATTGCAACTAAAGTATACTATAAAGTAAGTAAGAAATAAAGGCACTGGCACTGACGCGCAGATTCTCGACACGAGTTTGTCATCCCAAAATTTGTTGGGTCTTATGCACTAAACGGCCCAATTTCATTATTTCTACATCTCTTGAACTGAAATTATTGTGGATGAATTTGATTGGCTAATTAGCCAATCTAGTTCCATCGACATTTTCTGCCATTTCAATTGAAATTTCAAGCAGATAAAATTAGTAGCCGAAATGATAAAGAAAATTGTATTTTGTTTTGTCAAGCCATTTTACTGTATTTTACTTGTCTGGGCAAGGTTTCACAAGTTCCACCTTTTCGGCAATTTCGGCTAATATTTTTATCTGCTAGAAAAGTTGATCGGAATGCCTGACCGTGTAACTTGAATTTGATTGGCTAAAATTACCCAATCAAATTTGATCGCATAATTTCCAGCTTACGATGTAGAAAAATTGACTTCGGGCCGTTTTGACCCAATTTGTTGTTGATGCACAAAAAGAGCTTCATCTCCAGGTTTGATG
This sequence comes from Symsagittifera roscoffensis, assembly GCF_963678635.1. Classification (NCBI taxonomy): domain Eukaryota; kingdom Metazoa; phylum Xenacoelomorpha; order Acoela; family Convolutidae; genus Symsagittifera; species Symsagittifera roscoffensis. The sequence goes on from NC_087065.1 coordinate 49,679,842, forward strand.
GCATAAGGCTCTGTCGCAAATCACCATGGGCATACTTGGCAGTACTGAAGAACCTCTCCAATATGTTTGAGGTGGGTAGCGTAGCAGAAACTTAGTGCCAGCTGTGCGTGATTGCAATGACTGCAGCCTCTACTCTACAATCAATCATTGCAATTAACTATATGGTACTACTTATGATAGTGGTCCCTTGAAAATAACCAGGTCCCATGAGAATAAGACACCTAGAGCTCTCAAATCGTTTCATAATTATGGTTACGCCTTTCAGAAAGATGTCGCAGTATATTTTCAAACAAATTTCATGTTTTGTTACCTCTTAAAACCTCCCCCTCACCAATTAAGGTTGAAAATTTAAAAAAAAACCGCCAATAGTGGGTTTTTATGACAAATAAATCAACCCAATTATATGGTTGTTAAACCGTAAAATAAAGTAGAGCGAGCAAATTTCAATATATCAACAACAGTGATTACAATTTTTAATCTGAAAAGTTTCTGGTTGAACATATTTTGCAAGATTTTTGAAATGAATAAATTATACACAAATTAGTTTTCAAAATTATAACATGCGAAATGCATGCGGGACCTGTCTATCATAGTTGCTTTTTCGTGGGACCACTCTATCATAGTAGTACCAACTATATTAAAAAATCAATTAATTATTGCCAAAAATCATGCATGATTGCAATCGATTGCAAGCGCAATTGATTTTTGAACAGCCGAAATGGTTCAAGATGTGGAAATATTTGAAATATTGATTTTTGCGCGGAATAAGTACAGACTCGAAAAAAGCCTATTATTTATGAGTCATTATTTATGACAACAAAATATACGTTATCCGAGTTTGAGATGGTAAGAGGGGTAAAGAGGTTTCAGTCAAAAATTGGCGCTGTGCGTGGGTTTCGGGTAAAGCACAGGTCTTGGGTGCTCCGTGAGAATCAGCTAGTTGCGACTTGGGGGACCTAGAGATCACTCTCTCAAATCAGACACCAGCATGCCAGCTCCGAACCTGTCGGGGGGAGATCTGTGGGGGAGACCTACGACCTAACCTCGGCTGAATCGGACTAGAGCACCCATTGTATAACATGGGAATCAGAGACTTACTATAAATTAAGAAATTCAGAACTAAACGGCCATTTTCAAAACACGTATTATCGATCATTTTGAGAGGTAAAAGTGGAGCTATTATTACGCTGTTCGTAGCAATGATTTTTACTGTTTTATAGGGGGGTCTTCCTTTTTCTCTAACATTATTAAGCGTTCGCTTGTATTGTGCAAAAGTGAAACTATTACTAATATATTACATTATACAGCAACTGTGAATAAATTTTGCACATTAGCATATACAAAACAGATCTACTTTGCATTAATGTGCATACAAATTTGGAGTGTGAAATATATCGAGGCGCTATTTAGCCGAGAAAAGATTGACTTATCTGCGTCATTATTGTAAAACAAATAAAAGCTAGTGTTTTTATGCGCTGAAATCAAATAACCCGAGAATTTGACTTCGTGACAAAAAATATATTACTCCAGCTAAGTATATTCAAATCTATTGCGATTTGCTTTGAAATTGAATACATTCCGTTTATTAACATGCCGAAGCAAAACAAATTGTGAGTATACTAGATTCGGCTGTTATGACAATCGATTTCGGCCTTATGGTGCAGGATTCAGAGTAAACGTGCTTCTGAGCGAATCAACGTGCTTCTAAGAGTCAATCATTTGGCATAGCGCTCTTAAACCAGAATGATATCACGAACAGTTATTTTGAAAAAAAATGAAACTTTAACTTTGGTTCAATTATGAGGAAGGTAAATATTTTGAGATCAATATGACTTGTCGGTACTACTATGATAGAGTGGTGAGGGAGAGGTTTTAAGAAGTAATAAAACATAAATTTGTTTGAAAATATACTGCGACATCTTTCTGAATGGCGAGATCGTAACTATTAAACGATTTGAGAGCTCTATGTGTCTAATTCTCAAGGGACCTGGTTATTTTCAGGGGACCTCATAGTAGTACCGATTTGCCTTTTAATCCCCATCTCAAAGTGAACGTATTGGCATCAAAAACTAAAAAAAGACGGGTCTTATGCACTAAACGGCCCAAAATCAAATTTTCTGTTCAAAGCTGGGATTTTCTGTTCAAAGATTGGGTAATTTTAGCCAATCAAATTCAAGTTAGACGGTCAGGCATCCGATCAACCTTTCCAGCAGATAAAAATATTAGCCGAAATTTCCGACCAAATGGAACTTTGTAAAATAATCAAATTAATTTTGAGTTACTTGTGAAACCTTGCCCAGACAAGAAAAACTTAATAAAATGGCTTAACAAAACAAAAATTCAAATTTTTTTCATCATTTCGGTTAATTTCAGTTCAAGAGATGTAGAAATAATGATTTTGGGCCGTTTTGTGCATAAGACCCAAAAAGACCAAAATTAAACATTCATTTAGCCTAAATTCGTTCAGCCGCAATTAAGTTTTTTTTGATTCAGTGAAAATCTTTGTTTTGCTTATCAGTAACCGAGGCATGAGGGATAATTTTTTCAACAGTTCTGACTAAAAAAATTGTATTGAATATGGTATACAGTACTGATTTAAATTATAAGGACAAAATGAACAAAACTTGAATTTTCAAACACGTTTTTCTCAATTTGGGTTAAGATAAGCCAAAAAGCGAAGAGAACAAAAGTTGCTTAGAATTTCATCAGAATTAATACGGTGCAATTTTTTCTCCAAAATTCTCAACCAAAATATTACCCCAAAAATGGGTCATTTCGGCTTTTTTTTAATTAATCAAGAATTACGCTGAAACTACTCTGTTAACTGATGAGAAATATATATCACAAGAAGCCCCTTACACAGCCCAACAAAATTCTAGAAGGGTTAAATCTACAAAAACCTGTATAAGAGAAAATATTTTTGCTTGATAGTAAAGAAATGTGACTTTCACTATATAAAACCCAGAATCTTTGCTTAAAAACAAATTTTAAACTTTTTACTCAACTTTTTGGAGATTTAATTTTTCTAGAACTTTGTTTGGCTGTGTAAGAGGCTTCTTGTGATACATATTTCTCATCAATAAACAAAGTACTTTCAGCGTAATTCTTGATTAACTGAAAAAAGCCAAAATGACCCATTTTGGGGTAAATTTTTGGTTGAGAATTTTGGAGAAAAAATTGTACCGTTTTAATTCTGATGAAATTCTAAGCCACTTTTGTTCTCTTCGCTTTTTGTCTAATCTTAACCCAAATTAAGAAAAACGCGTTTGAAAATTCAAGTAGAAATAATGATTTTGGGCCGTTTTGTGCATAAGACCCAAAAAGACCAAAATTAAACATTCATTTAGCCTAAATTCGTTCAGCCGCAATTAAGTTTTTTTTGATTCAGTGAAAATCTTTGTTTTGCTTATCAGTAACCGAGGCATGAGGGATAATTTTTTCAACAGTTCTGACTAAAAAAATTGTATTGAATATGGTATACAGTACTGATTTAAATTATAAGGACAAAATGAACAAAACTTGAATTTTCAAACACGTTTTTCTCAATTTGGGTTAAGATAAGACAAAAAGCGAAGAGAACAAAAGTTGCTTAGAATTTCATCAGAATTAATACGGTGCAATTTTTTCTCCAAAATTCTCAACCAAAATATTACCCCAAAAATGGGTCATTTCGGCTTTTTTTTAATTAATCAAGAATTACGCTGAAACTACTCTGTTAACTGATGAGAAATATATATCACAAGAAGCCCCTTACACAGCCCAACAAAATTCTAGAAGGGTTAAATCTACAAAGACCTGTATAAGAGAAAATATTTTTGCTTGATAGTAAAGAAATGTGACTTTCACTATATAAAACCCAGAATCTTTGCTTAAAAACAAATTTTAAACTTTTTACTCAACTTTTTGGAGATTTAATTTTTCTAGAACTTTGTTTGGCTGTGTAAGAGGCTTCTTGTGATACATATTTCTCATCAATAAACAAAGTACTTTCAGCGTAATTCTTGATTAACTGAAAAAAGCCAAAATGACCCATTTTGGGGTAAATTTTTGGTTGAGAATTTTGGAGAAAAAATTGTACCGTTTTAATTCTGATGAAATTCTAAGCCACTTTTGTTCTCTTCGCTTTTTGTCTAATCTTAACCCAAATTAAGAAAAACGCGTTTGAAAATTCAAGTTTTGTTCGTTTTTTCCGGGTAATTTAAACAGCACTGTACAAAAGGGGGGCTATTCTCATGCGCGAAGGACTGAATGGGGGCTATTCTCATGCGCGAAGGATTGAACGGGCAAAAAATCTGGTGAGCAAAGGACGAAAACGAAAATAGCCGAAAGTCAATTTTTAAAAGGAAGCAATTGCCATTCAATTAAAATGAATTAAATGAAGCCGTATTTTGCTTCTTTCATAACGAAATCCTTGAAATGTAAATTTGTTTCAATTCAGCGGGGGGAGGGGGGCGGCAAGTTAACATCAAGCAAGTAAATTTGCTAAGCGCTGCAAGTAAAATGCTCGATTCTGATTGGCTGAAAATTCTCAACATAGGACCAAGCTAAGGATCTTCTTAACTATTCCCCACCCACCCCCCTGTTTAGAAAGAGGAGGGAGCTTCTTTCATAAGATAAGACAAAAAGCGGGTTAAGATTAGACAAAAAGCGAAGAGAACAAAAGTGGCTTAGAATTTCATCAGAATTAAAACGGTGCAAACGGTGCATTTGACAAATTTTACATCTCAAGGATTTCGTTATGAAATAAGCAAAATACTGCTTCATTTAATTCATTTTAATTGAATGGCAATTGCTTCCTTTTAAAAATTGTTAAGTAGATTAAATAATCGAATTTTCGACCAATCAGAATGCAGCAAAATTATAATTCTCAATACAAAGCTCTAGCGCTAATTTACTGTATTTATTCATAGGGTGGAGATTCTTAAGTAGATCCGAAATTTGTACTATGTTAACGGAGGCGGAGCAATAAGCAGAATGGTCTAAGAGCAGAATGAGTCCAAGAGCGGAAAAACAGAAAAAAATAACTTAAACTGGTTTATACGGGCTAATTGATAAAAAAATTATTAGAATCGTCAAAAAATACCAAGAAAATGAATAAATTATGCATGAATTGAATAATTTCATTAAGTTTTTTGATTGACTTTTTTTTGAAAAATCTTGATTAAATTACTCAAATTATGGATAAAATGTTCGTTGTTCTGGTATTATTGACATTTCTGATAATTAATTTACCGATTAGCTTGAAAAAGTTTTTTTTCTTCAGTTTTTCTGCTCTTGGACCCTTTCTGCTCTTAGACCATTCTGCTTATTGACTGGCCACCTATGTTAACAATTTCCCCCTTATTGCAATAGCGGGGGGGGGGGGATAGTTAACAAGATCTCAAGTTAAGATCCTCCCACCCCGCCAACGGCTTTGGGGGCGTGGAGGATGTTAACTTGGTCCAATAAAAGTCTGTTGAGCCAAAAAATACCACCCAAAGTTGGGCAAATGTGTTATTTAGTGTTAGTACAGTTTTTTTTCGCCAGCTAATGACGAAGGATCCCGAGCGACGACTGGGTTCGGGGGAGTCGGGGGAGCAGGACATCGAGAGCCACGCCTTCTTCAGACGCATCTGCTGGGACAGACTGGCTCGCAGAGAGATACAGCCGCCATACATACCCAACAGGGCAAGTGCTCGTTCAATTTCTAGCTCTTGTAATTAAGCTGCGTAGACAAGGGTCGCCCTCCCCCTTTAATGGTAAAATATACTCCGCTAACGTTTTTTTTCCAATACCCAACTGCCCCAATACATAATGAGTCTCTTAGTATATTCAGTGACTAATGAAACGTTTTTTTTTGTTCTTGTTTTTCTTTAATGATATTGTACCTGCTCAGCCCAAACTCCAAGTTTGTAACTGCAAAAGTTGATGCAACATTTATAAGATCTCTTTAACCAGTGGGGGGGGGGACGCCCATCTGCAGGGATTCGACCCCCTGCCGACCCAAAGGGTCCCCCTTTGGTACTTTTTAGGAAATCGATTTTTGGTCGACCGACCCTAAAATTTTTCTAAAGGCGCTTTGGGCGCCAATATATACTATTTTTGAGGGGGAGCGCAGGCCAAAAATAAGCAATTTTTGTGTCAAAATTTTCCAAAAAGTGCACAAAACGGAAAATCAATTTGGTCGACCTAAAAAAACGTAATTTCTGTGTCAAAAATTTCCAAAAATTGCCCAAAAACCGAAAATCAATTTGGTCGACCTAAAAAAAGGTCGCCAAAATTTTCGAAAATTTTTTGAATATCCCCCCTCCCCGAGAAAATCATTGATCCGCCGCTGTCTTTAACTATTCCCCCTCGGGTACCTAGTTACAAACATTCCCCCGATTAAGATTTAAATCAACTGTTAAGCATATCAGAATTTTATACCTACTAACGAATATACCCCTTTTTCAAAAGGGGTGTATAGTTTAAGAGATCCCAATTGAGTCTCTCTCACACACTTCTTAAAAACTACAAATGAAATTTAGTTTCTATAAGTTCCGAGGGCTCTCACAATTATGAGTTGTGTAGTTTGAAGAAGTTGTTCCCTAATTTCTTCCGAGGAAATGCTTAAGGTTGTTTTAGAATTCGGACGCGGACACTTCCCATTTCGACCGTTCGTTCACCCGGCAGCAAGTGGAGTGGACTCCATCGGACAAACTGTTCCTCATCAACCTCTCGGGAGACGAGTTCGACGGATTCTCCTTCGTCAACACAAAAATGCCTCTGGTCGAAACTGACAAAGTCAACGATAGCAACAACAAAAATGAAATCAGCAATTTTGACTTCAGTGAAATCAGTAAAAACGGTTCTAAAAGCAGCAACCTTAGCACAACTCTATGAAATCTGAATCTATTATTGCGGGATCGAGTGATTTTAAGAGTTGCTCAACTGGTATCAAATTTGTATCTTTCGGAGACTATACTCTTCAGGAAATTTATGCTCATTTGACTCGTTTCGACTGTGCAACTGCCTGTTTTGTTCCCTCTTCCTACAAAATTATTAACAAATTGTAGAGATTTCGAAATTTGATAATTTTAATAAGCTCAAATAATTTGACTAGTTATTATTGAACAATTTGCTCTATAAAATTTTGAAATAAACTTTTTAATAAACCAACAAACTTTCTAGGAGCTTTTCAATAACAGAAACATAGAGTGAAAGCGGATTCTTTAACCACAAGATGACCATGCAAAGTTTCGTAGATCGAACCCCAGCATCAGAGCGTGCCGATGCAGAAGACTTTTCAACAATGGGTCCCCCATTTTTATATGAATTTTTCAAAATTGTACTGTTTTACAAAAATAACGATGTTTTTGGGCACTTTGGGCCTTTAAGCGTTATATTTGACCAAAAACTTGCTCTAAAACTTCATTAAACAAATGATCCCCGCAGTGTTTTGGGAGAGCAATATGGAAAATCAATTTAGTCATCCTAAGTTTAGTTCAACAAAACATTGATTGCCGCTCAGGCCCCAAAGGATTCTGCTAGCAGCAGAATTTAGCAAATTTGGCAGAATTCGGCTTATGGAGCAGAAAAATTGTATCGAGCAGCAGATGAGCAGAATTTAAATTATACGACAAGATTTGTCTGTTTCTCTCAAAAATAACGAAATAAAACACGCAATTCTACATCTCGGAAACACCAAATACGCAAATATGCTCTACCCGACTAAATTTCTAACAAAAACTGCTCTATTTTTCAGAAACACACAAAAACATGAATTTTTTTGCGACTAGAGTAAATTAGCGCTAGAGCTTTGCATTGAGAATTCTAATTTTGCTGCAATCTGATTGGTCGTAAATGCGTTATTTTTATCTACTTAATAATTGCCCCCCCCCCCTCTTTCTTAAAAAAGAGGGGCAATTGTTAAGTAAATCCGAATATTCAAGTGGAATCCTAGTCTCTTATCGTGTCGTTTAGTTTGATGGGTAACTTCAATTTTTTGGTGACTGAGGCCATTTGTGTGACTGTTTTTTGATTTTCTGATTAGCACATTATATTTGAAACACAAAAGTTTCATTGAAAAATTGAAATGAGCAATTAATTTTAAAAACAACCAAAAAAAAACTTACAGTTTGTGTAATGAGGGGGTTTAGTAGGCTAAATATGACTGACGATCAAATTTAATTGAAATAGCGTAATTAGCAAAAAATAACTGGAAAAAACATGCAGGTGGGAGAATGAAAAAGAGCCGCGTACAAAATACCAAGCAAAAGTGCCTTATTTTTTTTCATGAAAAACAAAAAAAATCTAACATTTTCTCATATAACGCCTTCCTCAGTTATGGTTGCCAAAAAAATTGAAAAATGGAGGCAGTTTTTTGAAGTAGTTGAAAAAAAAACGTATGTTTTTGGGCGCGAGCTCTTCTTAATTTTTATGTATATTGGCAAATAGCTTTCTTACAAGTTTTTTATTGGGTCGTTTACCAACTGGATGGAGTACAAAAATACCAAAACTCAACTGTGTTGGCAACCATAACTGAGGAAGGCGTTAGCTGAAAAAATGTTAGGTTTTTTTTTTGTTTTTCATGAAAAAAATAAGGCACTTTTGCTTGGTGTTTTGTACCCGGCTCTTTTCCATTCTCCCAACTGCATGTTTTTTCCTGTTATTTTTTGCCAATTACAATTATATTTCAATTAAATTTGTGCGTCAGTCATATTTAGCCCTTCATTACACAAAAAATTGTAAGCTGATGTAAGGTGGGGCAATTTTTAAGTAGATTGAAATAACGCATTTTCGACCAATCAGATTGCAGCAAATTTAGAATTCTCAATGCAAAGCTCTAGCGCTAATTTACTGCTTTTATTAATAGGGGTGGCAATTTTCAAGTAGATACCAAAGGGAGGGCGATTGTTAAGTAGATCCGAATATTCTACCTTACATGCCTAATTTAGCTTATATATACCTTTTTTTTGGAAAAGTCCAACAACCAAAGTTCAGCAGCCTATGGAAAAGTCCATCAACCAAAGCTTAACAGATTTTGATAGTCGCAGAATTATTCCTAAAATTAGCGTTGAATGAAAATTAATCATGATAGTCTAAAATGAGGCGCGACATTCTAAGAATCAACTGCAATAGTCTGGACATAAAGATGACACAGTCAGCAGATATATCCCGGACTTGTAACCTGCGGATGCTCTTAAAAAGAAACACAAGAAGCAAAATGAGCTTCAATTTTCAGTAAATAAAAAAACGAACACGGCAAAAAAATCTAAATTTTGAAAAGCATATACTTTTTTCAAAAGTTCAAATGTTATGCAGAAAATAAATTGCAAAGATTAATAATAATATTTAGAATAAACCGCACCCAGTTTCAAGAGATAGTAATTGATTATATTTTTATTTATTAGCAGGCTTACTGAAATTGTAAAAAACTATCATAATATATTATTAATCAATTATAATCTATTGATATCCTTATTAAAACATATTAAATTTCATTTAAATTATAAACAAATATAATTATTTATAGTTGATTAACTTTTTAGGATAAGTTCCAGGCAATTATAATCGCAATCGATTATTTGTACATTTCGAATTTCAAAACTTCGAAGTCCAAAAATTCTGAAATTTGACATGTCAAAAAAAACTGAAAAAAGCTTGAAATGTGCTCGAAATTGGCGTATATTAGCATGAGTCATACCATTTAAATATGGCGCCCTCATCACAATACATAAAAAAATCTCATAATTTATAGAAAAACTAGAAAAAGTCGAGTACCATTTAGTTAGTTTTAATAGTTAGTTATTTAGTTAGTTTTGCTATAACCCTTTGGTTAGTTATAACCCTTTGGTTAGCACTCTTTGATTAGGTCTAATACCTCTAAACCCAGATGAACAACCTCTCGCGTTGACCCAGTCCTGCCGAATCTCCGCCGCTCGAAAAATATATTTATTTTAAAATTCTTATTAGTCGGAACTGATAATAAACATGGTAAATGGTTTACGCAAACAATGGAGACCTTGTAAAATTACTCGATTTGAATTCTAGTCAACTGAGAGATTTGAGCTGTCTACCCAGGAAAATTCTTAAAAATTCTTTTTAGTTTGAGAAAACCAGTTATCATTTTCATTGACGCGCCAATCAAGATGTTTTTAGCTGTATACCAAATCGTTGAGCGAGACCCAATTAAATTGAAAATTTTCAATATGAAATAAACAAAAAAATCTTCAAATGGGGGCGATATTAGTTTATGGAGGGCTTATATTGGAGCGTTTTTATTTGCTAATTTTCTTTACCTGCACCAACCTCGTGCTCAAGGCAGCCAACTATTCAATTGCTGCTCATAGACCTGTAGACATTTTAGAGAACTACATTCTACTGAATAACATTCAGTTCTTTTATAAGTTGTTAATGATTAGTAATGTTTGTAAATCATTTTTTTTCGGCAATGTTTTTTGAAGTCAGGAATTATAAGGCCCTATAACCGATTATAAGGGGTTTACTGTATGATCTATAATCAATTATAACAGAATATAAGAGATTTAAAACTCTTGGAAAAAATCACAATTATAATGGATAATAAGAAATTATAATCTCTTGGAAAAAATCAGGATTATAATCGGTTATAAAAGATTACAATCTCCTGGAAAATATCACAGTCATAATCGATTACAAATCCTTTAAAGACCTAATTTTGGTCATTATAATCAATTATAAATGTCAAAAATCATCGTAATAACCCGTTATAACCAATAACTTACGCCTAAACTTGGATGCTGGTATAGCAAAGGAAGTTCAAAGCCGCGCTGGTTGCTTCTTATTTTTCTTCGATTGCGCGTCGCTGTTACTTTTTGTTGACATGCCATTCGCGGTTAACTATTCATCAATTGCGCCGTTCGCGGATAATTTTTTTGGGTTTGCGAAGTCCGACTTGAAAATAACCACTGATAGTTGCGACCTTTTGGAAAAACCTAATTTTGGTCGGGACAGTCTGAAGATTCCAAAGGATCCGGTAGTTTGATTATAAAACGACAATATAATGACCCTCAGGACCTTCACAATATAATCACTTGCTTCAGTCATTAATTAAGTTGAAGGAAGGTTTATTCTCAACACAATGAGTTAATACTCGAAAAGTATTTTTTGAATAAGAAGAGTGCAAAAATGCAGCTCAAAGTCTGATAAATTGTTTCGAATTTTTTAAAAAAATTTTTCAAGTTGTACTTGAAGGGTAAGGATTTTTTGTAAGGAGGTTCCCCCCCTCTCAGGGATTCGACTTCTTGCCGACCCAAAGGGTCCCCCCTTTGGTACTTTTTAAAAAATCCATTTTTGGCTGACCGACTCTAAAATTTTCTAAAGGCGCTTTTGGCGCCAATGTATATTAACTTTGAGGGGGAGCGCGTATCAAAAAAACGCAATTTTTTTTGTCAAAATTTTCCAAAAAGTGCCCAAAAACGGCTTTTTTGACCTGTTTTTTCAAAAATTTGCCTGCGGCGCAGAAAAGTTTACCAATACAGCGTCTTTTAGTGCTTTAGGAGAGCTCGGAAAACTAATTTGGTCGACCTAAAAAAAAGTCGGCAAAATTTTCGACAATTTTTTGAAAATCCGCCTCCCCCTTCCCCCCCTCGAGAAAATCCTAGATCCGCCCCTGGACACCTATACTTCTTGATAAAATGTTTGTTCAAAATTTATTGCTATAAAATTTTTTCTTGATATTGTCACTTAATTCTTGAATTATCAATACTATGATCTCTATGATTGTACAATTGTTATTTATATTTAATCAATTATTTTTTTTTCAGCTAAAATTGTAGCAATTTCATTGCTATTAGGGTGAACATAACTGATGAAGTAACAGGGTTGCTTTTTTCGCTCAAATTATCTTTGAGGTTTCCTTTTCCACTTGGGCTTTCGGCTGGTCCATCGTTTTGACCTTGACCTCGAGTCTTTCCATTCTCGCGATCGCCCTTTCCACCGAATAGATTGTTTCCTTTTCTACTGACTCCACCTGTCCAGGTTTGCTCCTCCTTCATTTGGGCATGGAGAAAAGAGAGGATCTCGTCTAGCCATATCATCACGTAACCACCTGGCGTTTTTCCACAGTAGGGATCTCTGGGTCCGAAAGAGGTCACTCCACATATATAAGTTTGGCCTGAAAAATATTTGTCTCATAATCGCTTTCATTGTATCCAATTTTCAGATTTAATGTTTATTTTTATTCCACAATAAAGCCGGAACACAAAAACAATCTGTGAGCAAATAGAAAAAAAGGACTGGAAATAAAATTTACCGCAACTTTTCTTGGTTTTTTTCCCAGGATATTTCATTGAATGAACTTATACGCACCAGCGGATATAGGGGGAGGAGGGACGCCTTCCCTCAGGAATTCGAACCCCTGCCGACCCAAAGGTTCCCCCTTCGTACTATTTTGAGATATCCACTTTCGGTAACGGACCATAAAATTTTTTAAAGGCGCCTTAGTCGCCAATATATACTAATTTTGAGGGGGGGGGGGGGGGCGCCGAAAATTTTTTTTTTGTCAAAATTATCCAAAAAAAGCCTAAAAACGCTTTTTTTTGGCCTGTTTTTTCTAAATTTTGCCTGCGGCGCAGAAATTTTGGTCAAAATGTGGTTTTACAGTGAATTATTGGAGCTCAGAAAGTCAATTTGGTCTAAAAAAAGGTCGACAAAATTTTTGAAATTTTTGGAAAATCCGCCCCCCCTCCTCGAAAAAATTCTACATCCGCCCCTGCTTATAAGAATATAATATTACTAAAGACTATGTTCGGCTTTAAATTTTGGTTTCTATTATTTCGGACACAGGACTTTTGGTTCCGTGCACTATTTGCTCAAATTTTTGTTTGCTCTGTAGATTTGTTTGCTCCCATAAAAATTTGCTTTTCCCAAAATTTCCCCTCCCCAATATGTTTCAGATACTTACGTTTCGATCGTCACGGCCAAAATTTTGTATGTTTCGACCGTGCTCGACCGTTCTCGCCCCAAGCAAGAAACGTATCGACCGAAAAATGTGCTCGACCGTGCTCGACCCAAGGCATATATGCTTCGATCATCTCGGTCAAATTCCGCGTCAAATTCTCGATAAAACTCGTTTACTCTCGACTGTCGTTTCGTTTACTTTCTCGATATTGATTTTTTCGTTTGATTCATCTCAGTTTGCAACAAACACAACCAAACATTTTTTTAAATTAGTCTCAAAAGTCCACAACAGTTGATGAAAATTTCAAAAAATTTGTTAATGATTTTTTGAGACCATGTGCAGTCCTGTATATTAACAGCAAATATGCCAACCTAGCCAATTGCACATTAAAAATACTTCTATCCTGGGCTATTGAGGGTTAAAAGTACAAATATCCTGGGCTATCGTGGGTCAAAATGTGCGTGGTGACAATTAATTCAATTAAATCAAATAAGACGAAACGAAACGAACTGCACGAGAGAAAGTACCCAAATCTACTTAACCTTCATCCCCAATACATTCCAAAGCTCCACCAGAATCACCAGAACAGGCGTCTTTCTTCAATTGGGGACCAGTGCCGTCTCTGTTTTTGGTAATGCCTCCAGCAAAAAAGGTTCTTTCCAGCTTGCCTTCTGTCAGGACAGACTGTGGGTTGTCTTTTTTCGTTTCGTATTGTCTGGCCCACTTTTCTCGATCGGCAACCCTCACTTCGACACTCTTTTTGTTTAAAAAGGAAACTGATCAAAAAACGAATAAAACCAAGCTTGTGTGAACATTCAGATACCAACTTGACGTGACACTAGCCACTTTTCGGAGGTTAAAATTTTGTTGGAATCTTCAACCAAAGAGAGCTAAAATGGTGTAATTGTTATAGTTTGTTGTTTTGATTACTGAAAAGGTGGAGGCAGTGAATAAGACAAAAAAATGTACAGCAAGAAAAAAGAAGAAAACTAGTCCAAAGAGACCAAAAAAGTGTTTTTTCTTGATATTGCACGTCAAAACAAAAAATGTATTATGGCATTGAGTAAGAGAAAAACTTGTACAGGAAGAAAAACACTAGTTTGATTCGAGGAAAATAGATCGATAGACAATTTGTGAAAAAAACTAGAAAAAACTAAAATTTTTAATTGAAACCTAAAATCAATGAAATTTTTTGCATTATTTTGACTTTCCAATGTCTTCATTTGATTTTGCAAACAAATTGAATTAAAATTAAAAAAAACAAGAAACAAAGTGCAAAAAAAAACAGTTCTTAGCGCAAAAACGTATTAAAAATTTTATGAAATGATAAATCAAAAAAAACCACAGAGCCTAGAAAAGTGTGTTCGGGGACATTTAATCATATCCTCATTTTGGACTTGTTGTTTTCAAGGTTGCTGCTTTTTCATCGTTTTTCAAATCGAATATATGAAATAAAATTCAGCACTACTGGCACAATTTTCTCAGGTGATTCAAACGTATTTGTTCTAACAAACAACTAATTTAGAAAGAACGTTTTTTGGTCAAGTTGATTTTCCCCACGAAAAACTAAACGCTTCAAAAAAACAATTTGGAAAATTTCTCAGTACTTAATTGTTGCTCGGTTACTAATCCCCTCCCCTTTGTGAACATTTTACATCCATTTTGGGTGTACCAACTCAAAAATAATTCCTTACCTCGCGAACTACTTTTCAATAGGTCAGCTTCAGTGTTAGTGATTTTCATTTTCTGGGTTAGCTGCCACAGATAGATTTTGTGAAAACAGTCAATTCAGATTTTTCAAAGTCTAGTTACTAAAGAGTTGAAAAAGCGTTAGTGTACGCGGTTGAACAGAAAAAGTTTACTGGCTTGTGTTTTGAAAAAACTTCAAATTTCCTAATTCAAAAAATATATATACTCGCCCTCACAGTTCTTTGAATTGAAATAACAAATCATGATTTTTACAGTTTTTTACAGTGAAAAAACTGGATTAATGGATAAATTTTTTAATCCGCTGGGAAGTCTAATATATAAAATCCACTTTCAAAACTAGAAGTTATTCAATTTTTTCTTAAATTTTACACATTTGCTGCGCGATATTGGAATTTGTTTTCTTTAACCAAAAGAAACAAACTAAACTCAAAGACAAAGACTGCTCGCATATCAGGGCAAACCCTTGAATGTTCCAACTGCCCCTTAATCCATATCGAATGTTTTTTGTACAGAAAACATTGAAAAGCTTCATAAGTTTTGGACAATACCGAACATCATGTGTAAAATTTGAGTCGTACAAATTATTACGACCAATAAACTTGCCGCCTCAATTCAATTTGGAACAAATTTGTTGTGCGGGATAATTCGCCACGCATAAATAATTCGCTTTACATTTTTAGCATTGTCAATAAAAGCTTCAAAGCGCGCATACTTAAGTCCGGAACATAGCCAAACTGGCAACTTTTAAACTTCCAGAACTTTACAAAAATTGATCGGAAGTAAAAATATCTTTTTAAATATCTTATTCCTCAATGGGGTATAAAAAATATTGATGAAAATTATTTTTTCGATCGCCGAAATTTGACAGAATAAGAAAAACACACCAAGCATAAAAATTCCGTTTTCTTCGAAAACGGGCACAATAAGCAGTCAAACAGAGAAAAATCAAATTTAAACGTGAACAATGTTAAGGACTTTTCCTGATAAAAATCACGACCCAAATAAATGTCTTCACTACGTTACTTGACACTTATTTAGTTCAATTCTTTCCACTTTCTATAATCATGATTTTGCGGATTCGTTACCCTATAATCCATTGATAATAATTTGACAAAACTTTATTCCAAAAAATGCAGATGAATTACCTGTAAGAGATTCGGCATCACGTTTTCTACAGTACATGCAGGGGGGTCCTTGCATGTGAGTCCCCACCCTACAGCAGTGACCCACTCTTTTTGCGCTGGATGGTTTGTGCTGTTTTTGGGCAGAGCGATTGGACTCACAGAATGAGAAAACTTGATTGGTTCTTCCAATTTGATCAAAACTAAGTCCACGTTTAGATTGCTGTGGAATATTATTTGGTATGTAGATTTGTCGAGAGCTACAGGCTGTGGATTTCGGTTACTACGTCCTTTCATCAAATGGATGTCTGTTGTTTCGAGATTTCTTTTTTCCAGACAATGGCGAGCAGTAAGAACTAAACCAGGAAACAAAAATCTCAATATCAGCAACATAAAGACGATAAAAAGCAAGTATTTATTGATGTTCCACCAATATTTTGAAAAAGTGTACCAAATATCTGACTCGCCGCTCGCCGTAGACATTGCATTGAAAATGAATCTTAAAATAGTCTATCCTAACCAGTCAAGCAATCAAAAGAAGAACTAGGAATTTCTAGTACGGATAAACTGCAGATTATGAGAACTGGATACAATCCGGGTCAAAATTTTCTGGAATCAGGTGAACAATCTCCTTCGTAATTCAAATTTGAGCATCCTAAATGCACGCCTTACTACTTGAATACGTCATTTAGTTTTAGAGGGGAGATAGTTCATTTGGTCTATTAAGGACGAGATTGTTCACATGGCCCTTTTGATGAAAGGGAAGAAATTAGCTCAATTTTCAATTTCATTGCTCAACAAACCACAGCAAATTGATACCCAAAGGTTACTAGGATTTGGCCAATCTGCTTTTCTTTTCATTGCAAAGTTGGGTTCTCTAATCCTCATTCATCACCCACTAGATCTGCTATCAGCATGTCTAAATCATGTCTATTTTATATAACACTGCAAGCAGCGACAAACTTTGGAGACAGCTTACTGTGAAAAAATTGATGAAACTACGAAAGCAATGGTTTAAAAGTTGAGCTAATTCTTCTCGTTTTTCTTCAGTTTGGCTCCTGTAGGACTTTTTCTAAGCATTTGTCATTGAAAACAAATCAATAAAAAGAGGGCCAATGTTGAACCCAGAAGCGAAAGATTTCACGGGATGTTTTATATTAAACTCTACCTCCAGTCAAGGTCCGCGATTTACGTCAAGACTTTCGTGGCCTATTCTTGCCATCACCAGACGTTCGCGACCAAAACTTGGCATTTCCGAACTTCCGATGCGATTTCTGCGTCCACGAAGGAAATGGCGCGAACGGTTTATTTCAGGAAATGGCGCGCAAACCGAGAGGCAGAATAAACATAGGCCTTGTCCAGATTTATGAGTCCAAAACGATCTGTCATGACGTTTGCGACTAACGTGGAGACGGTACAACCGGCGCGACTTGACATGCAGAGGCTCGAAATGCACGATGAATATCGGTCCTGTCTAGACTCTCGCAACAGAAAATCAGAGCGGCTTTCGAGATCAAAGTGGAGACTGCGCAATTCGACATGCAGTGGCTAATATCGGCCCTGTCTTACCTTTTCGGTACCAAAAAAACCGTTGCGACTTATGCGACCAAGCTAAAGGCTGCGAGACAAGGGCGAGCCGATATGCAGCGAGACGACTGGCGTAACCAACATCGGCTTGTCCCGACATATTTACGATTTGATTTTCTGGCCTAGGCAGTTTCGCAAGTTCAGAGGTCACGGTAGACATTGCAAAAGAATGAAGTAACCTGAAAAGAATTGCTAAAACATGAAATGCGCTTTGTGGAATCCAATTATTTTTCGGGCACTCATTAAAAGCCATTTCTTATGTCAAACTCCGATTTTCTATAAAACAGTTTCGGAAGAAATACTTATCCCATCTGCTCAATTTCAAAAAAACAAACAAAGTTTCAATTTCGATACTTTTTGGTAAGCATTTTTAATGTTACTTTCTATTTTGAAATTGTCTCAGATTTTTTTTACCAAGAAAGTTTCATTACCTGGCCAAATTGTGTATTTTTTGAATTGTAAGCGGACTCCGTAACAGACCAAAATCAGATTTGACACAGAATCCGCAACATTGTTAGTTTTCAGAGAGAACAAATAGCTAAAACATTGTATTGCTCAAAATCGCTCCACAAGCAGCTTATTTTGCAGAATCCGCAACAGAAGTAAGCGGAATCGCAAACAGTTTGTAAAACCCACAAACAAACAACAATATATGCGTTTGGTAAATTTGCGCTGTCACGGATTCCGCAACTGTACGCAAAAATTGCAAACTGTAAGCGGAATCCGCAAATTGTATGCGGAAGCTAATTTTTTTTGCAGAATCCAGTAACAAACATAGTTACGTCTTTCAATTTAATCCATTTTTTTTACCAAGCTTGTGGGTCGTCAGCAAGTTCAACCTCAATTACTGCCAATATTTTGAAATCAATAGCTAAATCCACCGTTCCTTTCCAATTTAATTTCAATCTCAAATACTGAAGATACTGAAGTGAAAATGCTGAAGTAAAATAATTCATCACTTAGGATGCTGAATTATAAATAACCTACAAATAATATCATTTTAACCTAGATTTCATCGCAATATTTTCATGTTTTCATGATTTTTAAGTTAAGTTTAAGATTGAAGGCAAGACTTAATCCAAAATTCAGTTTAAATTCCAAGATAAAAACAGTACGAGTTATTGAACAGTAAGAATCCGCGACAAAACTAATGTGCCGACAAAAGTTACTTTACACTTTTTTGTACGCGGAATCAACGGAATTTTTGTAGGTGGAACCCAATTACATTTGTGAACATGTCAAAAGACTTGCTCCGACTTGCAGTGACTCACAGATACCACATTGTGAGCCTAGCTGTTGCACACTTTCGCTTAGTGATACTTTATAAGTTAAAAAAGAGTCGAAATATTCAGGGTTTTGTCCCGATATCAGCAGACTTTTTCAGATAAAACTAATAATAATCAAACTGATAGATGAATTTTTTGAAGATACATATTTCTCAGCGACGGTTTGTTACAATGACAATTTTTTTTTATAAAACATAATTTATCAAATGTAAACGGAACTTTAAAATTTTACAGTCTGTTAGAAAGCGCCGTTTTAAATTCGAAATAACCACGCAATCTGAAAACATTTTTAAAAGCTTTTATGAAACTACAGAATTTGTAAGAAATCACTGTGAAATGGAAGGCTACTTAAGTATTCTGAAATTATGCTGCCACCACATGTGGATCCCCCAATGGACAGACACACAGACCAAGGGTGATCAGTTATGTCTGCGTCCACTCCATTGATGATTCTCTCTCCAGCATAAGCAGAGTTCCCACTGACGGACGTTCCGGGGAAGGGCTTGGGCAAGCACCCGGGGTTTGGATCTCTGTAGTCGTCACTCCAGCAAATTTGGTCGTTCTGTAAAAACACAGAGACCGTTTTTTGAGATTAAGATTGAGTGCAACACAGCTTTGATTAGAAGCATCAAGGAGAGGGAATGACTTCTTAAAAAACAATTGTTTTAACTTATGATTTCGATCTCAGATTTATACAACATGTAGATGGCACAGTGGACCAAAAAACGCTCGCTAAACGAGTTTGTGAAGTTCTAAGCTATTTTAGTTTCGAGCATTGGCAGTTTTCATTCATTCCAGCTGTTTTTATGCATTTTATCTACTAAAATTGCAAGTTGAAATCTATTATGTTCAATCTTAGGTTGAATCAAAATTTTTGCGCCCTATTTGAAAACCACGCTGACCGAACTCATAGCCGAACTCAATTTTCAGCTCAGACATTTGCGACGAAAAAATGGAGTCGCAACTCTCAATCTCGGTACCAGATTGGTACGGTTATTCAGTAGATAAGTTCTTCAGACTCTACCCGCGGGCAGCAACCCTGTTAGCCTTATTAACCCGGAACAGCTATTTAAAAAACTTACCGCACATGTAGTAACACCTTGATATTGTTGGTTTGAATTTGATTCACATATAAATGTCTGTTCACTCTCACACTTCACTTGATTCAAACTCACTCCTTCTTTCTGTGACGTCATCAGACACGGAGATTGGTACAAAAAGAGAGCATTCCTGGTCGACAAGGGCTTAACTTCATTTTGATTTACATTTTTTTCGAATCTGTTCTCAAAAAAGCCAGAGAATTTGCCTGCTTTATTCTGCCTGATGGTCAACCTGGCTTCTATCCAAGATAAGCTTTCTGCTCTGAAATAGTCAAAATCTGCGATTTAAAGTCTTATAGCAGAAAAATATTTGTACAGAATTTTTTGACTTCCAAAGTTTCAATTAAATTTTCTTCCAACACAGAGAGAAAAAATCATCAAATAAGGTGCTTATAATTATAATTAATATTCAATAGAAATTTTTTTTGTCGGGTTTTGAACCGATTTCCCTGAAACTTGCTAAGTAAAATGAACCGTTGGATTTTTGTTGATAACGACTTTTTTGATAATCATTTTTTCTATATCTCCCAACACGCAGAAATTTTAAGCAAGTTTTGTTATTCATTAACAGCTGTCCGACTAGTTTTACCAAGTAACTTAATCTAGATGATGTATTCACTAAAGCAAAAATTTTGATGAACTCTATGAACATTGATTGCGTTGTTGCGAACATGCTTAAAGCTAAGATATCTAGATGCGGTGGGTTCTCGAAAAAAAGCTTAAAGTTTTTTTTTCAAACGTATCGAGAGCTCCCCGGAAAAAACGAAAAAAGACCGCAGAAAATTGATAGGAAAATAAAGTCCAAGCTAACGTTTTAAGACAACTTTCGATAAAAATGGAAAAATCTTGCTAACCCTGGCCTCAGAAATGTTATGAATATGAATCAAAGATAGTTATACAAAAAATTATGTCCCATCGGCCATAAAAGGATTTCAGATAAAAACTCCACCCTGATTATATTTTTGCAGAAAATAGGAAAATTTTCAACCCCAAATAGGCTCCTCATGTCTTCTTCTGAATAAAATTTTAGCTCAAGAGAGAAAAGCCTTTAGAAACTAGTGGTAACAAGTATACCGCCACAATACCAAATACACTGGGCGACCAAAAAATAAACTAGATTCTTCAAGAAAACGACTTTGCCAAAAAATTAATTATTCTGAAGAAAAAATTAATGCAACTAAATGCTTTTCTCTTAAGGCTTGTGATCAAAAATTTTTCATTGTCTGAAAACGACATTTTTGAAAACCACGTCAGAGCTACGAAATTCATAAAACATTGATCTGTATTGCCTGTAAACACCTAAAATTTATATTTTATATTAAGAGCTGAGGGATGCAATTCCAGACAAATATTTTGCGCGCAGTTTAAAAGTTTCTCCTGAATAAGCAAAAAAATTGAACTTCTTGTAAGTTGTATTCGAGTTTTTTGCACTTTTTGTCAGCTCCACAAAAGCAATTAGGTACATCATATTATCAGTGGAAAACTAAAAAAAAAACATTTCACAATTTATTTCACAAAATTTCTGCAATATTGTTTTTTAAGTTTTCCTCTGTATATACTAGGCGGTATTTAAACGCAAGGTGGACATTTTAATGCTAAATATTTTTAAAACAAATTGTTGCAAAAATTTTGACAGCATTTGAATACGATGACACAATACTCAGCATTTGACGTTTCAGACAGTTGAATCTTGCAAAGCATTGTCAAAACTGATGGTTTTGATTTGACTGAGATTGGTCAATATATTTTTCACGTCAAGCTTTTTTTCATTGGCTCCATTTTCTCTGACCTGCAGTTCATTAATTAATAGGGACTGTCAACTTCAGTTGCTTACAAGAATTTGTTGAGAAAAAAAAACAACTTGCGTAACTCACCCGGCTTGCAAGTTAGATTGACATCTGGTGCAAATAGCCAAAGAAATATCGAAAGCGCTGGATCCAATTTTTATCTGAGGCGAAATTGAAACTGTGTGTTTTGACCCTCTGACGCGCAACAAAAATAGAATTTGGGGTGCGAGCAGAATAAATAGGTAAGTAAATTTCAATTTAACCATTATTGTTTTTGATTGTTCTTTTGCACTCCCAAAACAATTTTCATATTGCTCGAATGATTCCGTGAATTAAGTTTCAATTATTGCACATCAATAATTAATTAAGCCTCATTGCGTCTGAACCATCTCTGGGAATTATATACCAGGTATGTTCAAGTTTCATCTTAGTGTATAGTTGAGCGATGCAAAAAGCCATCATGCTCTATTTTGCTAAAGCATTCAGTTTTTTTGAAAATCAAAGCTACGCATCTTATATAATAACGGGCGTGCTGTCCAAGGAAGCAACACGCAACTAAAGCATAGATATCAAGAATTAATGCAGTCGAAAAAACAATAAGCACAAATTGATAGCACTGCAGTACAAAGCTCCCGGGTGAAATCGATTGTATGAATCCTTTTCCGTTGTTCTTTCTTGATGTCGTGCATGGAAATTCTTGAAAACCCTGAATAATCCGACTGCACTTTAAGGTCGATTCAAAAGTTTTTTGGTTGAAAAATGGAAGACATATGATTGAAAACAAAAGAAAAAAAACCCATTTTATCAATTTTCTACAGTTTATTCCCCCACACGCTAAGGTAAACTACGCTAATCGATCAAGAAAAGTTGTCTTGCTAGATCTTGCAAGATTGTTGCAAATTCTTGTAAACTAACCTAGTTTGAAATTTTTTTCACAAAAAATTATTTTATTATTCTAAGCACCAGAAAAATACCATAGAGATTCAGTTTGAGTGGGGTCAGAAAGAATTCAAAACTTTATATACATTTATTTCAAATTTAAATGGGCCAATTGTGCACTGAAAAGGCGCACAATTTTGTGTCAGTATGTTCCTGGATTCGAATCTTTAAAGATGTTCCTAAATGTAATTGGATTCCACATACAAAATTTTTGCGGACTCCGCATACAAATACCTGTAACGTGAATTTTATCGGCACATTTATTGTGTCGCGGATTTCGCAACAAGCTAATTTAGCTAGTTGTTCATGTTTCTATAACTGTAATTGAAGTTCGCAAAATGTAAGTGGCTTCCGAATTTTGTAAATTACTGAGCTTGCATATGAACCATTGAAAACTAGAGCTGGAATTGTTTGTTATCTATAGCAATGCGGAACTTATAAACAAGGACTTAACCATTGTCAGTGGAGTCTACGAACAAACCTTAAAACAATGCCCGGGTTGACCAAAAGTGCTAGTCATACAGTTTTCATTAAACAAAAAATGCTAATCATACACTTTTTCATGCAATTCCATAAGTACAAAAAATTGCATGAGAGGTCTATAATTAGTATTTTTTCATATATGGAAATTGTATGACTAGCATTTTTCCATCAACCAAAAATATTGATTTTTTACATTTAAATTTCTCATAGTTTTTTTGGTTGTGTTCGTAACCGAAAACAAGGGACATAAATCTTGGTTACTCAAACGTAGTAACCAAAGGTTTGCCCGTCTCGCATTAAAAATGCTTTGGAAACAGCCTGAAAAGTTTTAATTTGTCTCACACAAATAAAATAACGAAAACAACAAACTTTTATATTTTGGCAAAAAATTTCAAAAATGATTGTTTCTAAAATTTGAATTTCTAATTACTAGACATTGATCAAGGCATAGAAAAACATGTCATATCAAAAAAAGAGGAGTTTAAGTGTTTTTGAAAAAAAAATATGAGGAGAAAAGGAAAAAGATCCATTATTAGTATATCCAATGGTGGCAATTTTGGTGGCAATTTCAAAAACTCTTTGAAAAGTTTTTGTCGTCGCCATCAAAAACATGCTACTCATACATTTTCCATATATGGAAATTGTGTCATTACGAGGCCAAATTGTGCACTGGATAGGCGCACAATTTTGTGTCTGTATGTTCACAAGCAATTATAGCTAGTTGTTCTGGATTCCGCAACTGTAAGTGGATTCCGCAAAATGTGAGTGGATTTCGCAAATGCAAGCGATTCCCCAAACTGTAGAGGAATTCAGAAATTTGTTTATTACTGAACTTGCATCTGCACTTGCGGAATTTAAAAGCAAGGACTTAACCATTGTCAGCGGAATCCACGTACAAATCTTAAAAAATTGGTTAAATTAATCGATAGATGTCACATTTTTGTTTTGCAAGTTTATTTTGGGATCATAGTTTTGGAATCACTACACCGAATAAACTCAATGAGTTAATCCGGTAATAGGGTCAATTGTTTCGATAATTGGGATTCATTATTGGGTTGACATATCGCCGAGTTGGGTCAGTGTTTGGGATTCTGGATTTGAGATTCAGTAATTGGGATTTTGTATTTGAGAATCAGTATTTGGGAGCGTGAATTCAAATCATGAAAGTAGTTTTTGGGATGAGATGACAGAGTCCTGAAGAGATATCGCCAAATTAGTTCTGTATTTGGGATTCAGTAGTTAGGATTCAGTATTTGGGATTCAGTATTTGGGAGTATGGAATTCAAATCAAGAAAGTAGTTTTTAGGATGAGATTACAGAGTCCTGAAAAGATATCGCCAAATTAGTTCAGTATTTGGGATTCAGTAGTTAGGATTCAGTATTTGGGATTCAGAATTTGAGATTCAGTATTTGGGAGTGTGAATTCCTTTTATGAATATAGTATTTAGGATGAGATCACAGAGTGAAATCATGAGTCAGCTGTTCAAGTCTTTCTGAATAGCTAACTCACAATAATAAACAAATTTAGAGCTCTGAATGTCTAATTCTCAAGGAAATGTATATTCCTAAAGATATAACTTTAAGCGCTACTGCACATACATATACGTAAACGGAATCCGGATTCCACTTACAATTTGCGGATTCCACTTACAATTTGCGGATTCCACTTACAGTTTGCGGATTCCACTTACAACTTGCGGATTCCGCAACAGCTCAACTAAACTATACACATGTCTTTCTATTTGTTTGTGGATTCCGCAAATACGCTTGCGGATTCCGCAATTTTGCCTATTTTTGGAGCAATTTTGAACGGTACAGTGTTTTAGGTGTTTGTTTGTGGAATCCAAAACAGCAAAGAAGATCAAAGAAATGTAGCAATTTGGCTGATTCCGCGACAAATCTGATTTTGGCCTGTTGCAGAATCCGCATACAATGCACATAATGCACAATTTGGCCTCTGATCAGCATTTTTTTGACGAAAAGTTTTTCTTTTTTATGTAGTACGATACACCGAATTTTATGCCAAAACAAGAGAAACGTTTTTCGAAAATTCGACGACACCATTTTAGCAAAACGTATGAAATTTGTATGATCAGTTTTTTTTTCATAGACTTAGTTTATGGAATTGTATGATTAGCATTTTTGGTCTATGGAGGTCAACCCGGTGGTTAACTGAATCGGTGGATAAACACCCTCAGTATTTGGGATACATATCCCAGCAAGCATTTTTTTGGGGTAAGTTTTGAATTACAATACAGTTTGATCTAACAAAAGTAATGGGGTTAGATATCTGGGCGGATAACACTCGACTTGGCGGATTGAATAATGTCCGTTGTTATAAACATAGAAAGATTGTTGTTCTATGTCGAGTTCGTGTGTCGAACAATGTCCATTACAGGTATCCAAAGTTTACTTACTGTGAGTTGTATCATGTCCGCTTCCGACCCTGGCCGACATCTGTTTGCTTTTATGAATCTCGTCCAACTTGAACCCTAGTTGACAAAGGCTGATATAATTTGATTGAAGATTAATTTTCTTGCTTTCCAATCAATTGGATTTCCAAGCAAACGTAATTTTATCGCATCCGTTTTTTTTATCGTCATGGACCTTCCATTTTTGTATTGTCATTATTGAGTTATGACCTATTGGTTATACTCATAGAGTAATTTCAGATAAGGTACACTGTCTGCTCGTCACGCTATCTTATTTTCGGCCGGATAGATTCGTGCAACTTCTTAGTCTATTACCGATCTTACTCTTACTCTTTTATCTCCTAGTCTCATTAGATCTAGTGTATACTGGTTTATGCGAGTTAGTTCTTGGAGTTTATCCAGAAGGAGAACAACTGTATTCAAAGTATTATTTTAATTTTTCTGGTGCTGAAACAACAAGTAGTTTCAGCACTTACAAATAAGTGTAATTGTTAGAGATGGAATGTGATTGGTTAGTTATAAATAGTTTATTTTGGTATTCCATCATAAATGTTAAGGGTCTATAAACAATAGTTTAGAACTGGTTCCACCCATTCGGGGTTTAGAGAGTTTTTAGTTTTAAATTGTTTGATGTAGCGAAGGACGGGTGATGTAGTTTCTTTTTGAGGTTGCGAGCACTGACTTCTTGGAAAAAGGAGAAGTGTGGCTGTTTGTGTTTGACGGCGGAATAATGTTATGTTTGTGTTTCAAGATTGGTCTCATTGATCGTGGTAGTTTTGGTGATTGTGTCAAGACTTCTGATCGATGCAATGATGTATCGATTTTGTTAAGCTTAGAGCGAAACTACGTGCAGGGTGACTTTTCCGTGTGAAGTGCCAAGTGACTAGGATCGGTACGTGTAGTCAATATCGAGATGGGCAGTGGTCTGGTTCAATGGTTTTCTTTTGCTGCGATGTTGAGTCCATACTTTGAATCATTTGAGGGCAGTGACTTTAGGCAGCAAATCGAATAGATTTGCCATTCCGAAGTTGGAATGTAGTTGGGTTGTCATCTCTTTTGCTGCTCGTTTCTTGGCCTCTAAGAAATCTTTACATACAACTTTTCGGGTTTATATATTTAACTACATTTTTGTTAATTAAGTTTTAGTTAGGATTTGTTATTAATTGTTATCGCAAAAGCGTTTTACTTTAGCTCGGACATTTTTTAAGAGTCGCTCACACTAGACCAAATCTTGGCAAAAATAGAGTGGTGTAGCGCGGTGGGTTAAGCCGGCTCTAGAGCATGCTCTGTGTGACGTTGATTGGAATAACTGACATTTCGCTAAACTTCTTGTTGACGAATCGTAAATACCATATCAACGTCAAGAATACGTCAACCGTTCGAAATTGAAATGTTTGCGTTTGCCCAGCACGCAAAAACGCCTCCCAAACTTCTTAGCTTAGCAACTAAATTAATAAAACTCAAATCAGTTCTGATCACAAGATGGAATCTTCCTAAAACTTAGTTAAGAAAAACAATTAAAGTATTTTGTCAAAATTTAATCTTTAAACTTCATAATGATTATGTCGGTAAAAAACGTTCCTTTATTTGAAATGATGTAAGCCAGAGGTTAAGAATTTTCTTTTAATGTAAACTAATGAATATGATGCCATACTTGATATTTAAGAAAAATGCATTCGTGGCAATTATTATGCAACAGACCGTGACCCGTATTATTGAAAATGATAAACTTATACTAATCGTCAGTAGAGAATTGAATCATTAGATTGCACAGTTGACTCTTTTTCTGAACTGACTTGTAGAACACTTGAGCACAGAGCCCAGAGAAACGCATCACATAACATCTGTACAACAGTTCAATTGCTAACATCGGTAAATTGACACGTTGTTACTCGATTACAGGAGTATTCAGTAACTTGCCACCGTTGCTGCACCTTTCACGGTTTCAAATATCTGCTACCGCAATAAAGTGCATTATTGGAAAGCACTCCTTGATATTTGATTCCGTTGGCGATTTTGAACAACAGACGGACTTTGTCAGTCAAGATGAAAGAATCTGGTATACAGTATTTCGTGAGTTTCAAAGAACTGATTGTTTTGTCTGATATCATGTCTTAAATTTGATTATTAAAAGCCGAACAAAAATCAGTTAAAAAGTTTAAAATTACACTCCCACATTTCACATGTAATTTTTTCTCGCTTACATATTAATATTAACAATATAACAATGGTCATATTAATTTTTAAGTTAAAATTAATATGACCATTTCAAAAATTCTGTTTTACAGCATAAGCGTTTTCTGAAACCGTTTAAAAAAATTTTGAAAAATCATGAAACAGACTAACACAGTCAGTTTAAAGTATTTTTAGAAGTCTTAAAACAAAAATATGTCAACACAGCCTATTTCAAACTGGTTTAACAGCAAGTTTTTTCAATTTCGAATAAAAGTAGTTGCATTTCTTGAGCTTATGCATCCAACACAGCAAAAATGTACTCCATATAGTTATAGAAGACTGGCTTCAACAATTTGAAATAATTGAATTTATTACTCAGAGTGAAAATTATCAAACTTTTCGCGAAGAATGGGTAGATTCTACTGATATAGCAAATAATGACATTATTGACTTTTTCGACCAAACCTCCGTCAAACTAGATATAGAATCAACACTTGCAACTCGAAAAATTTGAAATTAATCAATAAAAATATTATTTATTATAAATCAATAATTAAACATGGCTCACCATCAATCAAAGGTAAGCCTGGCAAAATTTGGTGGATTACCATCAGAAAATTGGACTGAATTTGAGTCTCAACTCCGAAGAGTATTTGAAGTAGCAAATGTCGAAAATGCTCAAAGAAGCGGCTAATGAATATTGCATTTGCAAAAAGATGCACTACAGTATTTTTTGACAATACCCGTAGCCACTCAAAATGATTTTAACTTAACACTCACTGCATTACGAACTTATTATTGTAACCCAAATCTTACAGAACTTCATATGATAGAATTAGAATCTATGAAGTTTGATCAAAAAACAATGAAGCCTGATGCCTTCCTTGTCAAGCTTCAGACACTTGCGAAGCGAGCCCTCCCCGACCCTATACCCCTACCTGTCGCCCCAGCTGGATCCGGAGCTGCCGAAGTGGATTGAGTAGCAGCAGAAAACGCCGCTAATGCTGAGAGACAGCGCTTTGCTGGACAAGAACGCAGCAATCTTGTCAAACGAGTATTTAAAATGGCGATGCCCAATTGGATTAGGATCAATTTTTTGGAACAACCCGCAAATGCCTCAGTCAATGATCTATGCACACTTGCAAATCGTCTGCTCACATTTAACAGCATGTGCCCAGCTGACGATATTACGCGAGATGGTCTCAATGAGGTCCATCCTGATGTAACGGAAAATCTTGTAAGTGCTCTGTCAAAAATCAACAGGACACAAAAACAGATGCAAGAACAATTGAATGAGATGTCGAAACAATTTCTCGACTATCAAAAAGGAAAGGACCAGACACAGCACCAATCTTGAATTTCTAATGAAAAAAAACAACCCTCTGGGAAATCAGTTTAACGGTGGCTGGAGACCGAGAAGACCACGACCACAGAATTTTTGGGGTTACCCACCTCACGGATTTTTTCCCAACCCGTGGCATCATTATCAAATGTCGAATGCCTCCCAATTTAATCGGAGGATGCAAATTTATCCCGAAAATAATGCAGCGTTTCAACAATCTCAACCCTCGAACCAGAACCCCCCCCCCCCCCAATTTGATGATGCCGCATTTTCCCAAAACGGCACGAAACTCAGCCGACGAGAATATGTCACCGTTTTGGAACGATGGGCCATATCCAAAGATTTTGTTCCGTCCCGCCAGATCCGCAAAACCGCGGTGATCAAATACTTTATAATGTTGAGCCAAAAACTAAATACGCCACGCCACACAGAACCTAATAATAAAAAAAATATAAGTAGTTACTATACACAAAATCTGAAAAAACGTAGAAAATTCCGAGTAAAAAGCTTAACAGGAAAAATAATGACCTTGCTAACGCAGTAATAGGTCACAACGAAGATGAATTTTGCGCAGTTATTCCCCTGAAAGGGGATGTTTTATGTTATGTGCCAATCTGTTTTTCTCCCAAACTTAAACGTAAAGCACTAGTCGACACGGGAGCATGTATTAATGCTATGCCTAATGAACTGTTTGAAAAAATGAAGACATAAGATTTAATTCACGATGTAGAAGAAAGTAAATTTACTTCTAACAAACTCGCTTCTGTGGAGGCAGTTCGTGTTCAGTATCAAGGTAGAATACAAATTCATATAGGACTCTATAAATTCACAGAAACATTCATAGTGATGCCAAAAATGAATATTGTTATGTTAGGAAACTCATTTTTGTGACAAACGATATCGAAATTACACCTGCAATAGGAATTTTACGCCTCCCTGACTTTACGCTACAGTTGAATAATATACATGTCAATGATAAATACAAAAAACGAATAACACCTGAAAATAATTTTCTCTTGCTCAATGGGAAAAAAATCACCGTCAACCCTCAGCAACAAAAAATAATCGAATGTCTCATAGGCAAAGATATCGACGACATTAGGAAAGTACATGGACTAGTACACCCTTATCCGCGTTTCGAACAAAAAACAGGCCTATGTGTAAAGTCATTTGTGCATCCTAAACCCCTTTGATACGCCACTTACGATCCTCCAAAACACACAAGTCGCAACTTTTAGCCTAATTTCTCCTCGCCATTCGCAGTCTTTGACCCTACTTGATCCAAAACCGATTTCCCTCGCAAAATTTTTGCAAAGACAAATTTTCTCCTCGAGGTAAACCAAATTGTTTCAAACCCCGATTTTGAAAGTCCAAACCCGGCTAGCCAAACCCGACTTACAATATGTAATCCTCACAGATGCAAGTTACCACCAAGCAGGATTCGTTTTATTGATAGAAGATTATTCAAAAGACCCCTACAACACTAAATCGGAAATTAAAACAAATGCACCCGTTTCATTTGGTTCAAAACTCTCCATCACAGCACAACTGAAATTTTCGAATTTTTGTAAAGAGTTTTTTGCCGTCTATTTTGAACTAGACCATTTCTCACAATAAGTTTGGGGCGCAGAACAGCCTATCATCATAAAGACAGACAACCAAACTTTAACGAGATTTTTCAAAACAAAAACAATCCAGCTTGGCGTTTGGAATTTCATAGATCAAGTACTAGCCTTTAACATAGTTGTGGGAAACATACCAACGCAGCCGCGGATTTCTTGTCCCGAATGGAAACTGACCCATCACAGACACTTGAATTGAAGCTCTCCGACAACATCTCGATACAGAAATTGAAGTCTCAATGAAGGCAAATACACCAGATGTCTCGATGCAGGAGCTTTTTCCAGAAGAACAGTCCAGTTAACTCGCTGCGTTGCCCAGTAACCTAGTTGATGCACTCAAACGAAGAGTCATCTAGATCAACTTTTACCTGAAAGATTGAAGATCCGGACTCAAACACCAGGTTGTACAAACTGATCAGCAAGGACGTGATCAGTTCTATTGAAATGCATAATCTTTTTGTTGATGCACTGGATATGAGTTCAACCAGTCCCTTGGATTTAAAACGTCAACAACAGGCCGACGACACATTACAAACGGTACTGCAGTGGTTACAAGGAACTCAACCAGGGGATCTCCAATATGCAACATTTGAAGTGAAGAAATATGCGAAACAACTTTCCCGATTGAAACTTGAGAACAACGTTATATATCGCCTATTCTTCTCATTTTCAGGACAAGTACAGTATAAGCAGTACTGTCTTCCAAAGACGCTTCGTCACGAAGTTCTTTACTCACTTCATAACTCCGCAACTGGAGGACATCGGAATTGAGCGAACAGCACACGAGTTCCGCAAACGATTTTACTTCCCTCGGTTCACAGAATTCCTCTTTAATTATATACGACAGTGCTTGACATGTTTGCAAATGAAAAAAAAAAAACCTCGATCACGATTGACTCCGCCACTACAGGAGGTGTCGAGTCTTCAATCGTTCCCTTGGGACATGTAACAAATTGACATTGTAGGACCGTTGCAAGGATCGTCCTATACGTATGTCCTCAGTACAATCGACGTTTTCTCTAAATATCTGTTCGCCGCACCGATTTGCAACGAAAATGCAAAAAAGTAGCTCAAAAATATGTAGCATTGTTTTTAAACATAGTTATTTGCCAGAAACAATTCTAGCTGACTTAGGTTCAAACATCACAGCTGAGCGCTTTCATGAACTTGCAACCATGTTAGAAATAGAATTGCAACATAATAAACTTAAGCATCCTCAAACAGTAGGTTTAATAGAGCGTTCACACGGAGCCTTAAAACGTATTCTTAAGCTAAACACGACCGAACAGTGATCTGATTGGTACAAATATGTAGACCTAGCTTGTTATATACATACATCGTATTTTTCATCTATTGGATGCACACCGTCACTCTTATTTCATGGTTGACACCCGATCAAACTATTAGATATGCGTTTCAAAAATCAAACTTTAAAAAGACTAGAACCAACTTTTGATTAAATTAGGTAGTTACAGGATGCAGTTCAAACGTCATTTCAAACAAGGTAAACAGAATTTAATTCAAAATCATCATAAGTACAGAAGCTACTTTGATAAAAAAAGCAAACGCTACACCAGTCTTATTGCATTTCTATTGTTGATTACTGAACCCAAAAATCACAGATCAATCAGACTTTGCTGCGAAATCAGTTCAACTATGGTTAACTTTATATCGCGTCGAAAAAACATATACAACATCTAATTATTTAATCCATAAAGTAGGTACCAATTACACACAAGTAGTGCACAGAATTAGACTCAAACCCATAGTTCCTCAGTTCATAGTGGAAGATATATCTTCTATTTCCGAAAAGAACTTCACAGTTGACCCTAGTCTTGGATAGTTTCGTAGCGAACCCGCCCTTTTCGATTCACAACCACAAACTTCTAGTCATATTGTGCTGGATAACACTTTGGAGGAGGAACCAGAAGAGGACCCGTCACTCACAGACATCTCTTGGAGTCTAGGAGGACTACCGGCACCGCCAGCAGCGATACCAGCAGCACTTGCCCCAGGTCTCTTATCGGATCCACCTTCAATCAGAAATCCTGAACCCAGGATTGTATACTTCCCAGATCCAGACAATTTGCCTGATCCTAATGAATTCACAGCAAATAGGGAAATGGAAAACACTTTTGTTAAGGACCCGGATGCCACAGACGCTGAAATGACCCAACTGGCGGAGGAACCAGTTCAATCACCTCAGCGTCAGAGACATCAGGATGATGACACTTTTGTTGTGGAAGGCCACGAACCAATAATTTTGTCCCAGCAACAAGGATCAACCTCTGACGTGATCGGTGTTCAAATGGACTTCGGTGCCATTCGAACTCCTGCTAGATCGCAAAATTGTCAGCGTCCAACCAGTGCTTCTCAGCAGCGCAAAACTCCAGTATCTAGTACAAGAGTTACATTTGAATCTACAGCCAACCGATTTTTTTCACCATCTAAGAGACAGGCACTAACTGCAGCTGCTCGGAGTCAAGAACAGCTTTATGGGACGTTCAACGAAATGCCGGAACGACTGTCCAGCATCAGTCACGCTATGCGCTTAGAAACCGCCCACGGAATCAGACAGAAACCGATCTCCGAGGAAACACGAACATCAGAGTTTTACCAACGCCGTACCGTGACGCCACACAAGCTGAAAAAAAACACAGAAAAAATCTTCATGGAAACCTCCATGGCGTTGATTACAGTCCGAATGATGATGCAATGATGCACTTTTACCAGAAAGCTCTTCACGCCGGAACATTGTAAATCCGAGAAAACAAAGTTTTGATTCAAAGTTTTTTGCATCTTCTTATTCTGATTTTTTTTCTTACCCCCTATAAAATTTACCCGCTGTAAGGCAACATTGATCTTCATCAGCAAAGATCAAACAAAGATAAGCACAGTTCCCTGGAATGACCACAATTTCTCCTGGATTCTGAAACGTGTAATTAAAAAACATCTGCCTGGGAATCTGATGTTAAATCGATACACAACGACAACGAAGTGATGCCAAATGGAAACCTATTCAACGAGCAAACGAAGATACTTTTGGCCGATAAGTTTATCACCTTCAATTTCTTGTACCCTTCCCGAAATACAACATAAAGATTCTATACGAATACACTTTGCTATCGGACAAACTGAACAGCTATTGGACTGAGCCGTCTCTTTTTTGCAATTCGGATTTCTCAACTGGTTTTAACTCAAGCGACAATTTCTTCAACGTGGATTAGTTG
Organism: Symsagittifera roscoffensis; assembly: GCF_963678635.1. Classification (NCBI taxonomy): domain Eukaryota; kingdom Metazoa; phylum Xenacoelomorpha; order Acoela; family Convolutidae; genus Symsagittifera; species Symsagittifera roscoffensis. Next base: position 49,713,557 of record NC_087065.1, read on the forward strand.
CTCAACCAAATTAAGAAAGACACCAACATAGCCAAACTCCAAGTTGACCAACTACACATCGAAACAAAAGAATTTTTGAATCCAGATCAGATGCCACGAAACAGACAACGCAGAGGAGCACCAATCGCTGCACTAGCAATTGCTTCTATTGGTCTGTTTGGAGGCGGAGTTCTCGTTGGAAATTCGGAGTGTGGATTATTTGGATTTTTTGGATCCTGTCAGAAACAAGCAAAGGAAAACGCAGAAAACATTATGCGTCTAGCTGATTTTTCCGAGGCAGTGGCAACTGATTTACATCGCTTAAGAACCAACACAAACAATTTTTTTTTCTAGTCAGTGAAGAACTTGCGGAAATAAAGAAAATCCAAGACGAGATGATATCCATACAGAATCACAACTGGCAACTTATAGACGAACAATTAGACACTTTTGCCAACAACGTTCACATTCTTGGGAACTGTGACCAACTTTTGATCTCCCGACAGCAGATCAAATTTGACTCATTTTCCTTCTTGTTTTTGCTTGCATACGCAAATATCAGGACGTACAGAGCAGCCCTGTATGCATTTCGGATTAACTTGATGACAGCTAATCCGTCACTTTTGAAGAAACGTCTACCAGTGTCATTAGTTCCGAAAGACAGCCTGGATAATATTTTAAGGGTGGTAGCAGAAGAGCAAGTCCAGTCTGCTGACCGACTTTCTCTTGCCATTCCTATAAGTGAAATCCTAAGCTACTACGAAGCCGAATTGCTTAGTGACTCAATTACGGTAAAAGAAGGACTGCTGATGACTCTCTCAATACCTCTAGCTAGCAGACAAAAGGCTTTCACAGTGTACAAAGTCTATGCGATACCAAGGCCTCAGCCTAAGCCAGACTTGGCACTAAAATTGAAGATTGAAGCGGAATTTTTAGCAGAGTCAGAGGACCAGATGGAAACGGCAGCCATCAGCCACGGACAATTAGACAAATGTATTGGATCAAAAAAATATCAAATATGTCACGAGAACATGGCAACGGAAATGGGACACTCTTCTTGCTTAGCAAACTTGTTCTTCAAAGGCACACTGGACGCATTGAAGGTTTGCGACACAGAGAAGATGTCCTCTCCAGTGAGAGAACAAGCACAAAACTTGGGATTTGGTGTGTGGCTGATCACCTCAGCATTTGATGGACACAGTCTAATGTAAACGAATACCCTGTCTTCGTTCGGTTCTACGATGCGAAAATTCAAAGGTTGTAGAATTTGCCTAATTTCGCTGGAAAGCGGCAGACAGATAATGGGACCGAACATCAAGATACGAAGCGATCTAAGTAGCTGTGACCATATTCCTGCGGTCAAACTGAACGTGAAACTTCCTGACCCTTTGGCTCACTTGTTTGAAACGCTAGCTTCAGTGGACGAGATGCCAACGTACAATCGACAAGTGGATGCGAGCATGGATATACTAAGGAACGTGCGAGAAAAACTAACGAGAGTAAATTCAACCGCAAATATCGAGACTTTAGAAGATATTGCAAAACCAATAGCGACAGAAATGAGAACTCTAAAACCAAGCCTAGCAAGACATTTTGATAATTTGGATACCATAAAACAATCAGCTTGACTTCGTTTTTACTGTCAATGATCCTTCATGTAATGTTTTTCTGGGCAAATTACAGATATTGTGGAGTAAGAATACTTGTACCCCAATTCTTGAAAGGAGAGGATCAAAAAACAAAAATACCAATGAAACCTGTCATGGACATCTCAGGACACGCAAACTTGAAATTGGAGAAACGTATACTAGGGAGAAACGTATACTAATTGTCAGTAGAGAATTGAATCTTTAGATTGCACAGTTGACTCTTTTTCCTGAACTGACTTGTAGAACACTTGAGCACAGAACCCAAAGAAACGCATCACTTAACATCTGTACAGCAAATCAATTGCTAACATCAGTAAATTGACACGTTGTTACTCTCTGACGTCCCCCTGGTTAGTGAGGCCAGGAGTGGGGTATATTTTTATGGTCTCTTTGTGCAGAGTCTCTTTTTTGTGCTCAACCTTTTGTTTCATTTTAATTACTTGTTTTTCTCTTTTTTGTTCTGGTTGTGTCCTCTTTTAAAAAACAAAATCTTTTGGTTTGGGTTTGTGTTTCGACTTTTTTGTGTGTTATTTGATTGTGGTAAAACTTGATAGTGGTTTTCAAAAGAATAATTTGTCCAGTTTTAATCTGGTTTTAATCTGGTTTGGGTACCGTGGGTTTTTCTTTCTTAAACATGCATTTAGTTTGTGATTATTTCAGTTTACTTTATAATTCCTTCCAACCGGGTTAAAGGAAAGTTTGAAACGTGTGAAAACTAGTTAGATTTGTTATCAGTGAAAGTTGAAACTTAAAATTCATTATTTAAACAATTTTTTGTGGGCGAGCGGTGCGATTGTGGAAAGAGTGTGTGATTTATGGGCGTGTGAATGATTCAAACTTATAAAAGAAGCGTCTTGTAGAAAAATTAGTAATCATTAACTTATCTGCAATTTTTTATGAGTTTACTACCTTGAAATATTAATTTTACTTCTTCAGGAGTTTTAATTTATGAATTTACTGCTTAGTAGAAGGGAATTTTACTGCTTTGGGGGATTTATTTTATGAATTTACTGCTATTTTGAGGTGAATCTTACTGCTTGTGATTAGATACTGCAATTTGTTAGAGTTTTTTAAATTATTTACAATTTTTTAATTCTTTTTATTTGTTTGAGACGAATTAGCGATGAAATCTAGAAAGAAAATAGAAACATTTATAAAGAATGCTTTGTTGTGTTTAATGCTTAATTAATGTTTTGGAAATATTCTAGGATTGAGGCTTCGACGGGCTGTATATATTCGTTGGGGACAACTAGTGGGCGAGATTCATCAACATTGAAAGTTCTGGTTAGTGGGCAGAATATAAACAATTGTCTTATGGGGCCGTAATTTTGGATGATACCTTGCGTATTAGTGTCTTTTATACAATATGAGGTATTTAAGAAGAAGGGTGAAGTGTAATTAGAATTAAAAAATTGAAATCAATGTTGTGGGTTTTGTGACGGTGAATTAATTGTGTAGTGGCGGTGGATAAGTTTATAATAGGTGTATGTGTGAGTTTGTTTTGTGCGTAACATTATTTGATGTGAGCAGTGTAAGTCGCGTTCTTTTGGTGTTAGGAAATTGAAAGCTAGTGAGAAATGGTTAATTTTATTAAAATGAGGATCATAGACTTTTGTGTCGCGAAGTGCTGTGGGTACAAAACGATCATTTTTTTCATGCAATTAATGACAAATACATATTGAGAGTTTATTAAAAAAGTTTCAGTTAGTTGGGGGTAGCGTTTGTATCGTCTTCTAAAAAGGTATCTTCCATAAAACGTGCATTAGCGTGATCATAGTAGTTAATGGAAAAATGGTTTGCTTTTTGTGCAACAAATCGTTTTAGTGTTTGAGTTTGTTCGATGGTTGTGAATTGTTTTTCATGAAGTGCTGTGGTTAGGTGATGTAGTCGAGTGTGACAGAATTCATTGTCTTCTTGGTTATTATATAATGGGAGTGATAATGGGTTGGTGAAATGGTAATATAGATTTGTTATCAGTAAAAGATGAAACTTAAAATTCATTATTTAAACAATTCTTTGTGGGCGAGCTAGGCGATTGTGGAAAGAGTGTGTGATTTTTGGGCGAGTGAATGATTCAAATTTATAAAAGAAGCGTCTTGTAAAAAAAATTAGTAATCAATATTTTATCTGCAACTTTTTATGAGTTTACTACTTTGAAATATTAATTTTACTTCTGTAGGAGTTTTAATTTATAAATTTACTGCTTGGTAGAAAGGAATTTTACTGCTTTGGTGAATGTATTTCATAAATTTACTGCTATTTTGAGGTAAATTTTACTGCTTGTGATTATATACTGCAATTTGGTAAAATGAATTTGTAAAATTTCTAGAGTTTTTTTTTCTTTTTATTTGATTGAGATGACTGAGTGATGAAATCTAAAAAGAAAAGTCAATCATTTATAAAGAATGCTTAGTTGTGTTTGGAATTTATTAGTTAGAAATACTTAATTATACTTATTGAAGGTCATTGGCGGCAAAAATTCCATTTGGGAAAAGATTGTGAACATTGTCCGATGATGTAAGTAGTTTAGAAAGCAAGCGGGTGATGTATTTAGCTTGTAGGAGAGGCCAAAGGAATTCAAGTGCTTTGATAATCTTTTGCTCTTCACTACTTGGTGAGAATTCGTGCGGTGTGTTTGGATTAGATTATAAATTTTATGGTTATATTTAGTGTTTTGAAAAATTTCTAGGGTTGAGACTTCGACGGGCTGTATATATTCGCTGGGCACAATTAGTGGGCGAGATTCATCAACATTGAAAGTTCTGGTTAGCGGGCAGAATATATACATTTGTGTTATGGGGCCGTAATTTCGGATGATACCTTGCATATTAGTGTCTTTTATACAACTTGAGGTATTTAAGAAGAAGGGTGAAGTGTAATTAGAGTTAATAAATTGAAATCAATGTTGTGGGTTTCGTGATGGTGAAATAATTGTGTAGTGGTGGTGGATACGTTTATAATAGGTGTATGTGTGAGTTTGTTTTGTGTGAGTTTGTTCTCCAATGCTTTGGAGAATTTATTTTATGAATTTACTGCTATTTTGAGGTAAATCTTACTGCTTGTGATTATATACTGCAATTTGGTAAAATGAATTTGTAAAATTTCTAGAGTTTTAAAACTTTTATTTATTTTTATTTGATTGAAATGACTTAGTGATGAACTCTAAGAAGAAAAAAGAATCATTTATGAAGAATGCTTAGTTGTGTTGGGAATTTATTAGTTAAAATACTTAATTATACTTATTGAAGGTCATTGGCGGCAAAAATTCCATTTGGGAAAAGATTGCGAACATTGTCCGATGATGTTAGTAGTTTAGCAAGCAAGCGGGTGATGTATTTAGCTTGTAGGAGAGGCCAAAGGAGTTCAAGTGCTTTGATGATCTTTTGCTCTTCACTACTTGGTGAGAATTCGTGCGGTGTATTTTGGATTAGATTATAAAACTTATGGTTATAAATAGTCTTTTGAAAATATTCTAGGATTGAGACTTCGACGAACTGTATATATTCGTTGGGGACAATTAGTGGGCAAGATTCATCAAATTTGAAAGTTCTGGTTAGCGGGCAGAATATATACATTTGTCTTATGGGACCGTAATTTCGGATGATACCTTGCATATTAGTGTCTTTTATACAATATGAGGTATTTAAGAAAATGGGTGGATAATAATTAGAGTTAATAATTTGAAATCAATGTTGTGGGTTTTGTGACGGTGAATTAATTGTGTAGTGGCAGTGGATAAGTTTATAATAGGTGTATGTGTGAGTTTGTTCTGTGCGTAACATTATTTGATGTGAGCAGTGTAAGTCGCGTTCTTTTGGTGTTAGGAAATTGAAAGTTAGTGAGAAATGGTTAATTTTATTAAAATGAGGATCATAGACTTTTGTGGGTACAATACGATCATACTTTATATTCATGCAATTAATGACAAATACATATTGAGAGTTTATGAAAAAAGTTTCAGTTAGTTGGGGGTTAGCGTTAGTATTGTCTTCTAAAAAGGTATCTTCCATATAACGTGCAAAAGCGTGATCATAGTTGTTAATGGAAAACTGGTTTGCTTTTTGTGCAACAAATCTAATTAGTGTTTGAGTTAGATCGATGGTTGTGAATTGTTTTTCATGAAGTGCTGTGGTTAGGTGAAGTAGTCGAGTGTGACAGAATTCATTGTCTTCTTGGTTATTTTATAATGGGAGTGGTAATGGGTTGGTGAAATGGTAATATAGATTTGTTGTCAGTGAAAATTGAAACTTAAAATTCATTTTTTAAACATTTTTTTTGTGGGCGAGCTGTGCGATTGTGGAAAGAGTGTGTGATTTATGGGCGAGTGAATGATTCAAATTTATAAAAGAAGCGTCTTGTAAAAAAAATTAGTAATCTTTAATTTATCTGCACTTTTTTATGAGTTTACTACTTTGAAATATTAGTTTTACTTTTTTAGGAGTTTGAATTTTTGAATTTACTGCTTGGTAGAAGGAAATTTTCTTGTTTGGGGTATTTATTTTATGAATTTACTGCTATTTTGAGGTAAATCTTGTGTGTGATTTTTGGGCGAGTGAATGATTCAAATTTATAAAAGAAGCGTCTTGTAAAAAAAATTAGTAATCTTTAATTTATCTGCACTTTTTTATGAGTTTACTACTTTGAAATTTTAGTTTTACTTTTTTAGGAGTTTGAATTTTTGAATTTAATGCTTGGTAGAAGGAAATTTTCTTGCTTTGGGGTATTTATTTTATGAATTTACTGCTATTTTGAGGTAATTCTTACTGCTTGTGATTATATACTGCAATTTGTTAAAATGAATTTTTAAAACTTCTATAGTATTAAATTTTTTATTTATTTTTTATTTTTGTTTGTTTGAGATCAGTGAGTGACGAAATCTAAAAAAAAAGTGAAACATTTATAAAGAATGCTTAGTTGTGTTTGGAATTTGTTAGTTAAAAATACTTAATTATGTTATTGAAAATCATTGTCGGCAAAAATTCTATTTGGGAAAAGATTGTGAACATTGTCCGATGATGTAAGTAGTTTAGCAAGCAAGCGGGTGATGTATTTAGCTTGGTGGAGAGGCCAAAGGAGTTCAAGTGCTTTGATGATCTTTTGCTCTTCACTAATTGGTGAGAATTCGTGCGGTGTATTTTGGATTAGATTGTAAAACTTATGGTTATAAATAGTGTTTTGAAAATATTCTAGGATTGAGACTTGACGAACTGTATATATTCGTTGAGGACAATTAGTGGGCAAGATTCATCAACATTGAAAGTTCTGGTTAGTGGGCAGTATATAAACAATTGTCTTATGGGGCCGTAATTTCGGATGATACCTTGCATATTAGTGTCTTTTATACAATATGAGGTATTTAAGAAAAAGGGTGGAGTATAATTAGAGTTAATAACTTGAAATCAATGTTGTGGGTTTTGTGACGGTGAATTAATTGTGTAGTGGCGGTGGATAAGTTTATAATAGGTGTATGTGTGAGTTTGTTCTGTGCGTAACATTATTTGATGCGAGCAGTGTAAGTCGCGTTCTTTTGGTGTTATGAAATTGAAAGTTAGTGAGAAATGGTTAAATTTATTAAAATGATGATCATAGACTTTTGTGTCGCGAAGTGCTGTGGGTATAATACGATCATATTTTATATTCATGCAATTAATGACAAATACATATTGAGATTTTATGAAAAAATTTTCAGTTAGTTGTGGGTTAGCGTTAGTATCGTCTTCTAAAAAGGTATCTTGGCGTGATCATAGTGGTTAATGGAAAATTGGTTTGCTTTCAGTGCAACAAACATATTCAGTGTTTGAGTTAGTCCAATGGTTGTGAATTTTTTTTCATGAAGTGATGTGGTTAGGTGATGTAGTCGAGTGTGACAGAATTCATTGTCTTCTTGGTTATTATATAATGGGAGTCATAATGGGTTGGTGAAATGGTAATATGAGGTCCATGAAAGTGTCGGAAACAAGGCATGTTCGTCAACGTAAGTTTTTTGATTGTTTTTAGTAGTTTAATAGTAAGTGTATTGTGGAAAATATGGTAAACACTTTTGTAGGAATTCTTTTGTGTTAGTGTGAAGTATGTGAACGGAAAACATTCGAGGAGGTCGAGGGTTGGGAAGCATTGGGGTATTGGGATGTTTTCGTTCAAATACTCAGTGGGCTCGGGTTTCTTCAGTTGTGAATGCTGGGTTGGAGGATTCGGAGGATGTAATGGTTTGCGATGGGTGATGAATTGTAAGGGTTTTGAAGCTGTAGTTGTAGGGTTATAAAACTGTCAAGTTCATTTTCGAGTTCTTCATCAACGGTCAGGTGGGTCGCTAGTCATTGGGGAGAAATTTGGAATTGCTTCAGTGTAGGAAGAAGGGGCTGGGGAATGTTCATCGGGAGTTGGGGTATGGAATTGTTGGAAGGGGTTGGACTCGGAATTGGACGGGCTGGGCTCGAAATTTTCGAAATTGTCTGGGGTTTCAATATCAGAATTGTTAAATTGTGAGATGGTTGAAAAACTGTGTTTGTGGAAGTGTCAACTGAATCCATGCTAGGTAAATTATTAGGGTATGATGGTACGAGATATGGAGTGAAATCAGCGATTGATATGTTTGGGGAGTGACGTTGAAGATTGAATGGGTATAAAAAAGGGAACGGTTGAGGCCGTTCTATGATTTGCTGATACGTTTCTTCTATATTTGGTTGCTGGGCTATAATGTGCGCTACTGGAATTTGTGGATATCTATGACTTAGAGAGATGTGCTCTGTTGGGGCTATATTCCTGTACTTTCGTGGTACTACAGATAATGGATGGTTTTTATGTAAAGTGTGTATTTGTGGTGCAGTAGGTGTTGTATTTTTGTTGTCTTGTGAATTATCATAAACATCTAGTGTGGTTGATAGTTTTTTGTTGTATTCATTTATTTGAGCGTCTAGAAGGATTTTGTTAATTGAGATTGGAAGTATTCCGAAAAATCATGAGAATAGTATGCGTGCTACAACTGCTTGTTTGTCTAGTTGTGTGTGTATTGCGCATGTGTTATAAATTCCCTTCAATAATGAGAAGAGAAATAAAAAAAATGAAACATTGCATATAATATAGTTATTAAATGGCCATCCTAGAAAGTTCGATCTTAAAATTTATGAAACTAAAAAAATTGATGGGTGAAATATCTTGTGGACGGTGTTTCACACCGTGTAAATAACTATAATCTTTTATTTCTTAACAATATCCACTGTAGTCTTGTCTATATATGTCTGAAAATCCTCTGGTTTCTGCAAGTTTTCTTAAACTTTGCTGAAGGGATTGTCTTTGTATTGTATCTATTTTTGTTCGAAGTTCTTGAATTTGTTGTGTGCGGATGTGATGTTAAATATCTGATCTAGAGTATATACCTATTGATTGTAAATTTATATTTAGGTTCCTAGCAATAGCTCTGATACTTTCTGGTGAAAATTTCCTTAATGGTGGCATAAGTGTAGGATATGGTGTGAGAAGATAGTATTTATCTTCATCTGGATTTAACTGTACATTATTGTGACTCTTTTGAGATCCACGTTGATCGACTGTATCCCAAAAATATGTCCTTCTAGAAAATGTGTCAACAAAATGTACTTTATTTTTGTAGAATATAGGGATTATGTTGTAACATCTTTTATCTTCAAATACATATAATGGTGATACTTTTTTCGTACATGTATAATACGATAATACATTTCCTTCGTAGTCAAAAATTTTTTATATGTTTCCTGATAATAAATATCCTGCATAAGGTATTTTTAATACTGCAATTGCAAGTGATTGTAAAATTTGTGTTCGTTAAAGTTCAAATAAGTGATGAAGCGTTTCTAGTGGTGATAGTGACATTTCTTGAAAAATTCTGCTTATTGTATAGTCGAATTTTATGCCTAAGTGTATGTAATAGTGAATTGCACCAAAATAGATATTGTTCAAAAGTGATAGCTCTCGTAGACGTGTACTACTTTTGTCTTGTTGTTGAAGTTTTCCACCAATTCTTCCTGTGTTTTTCAGAAATGTTACTGCGATGTATGAGTTTTCGTCATGGTTAGAAATGTAATGTGTTGGATTTGGGTTAACTGTCAGTTTTCCTGTGTTCATGCCGAAGCCTTTTTTGTACTCGACAAGAAATCTGACTATTGTATTTTATGAAGTGGAGTCTAACAATTGCAAGCGAGTTCTGTTTCGGGGTAGATTTGAAAATGTGTCAATTTGTTTTCTATATTTTTGATTTTGTTATAACAATTTTTGTTTTGTCGGATTTTTTCAGAGTTTATTTTATCATAAGGAATGGATTCAAAAAAGAATTTTTGAAGTAATTTTATCATTCTTGCGTGTACCAAAAATTAGTTGCTTGTGTTCTGGTTGTTGGATCGCAATAACGATGGTCATTTTAAAAAGGTAATCGTTTTCCTTGAGTAATTATGGTGTCGTCTTTTAAATCTCGTGTTGGTTGTATTTGCTCTACTGGATTTTTCAATCAAAAACCTTATTTCTTGATATCCTTTGTTTTTGTGTCAGCTTTGTAATCAGAAGGTGTGTTTATTCCAATATGTGGTATCCAATTTTTTATCATGCAGATCATATGTTAATCGTCCATGTGCGCCGTGGAACGGGTATTTATCATCTAGTTTTATATGACCTTGGTATCTTTCAAGTTCCGCTTGGTGTGCTAAAAAGCTTGAAAATTTCCGCTTTTCGGTTTGTGCCTTTATTTGTGGTTAATTTTAATCGTTGAAGTTCGTTTTTACAATCTTCAAGAAAGATTCGTGATCAAGTCTATTTTTGTTTCCATTGAGACTTGGCATTAATGTACTTTTTTCTCTGAGAATGTTGCTATGAAATTATATCCTGTTAAGGTTGTGGCTCAGGCTTTTGAATAAAATGTGGCTACTATGTTCGTTGTTTCTATTTCTTGTGGTTCGGATTCGTATCGAGATACTAGGTTTATGGCGCATTTATGAATTGTTTTTTGTTCATTTTCTTCACAATCCTAGTCTGTGACTAGTAAATCTTGAGGTCCTGTTCGAGGCGAAGCGTTTTATGATTTGTTGGTTCTGAAAAAGTAAAAAGGGGGACGGTTTGAAGAATAAGTAGTATTAGTAAATACATGTGTAGGATATTCCTGAATATGGACTATTGAATGTGATGTCAATTGCCTTTTTTGTATATCTAACGTATTGATAGATAATTTGTGTAGTGATAAATTTGGGAGGTAACCATTGAGCTGTTATATTTAGTGGAGCTAGAGGGAGAGGATGATGTACTAATCTTTTTAATTTTACTGTTATTGCAAATTTAAGTGTCAAATTTTCTTGTGTAAGGATTTTTTTGTTGTGTTCCTGTATGTCTTTGTAAATACCGTGTCGATATTGTAATCTGTTGAGTGCCCAATTATGTAGTCTGTTACTGTCAAGATGTTGATCAAATAATGGAGGGGGTGCTACGAATGTTTTCCAGTTTAATCATTGGGGTATATTTTTGGTTAAATGTTCCTTATATCTATCGTCTAAATTTGTTGGGAATTTTGGAGAAAATGATGTTGTTGGGGTTTGATTTATTGAAGGGGTTGAAAGCAGTGATACGGTTTCTGGTAATGACAAAGATGTATGCGATGAGGTTCTATAGGGTCGTTCATCAAGTTCGGTTTCCCTTGAGTGAAAGCATGTGTCAGCCATTGAGGGAGACGTTGTGTTGATGTTGGGGGGTTAAAAGGATTTTCACGAATTTGTTCGGATGTGGGGGCTGATTCTTAGTAATCCGATGGTGTGTTCGGAGTATTTTGTTGTGAGTTAGATTGTAATGGTGAAGGGGTACTTTGAATTGAACAACAGGAAAGATCTACAGGTTTTGGGATTGGTGAAGTTGGTATATTGAATCGAACTCTGGGAGTTGTAAAATTTCTGTAACGCCTATGATGTATGATTTGTCTATCTATTGTGGATGTATTTTGGTTTTGACTAGGATCTCTTGTTATTTTAAGGTCTTGCTAGAGATAAGGGTATATATTGTATACTGGTTCATATTGTGCTTAGCTTAGAGGTGCGTGGCGAACTACGGGTTCTAAAAGTTCTGATAACAGTGAATGTCTTCCCTCAAATATATATGAGTTTTCTTGAAATGAAATACGTGATGATGGTTGGGGATGATTTGTCTGACTGGACGTTGGTGTTGTTGGAGTTTCCTGTGATGTCGTAGTCGGTGGGGACTGTTTCGTTGGTTGCCAATTAGCAGTTTTGAAAATTTCTTTGAGTTTTTTACCAATGAAGAAATTTTATATTGGTTAAATTGAAGTCTGAAGGTCGAAGAATGAGCTTTCTAGTTTTCTTTTTGTTTTTTGGGATGATCGGAGGTATTCAGGAGTTATTCATACTTTAGGCTAAATGATCATGTCCTCTTTTTACTTCAGGCTAATTTAATAATTTTCCTTAAGGGAAATTTGAGTGTATGTTTTGACAATATTGTTGATCTTTGTATTAGTTCATAGGGGAGGATTGTCATATTTTGATTTTGTTTATTTCGATAGTCAATATGAGCTTGTTGCTTAGTTTTAACCTGGAGGTCTCTAAGTTATAATTCCAAATATGTTTGAAGTCTGCAAAGTGTCGGCTAAAGACGTGGTTTCAGAATGAGGTGATAATCAGATAGTTTCTGATTGGCTGAAATTTAACTAGTTGTTCAAGAGCGTCAGCAAGAGTTTTAGAAAAAAGAAGAAAATTTTATTATATTTCTGAAAGTTTAAAATGATTGATTAATTACAAAGGGGTTTTTTAAATTCAAATTGCTTTAATTTTTTAGATTGTGGAACAAAAGTTTTGTAATATTTTCGTAGTTGATTTCTAAATCGCGATGGTTGTCGTTGTTGAGATTTCTTTTTTATTTCTTGTGGTGAATTTTTTCCTTCTATTTTTTGGTTTTTTTGTTTCTGGGGTATTTGTTTATTGCTTATTTCTTGGGATTTACGCGGGTATTTTCTTTCTTTTTTGGTTCTAATAATTGTGGATAACAATTTGAATCATTTGTTGGTTTTTGATTTTTGTCTGAGTTGTCGTGGACAATTTTGAGTCCTGCAAAGGAGTATAACTGCGTTAATTCGCGGAGAGCGAGTTCTTTTGGGTAATAGGGTAAAAGATTGTTTCTATGCTGAACATTTTCATTTTTATTTGAATCAATAAGTTTACATGTTACATCAGTGGGTTTGTCAATGATTTGAAACGGTCGTTTTTGGATTGGTTGTAATTTTTTAGATATTCCTTTTTGTGTTACAAAATTTGGGGTTCAGACATACGTTCTGACTTTTAGGTTTGTAGCTGGTGAGTATCCTGAATTTATGTGGGATTGAACATTCTGTCTTTGTACTAGTTTTTTTTTGCCTTTTTTGATAAATTTGACTTGTTTTCTATCTCTAATTAAATTCAATTCGGTATGTGTGCCAGAAGCTAAATTCAAAATTTGTGGGTGATGAAAATGATCTTCATTGTGTGTATGTAATGGTAGTTTATAACAAATTAATTCTTTTGTAGGCTGGCAATAACCTTGTGTGTTTTTTGAGGAGTTTGCTGTGAACATTTTTGGTTTCCGTGGTTTTTGATTAAAAACCATTTCCAGTCCTAAGGTTGTTGATATTTGTGAATTTGGGAAAATTTTACATCTGATAACCATTCAGTATTTTTTGTATCGTTTTCGGTTGTGATACATCTGAGATATTCTTGTAACGAACGGTTTATCCCTTCGACTAAACCCTTAGTCCAAGGGCATGAGACGTTCGTGGTTTGTATTGAATTTGGACAGATGACATAATGTGATGTTTTCGTTATTTATAAAATCAGTGCCATTATCGGTGACAAGGCTTTCTGGTAATACAAATTTTGCTATCCAGTGTTCATAAAGTGTTGTATATGCATAACAGGCATTACAATGAGGTACTGGGTTGAGTGCTAGATAGAGTGTGAATGCGTCAAGTATGATCATTATTAATGATTTGCCTTCTGAAGAGGGTGATATTGGTCCTTTTGTATCGAATGAGATTCTGTGGTTATAATATAAACTTGTCCTTTAAAATCTTGTTGTTATGCTATTTGTTTTTGATGTGGGTATGGTTTATTTATCTGGCATGTTATGCAATCGTTGCATAAAACTTTCTTCCAAATCGGTGCACTTGGAAAGTTAAAACTTTTAATAAACTTTGAGTATGTTCTTTCTGATGTCCTTTAGTGTTTAAGGAATGTGAAATGTGAATTGCTAGGAGTATCATACTTAGTGGTAAACAGGATACTTTTTAATGGGTGTTTGGTATTCTAAAATATTTGTATTCTCATTTATAGATGTTTTATTGAATTTTCTAAAGTATCTAAGAAGTGTTTCATTTCCTAGAACTGTGATATCTGCTTTCACGGGTTTTGTTTTAAAATTGTGCCAAGACTTTGATTGTCTACTGAGTGGGTCAAGGTTTTGGTATCTTTGTAGCAGTTCAAGTGTAAATTTTTCTGTATTTGGTAAAAAGATATTTTCAATTTCTAATTTTGACAGAGGTATGTTATCTAGGGGGTCATGTAGTAGATTAGAAACTTGATTTATTGTGTATTTTGAATCGATATGTGGAGGTCCTGATAAATTTATATTATCAGTTAGATTTTCTTTTTCTATTAAAAGTAATAGGTCTGTCCTATGTATTTTTAGGTCTGTACTATGTTTTGTATTGTTTTCGATCCATGACGAATATAGTATTGGTTTAAATGCAGAGTTTCCTAATAGGTCTACTTCGTAATGATTATATTTGCAATCTAAATATAATGAAAAATGTTGTAAATTTTTTATTTATGCATGACCAATGTCAATTTTTACTGCATATTTGTATTCTAATTGTGGTGATGCTTCGTCTTTTACAAAAAAACTTAATTTTTTTGTGGTATTTCGACTGTTGTTTTTCTTGTTAATAATTAGAGTGGTGTATTTCTACTGAGTGTGTCTGGCAAGGCAAGATTTTTTCCTGCATTCCAAACTATAAGTAGGTTTGGGAACTTCATTAAAGTTAATTGAAATCTTTAAACTCTGTGGTTTGGATTTGATTTTTGTGTATGTAGAAACATTATAGGTTTATGGTCTATAAATAGATTCGTTGGATGTTTTGATCCAAGTCTTAAAAATTCAGTTTCTGTGAGAGTTTATATTATATCTGTGCATTCTCTCATAAGTGCAGAGAGTCTAATTTCAGTTTGGGTAAATAGTCTTGAGTTTGCTGAAATAAGGTTCTTTTTGTTTGTTCCACTAAGGTGATTGTAATAATGCTGCGCCGATGCCAAAATTTGAGGCGTCGCATATGGCATAAAGTGGTTGGTCTGGATCTGGAATAGTATATGGTATTTGTTCAGTGAGAAGTGTTTTTATTTTTTCAAATCGTTTCTGATGTTCTGTTGTCCATTCAAAATTTTTTTGCTGTCTGAGAATGTTATAAAATGGTCTGAAAAATAGTTGCATTTTTTGGACGTATTTACTTGAGAAGTTTAGCATTCCAAAAAATTCTTGGATTTTCTTTTTATTTTATGGAGATTGAAGTTTTATGATTGCGTTTATGTGGGATTTTAATGGAGTTATTGTATTTCTTTCAATATTTTGTCCAAGGAATTTCACACGGGTGAGAAAAAAATGTGATTTTTCTGGGGCTGCTTTCATGTGTTCTTTAGGTAGTATTTGATGATATTTATTAAAGCAAAAAACATTTGGTTTTTTGTTTGTGATTGCATGAAAACATCGTCTAAAAATGTTATGACATTTTTACTACGAATGAATGGTCGAAAAATTTTTCTCTTGAAAGCTGAGAATGCTGCTGGTCTTCTGGAGAATCCATAGAAAATTTTATTAAATTCGTATTGCTGGTTTCCAATAACGAATTGTGTTAAATGTCGTGACTGTTCATCTAGTGGCATTTGGTTGTATCCGCTGTTCAAGTCAGCTGTTGAAAAGTTTTTTCCATATATTTTCGTGAGAATTACTCGGATTAGTTCTATGGGCCAATTGCATTTAAATTCATCAATGAAGGAATTGAGTTATCTTGCTTCTAAAATTTTTATTTAATGATTCTCCTTTAGCTAAAAAAAAACAGGATTTATGAATGTTTTTCTTTTTGGTTATGATTGTGTTTCCTAATTCTCACGAAAATAAATGAAAAATTCAGGTGGTTTATTTCTACTGAGTGTGCCTGGCAATGCAAGATTTTTTCCTGCATTCCAAACTATATGTAGGTTTGAGAACTTCATTAAAAATAATTAAAACCTTTAAACTCTGTGGTTTGGATTTGATTTTTGTGTAAGAAGAAAGTTTATAGGTTTATGGTCTGTAAACAGAACTGTTGGATGTTTTCATCCAAGTATTAGAAATTCATATTCTGTGACAGTATGTATAATAGCTGTGCATTCTCTCATAAGTCTAGATAGTCTAAATTCAGTTTGTGTAAATAGTCTTGAGTTTAATGAAATAAGGTTCATCTTGTTTGTTCCACTGTGTGATTGTAATAATGCTGCACCGATGCCAAAACTTGAGGCGTTGCACATAGCACAAAGTGATTGGTATGAATCTGGGTAGTATTTGATATTTGTTCAGTGAGAAGTGTTTTCATTTCTTCAAATCGTTTCTGATGTTCTGTTGTCTAATCAAAATTATTTTGCTGTCTGAGAATGATATAAAATTGTCTTAAAAATAGTTGCATTTTATAGACGTATTAATTTAAGAAGTTTAGCATTCCAAAACATTTCTTGGATTTTTTTCATTTTATGGAGATTGAAGTTTTGTGACTGCGTCTATGCGGGATTTTAATGAAATTATTGTATTTCCTTCAATATTATGTCCAAAGAATTTTACACGGGTGAGGAAAATTGTGATTTGTCTTGGGCTGATTTCATGTTTTTTTGAGTAGTATTTGATGATATTTATCTAAGACAATAAGCATTTCGTTTTTTGTTTGTGATTGCATGAAAACATCGTCTAAATATGTTATGACAATTTTACTGAGAATGAGTGGTCGAAAATTTTTACTCTTAAATGCTTAGAATGCTGCTGGTCTTATGGAGATTCCATAAAAAAATCTAATATATTCGTTTTGTTGTTTTTCCATTAACGAATTGTGTTAAATGTCTTGATTGTTCATCTAGTGACATTTGGTTGTATGCGCTTTTCATATCAGCTGTTGTAAAGTATTTTCCATCTATTTCCGAAAGAATTACTTGAATTGGTTATATGGGCCAATTGCATTTAAATTTATCATTGAAGGAATTGAGGTATCTTGCTTCTAAAACGACTTTATTAATTTTCCTTTAGATAAAATAATAACGGGATTTATGAATGTGTTTCCTTTTGGTTATGAATGTGTTTCCTAATTCTCACGAAAATAAATGAAAAATGCAGTTGGTTTTTTTCTACTGAGTGTGTCTAGCAATGCAAGATTTTTTTCTGCGTTCCACACTATTTGTAGGTTTGGGAACTTCATTAAATTTAATTGAAATCTTTGAACTCTGTGGTTTGGATTTGATTTTTTTGTAAGTAGAAAGATTATAGGTTTATGGATATATATATATATAGTTGTTGGATGGTTTGATCCAAGTATTAAAAATTCATATTCTGTGAGAGTATTTATTATAGCTGTGCATTCTCTCATAAGTGTAGAAAGTTTAAATTCAGCTTGTGTAAATAGTCTTGAGTTTGCTGAATTAAACTGGGGAAATAATTTCATATTCTTCTAGTAATCTACTGACCTTATCTTGTAAGTGAACTTTACTTCCTTTTTTGAAAATTCTGTCAGGTTTCAGAGGTAGGTTTAGTGGTGAACTTTTTTTCCAACATCAAATTTAGATGTAGCGTAAACCATTGGAAGTTTTAGTAGTAGTTCGGCTAGTTGTTCAAACTCTTTTTGTGTAACTTGAGAGTGTTGAAGATGGAACATTTTAAGGCTTTTTTGTGGTGCAGTGGTATGATTTGATATCTGAAATGTTGGTTTCAAATAAGCTGTTTTGTGAAATAATCTGTGTTTCGTTTTTTATCACATTTTATATTATTAATTGATAATTCTTCATTAAGAATTATTGATTGACATATATCTTTTAATTTCAAAATAATAATTACTCTTTATGCTACTTCTGTTGTGGGAAAAAATGTTGCATTTATTTCACAATAACCTAAAAGTCCTAGAGGTAATGTTATTTTATATGGAGAATAATTGTTTACATGTAATGAAATTATATCTGAGTTTGTATTTTTCGTGTATTTGATTGATGAGTTTGATTGATGAGATGAGAAAAATTTATGATTTGGCTTGATTTCAAGGTCTGCCATATATAGTCGTTGTTTGTTTTGTTTCATGATATATTCGTGGATTTATTAAGAAGTTTATACACGTGCTGCTAATGGTTCCTGGTTATATATAGGGTAGAATTTGGAGAAAAATGGTGGTTGTTTATTTAATCTTTGAAAGAATGTCAGAGATGTGTTTTTCATTCCTATATATGTAATTAATGTATGTGTTTTGCTGTTTAGGATAATTATACTGGGGATATATTTGGTAATAAATGGTTTTCCATCGATATTGTCTTTTTTATCTGTGATATGGAATGTTTGTTTGAAAGGTTTAGTTAAAAATTTATTCTGTTCCATTGTTTGAGTGAGAACAAGGAATAATTGAATTTTTCCAAAACTTGTCAAACTTGATCCTTGTGCTGTAGCTAGTTTGCTTGAGTTTTTGAGGGGGTGTTAATTTTGGATGTAAAGTTTCTATTTCATTCCATGTGGGAATGTTTATTATATTTGATTCTGCTCCTGAGTCTATTAAAAAAATCAATTTCGAGGTCTGGTGATTGAAATTCTTTGCTCTTTGGACTTTCTAAGAGAAGTGGGATTGTCGAAATTTTTTCTTTGGGTAGTTGTACTTTATTAGTTGTATTCTGCAAATTCTTGTTGGATTTAGTCTGTTATTTTTTGAGTATTGTCTGGATTTTGAAATAGATTGTTTTTGTTTTGGGAATAATTAGATTCTACTGGTGTTTCGTATTCATGTTCAATTTGAAGCATGTTTTTTGAAAGCGTCTTTTCTGTTTTGCTCTCATCATTTCTGAATTCGCAATTTATTTGATTTAGCTGTAATTCTGTGTTTCCTTTGTTATCAAAACCGGGAGGGTCTGATTGAATTTCTCCAGCTGATTGTACTTGGTTAATTGTCTTTGATGCTTATGTGTACTACTTCTATAAACTTGTTGTGAATTTTGATTTTGTGTATGATTTCTATGCGGTGATTGAGAATAATTCCTTTGTCGATTTGAATATTTAAAAATTCTTTTCTGAAAGTTTTCGTGTGATCTTTTGTGATAGCTATTATAGTTTGATCTTTGGTTTGAATGGTTTCGTGATCTGCTATTGGGATAATGTCTATTCCTATTGTTTGAGAAGTTTCTGTTTCGGTTTTATCAGGAATTTCTAGAACGGTCGTTTGAGGAATATCTATTTTGGGAGTTTGATTATGAACGTTTCCTGTTGTAGTTAGAGTAGTTACTTCTGTTTGAGTTTGATCTTCAATAGTTATTTCGACATTGATTGTTTTGACTGTTTGATTGACTATATCTACTTTGTGAGAAGTTTCGTGAACTTCTTTGATCTGGTGATTTTCCGCGATAGTTATTTCTGTAAGATGATTGTTGTCTAGAGGTATTATAGTTATCAGGGAGAGGTTTTCCTGAACTTTTGTTTGGTAGATTTTGGTCTTTTTTCATGTATTGATAAAATGACATATTTCGTTCTCTATATTTTTGTGGTGGGCTCCGATTATCTTGTTGTTTTTGTCTACATTCAGCAATGCTATATCCGTATTTACGGCAATAGTTACACCAATTTTTAAATGATAGTTTGACTTCAAAATTTGGATTCTTCTCGTAGATATTTACTATTTGAATGATTTGTTCAGCTAGTTCAGTGTCAGAGTCATGAATTTTATTGATTTGTGAAGTAGTTGCATGGATGTTGTTTACATATTGTAAATTTAAATCTTCTGTTTCATCCAGTTTCATAGTGATTTCAGCTTGTTCTAGTTTGTCTACTAGTTTTCTGAAGTCTATTTCAGGTTCTCGAATTGAAGATGGATGTGATGCTCTTTTTTTATCGCTTCTTTCCGTAATTGTGGTGTTAGAGTCATCGTTGAAATTTTTGTCATTTTTGTGCTTTTATAGTCATGCGTATTATGAGAATATGCTTTTCGTACTAATTTTTCAAATCTTACTGCAATGTTTAATTGTTTTATTTGGGATTCTAGGAATTTCATGCATAAGACTCTTTGGTGTTGCTTGTTTCTTCAGAGTCAAAAGTTTTGAAAATTCTTGTGTGAATCTTTTCCAATCTGATTTTATTTCTATAGGTAAAAATGAAAACCATTTTTGGGCTGCGAAATCAAGTGTCATTTGGTTTAGTACTGTGCGCCTATAAGTCCAATTTTGATGAAATGGTGCACTTGCTGATTCATGTCCTATATTTTTAATCAAATTGACTGTGACAGCATTTAAATAATATTCTACCGAATATTCAGAATCTCTTCCTGTGAATAACATTAGTGGTTTAATTGAAGATATAGAAGATCCACCCATAAGATATGGATTCAGAGTCATCTGTGGTGATTCTGCGGCCTTTGGTAATTGAGAAAATTTTGTAAGTTGTGTTTTTGTTATTTCAAGTTGTTGTTAATAATATAGTAATGGGATTTCATTTTGGATTGAAGTTGGTTGATAACTTTGTGTATTTACAGGGTTTTGTGATTGAAAGTTATTATTGTTTGATGATGGGTATGTCTTGTTTGTCGTGTTTGTTCGTTTTGTGTATATGGTTCAAAAAGGTCTTGTTGATCAATGTTCCATCTATTTGTTTTACTGACTTGTATTGAATCGATGTTGATTTTGATGATGGCAATCTTCATCTTCTGAGTAAGGTGGTTGTTTCCTTATATGGTATTTGTTTGTCTTGTTTTCAATTTGCTTTAAAAAAAGGATAATTTTCAATACGATCCATAGAAGCTCGTGGTTGATCGTTAAAACATACTGTGTGAGAAGCTTGTTGTGGTACGTTTTGATTACAGTTTCGTGTTTGTGATTGGTTTTGACTATTCATAAAGGGGGTTTTGTTGTTTTGGATCTTACGAAAAAATTAAAATTATGATCTGAGAAGTTGATTCTATTAGACGTCTTCCGTTTATTTGTTTGTTTTGATGTCGTTACTGTTTTAAGTGTATCATAGTCCATTTGTGAGTATTTTGGAATAACGGAAGG
>NC_087065.1:49734673-49755994 GCF_963678635.1 Symsagittifera roscoffensis
CATTGACATAAGCGACAAAAAAGTGGAAAAAAAACAGCGACCCGCCATCGATTGAATTATCGATGGTTTCAAGGCCACAATATTACTTATTATCGATGGATTATCGCTAATTTATAACGTTTTATTCGATAACATAAACAGTTCATGAATGATTTTGAGAAATATTAGAGAGTGGAAATAGCGTATCTCGGTCGCGGTGGGTCAGAAAATTACTGCGGTGGTCGAAAAATTGGTCGCGGCATGGTCGAAAATTTAGTCGCAGCAGTCCAAAAAATTAGTTGCGGCATTGTCCAAAAATTAGTCGTGGCGGTCAAAATATTAGTCGCGGCTGTCGAAAAACTAGTCTACGGCCACTGAATCTATTCTGAAAATAGTGCTTTGAAAAAACAAACAGACCGTTTTTCTAACCAATTTAACAAATCTGAGCTAAAATGACCATTTATTTTAAAACAAGTCACGTAACAAAACCTTCTTTTCAAATCGAAAGATTGAAAAATAATCATAATCATGATTATTAATGATGTTTTTATTCGGGCTTGATTTATGGATAATACGTGGGTTATTTTTTTGCAAGTAAATATCCGCAATTTGTGCTAAAGTTTATGTTTTTCAGCAATAAAATAGCAACTTTTCATCGCTAATTAAGCTCAATTTTATTAGAAATTTTTAATGGCTAAATTATCGATGAATTATCGTCTAACTCATCAAATTTTTTCGATAAATAAGCGCTAATTAATTTAGCTATGAAAGAGCCGGAAAAATCCATAAAAGTTTTACTAAGAATCAAAAAGTATAACTAGAAGCTCAACCCGTGGTGAAACTAACGAGTTTTAAGCAAAATGCGACCCAAGTGCCGGAAAGATTACTTGGCATCAGCGAATTTCAGCAAATTTAGTGTGTCTACTCGGCTTGATCTCCATAGACCAAAAATTGCTACTCATACATTTCCATAAACTAAGTCTATGAAAAAAAAAACTAATCATACAAACTTCATACATTTTGCTAAAATGGTGTCGTTGATTTTTCGAAAAACAAAACGTTTTTCTTGTTTTGGCTCAAAATTCGGTGTATTGTACTAAATAAAAAAGAAAAACTTTTGTGTCAAAAATAATGCTACTCATTACAATTTCCATTTATGGAAAATGTATGACTAGCATTTTTTTGATGGCGACGACAAAATTTTTTCAAATTGCCTTGCAAAAATATTTTGAAATTGCCCCTCAAAAATTAGTTTGTCTTTTTTTTCAACCGCAAATTGATTTTCGTACTCAAAAAACATTTTTGAAAATTTTTTTTGTGTGTATAACATAGTCCTGGATATACTAATATTGGATTGTTTTTCTTTTTCTCTGCATAACTTTTATCAAGAACGCTTAAAAATCTCGCTTTTTGTATGACATGTTTTTGTATCCATTGATCAATGTCTGGTAATTTAAACATTCAAATTTTCAAAATAATCATCTTCGAAAATTTTTGCCAAAATTTAAAAGTTCGTTTTTTTTCGTTATATTATTTGTGTGAGACAGAATTAAAACATTTCAGGCTGATTCCAAAGCGTTTTTAATGGGAGATGGCCAAGTTTTTGGTTACTACGAACACAGCCAAAAAGTTTAGAGAAATTAAAATGTAAAAAATTATTAATTCTTTTGATTTAATGAAAAATGCTAATCATACAGTTTCCATTTATGAAAAAATACTAATCATAGACCTTTCATGCAATTTTCTACGATTAGCATTTTCCCATATATGAAAATTGTATGACTAGCATTTTTGGCCAACCCGGTTATAGAATTTTTCGCAGCACTTTGCGTTCGGGTTAATTGAATTCACATTTATTACGCTCAAAACTCGGATCGGAGGTGAATTATTTTGTTGATGTTTGATCAGCGAAAACATAAAGATATCGCTGAAGCTTTGTTTTTATTTTGAAGCCTCCAAGTTTCATAATACGATTTTTTAAACTAGCATTACAAAAATTGAATGTAACTTTTATATTTGCTGAGAAACTTGAAGCAATGTAATTTTTCATGCCCGTACTTAAGAAAATTTTTAAACATACTTAATTTCCGATCTCAGATTCAAGTTAGTAATTCTTTGAGAAATGTTTAACTAAAGCATGAATTTTCTATAAAATTCTTATTTCTAATCCAGTTTCTGATCAGAAAATTTCTAAATCTAGACTATTTTTAATCAGATAAAGCTTATTTCTAATCTAAATTCTGGTCAGATGTTTTCTACATTTGGGCTGTTTTTAATCAGAAAAACCTTTTTATTATCTAATTTCTGTTCAGATAATTTCTAAAATCTAGCCTCTTTAAAACAATTAACTTTCATATATTCATTTTAGAAATTGCCAAAACGTTTCAAGTAGCCAAAATATTTTTACACAGAAAAATGCCAAACAACTTCGCGCACAGAAATCGATGTTCTCATCAAATAAGTAGCAGCAAGTTTATTTTCGAGTCGATATGATATCTGTCTCTTCAACCTGACACAACCATGTTCTCTAGACACGTGACTACAGTGAGTGTCGTTTGCGTTTTTGCGACTTGCCTTCAGGAAAGTCCTTGTGAGATGATGGAATATCGGATTCATAACCGTATGGCGCAGATGCCCATTTTTACACTTCTGTCGGTGTAAATAGTGCACAAAGTACTCATCTGCATAAATTTCAAATACTGCACACAGTACAAAAACTTGAAACTATTCTTCAGACACGCTTTCTGTTCCTCCTGTATAGGGGTGCGGTCTGAAACACAGGACAGAACAAAATAATTATAATTAGGTGCACTGTTTACTGTAAATGAATGATCTTTGTTCAATTTAATAAATCCTTAACTTAGGGGCAAATCATTTGCGAATTATTTGTTCTTTTTAAAGTAAGTTACCAGCATTTTGGTAGAATTCGTTTTGAAATAAGATAAGAAAATGGTGGACAGACAACCAAAAAAACCACTCAGCTTCATAAGAAAATTTTTCAAAAATTTTTTTGACATAGCCAATATCAGAATCGATGAGAATTCTGTTTGGATGCCCGGAATCGGAAAACTGGTTTCAGTTGTCGGTCGCCCATCGGCATTATTTGAATGGTTCTGTCAAAACATTACAACCATCTGACTGTTGGAAAAAAATATTGAACGCAAGAAAACTAAAAAAAATATGAAATTGTTTTTTCATATGTTTTCATTTTCTGAATTACGAAGAAAAAACAGATGGCCTCTAAGTTCTTTGATTTTGTAGAACAATTTATGATGAATGCTTTTGGTTAAAATTAGCCAATTTGTCAATTTGGGAAAAATTAGATCAACTGGAAATACTTGCTGGGTCAACCTGATAAATAACTTCCATTTTCGAAATTAGAAGTCAATCACATTTTTCGTGACCTTCACACTTTAGCAGTTCAGTTCGATCGTGGAGTTTGCCTTCCTTTTAACAATGGAAATGCACTGAACTTAAACAAAATCACTAGTCAAACCGCGAAAAATAAAAAAAAATTGGGCCTGATTGGTTAACATATCTTGTAACTTTGTAACGAAAAAACAGATGCCCTCTAAATTCTTTGAATTTGTAGAACAAATTATGATGGACGCTTTTTGTTAAAATTAAGCAATTTGTCAATTTGGGAAAATTAGATCAACTGGAAATTCTTGCTGGATCAACCTGATAAATAACTTCCATTTTCGAAACTAGAAGTTAATCACATTTTTCGTGACCTTCACACTTTAGCAGTTCAGTTCGATGGTGGAGTTTGCCTTCCTTTTAACATTGGAAGTGCACTGAAGTTAAACAAAATCACTAGTCAAACCGCGAAAAATAAAAAATAATTGGGCCTGATTGGTTAACATATCTTGTAACTTTGTTCGAAACTTTTTTTTTCTAATCCAGTCTCTGATCAGAATTTTTCTAAATCTAGGCTATTTTTAATCAGATGAAGCTTATTTCTAATCTAAATTCTGGTCAGAGGTTTTCTAAACCTGGGCTGTTTATAATCAGAAAAACCTTTTACATTATCTATTTTTTGTTCAGATAATTTGTTAAATCTAGCCTCTCTAAAATAATTAACTTTCATATATTCAACTTGAAAATTGCCGAAACTTTTCAATTAGCCAATTAATCAAAAAGTTTCAAACAGAAAATTGCCAAACACAACTTCGAGAACAGAAATCGTTATTTTACACCAAGAAAAGAAGCAGCAAGTTTATTTTGGAGTGGATATGATATCTGTCTCTTCAATCTGACAGAAACCATCTCCTCCAGACACGTGACTACATTGAGTCTCGCCTCTTTGCGACTTACCTTGTGAGATGATGGAAAATTGTGAGTATGACGCAGATGCCCATTTTCACTCTTCTGTTGGTGTGAATATTGCACAAAGTACTATATGTTGAAACTATTCTTCAGATACGCTATCTGCTCATCCTAGATAGGGGTGCGGTCTGAAAACCAGGACAGAACAATAGAATTATAATTAGGTGCACTGTTTACTGTAAATGAATGATCTTTGTTCAATTTAATAAATCCTTAACTTAGGGGCAAATCATTTGCGAATTATTTGTTCTTTTTAAAGTAAGTTAGCATTATTTTGGTAGAATTCGTTTTGAAATAAGATAAGAAAATGGTGAATAGACAACCAAAAAACCACTCAGCTTCAAAAGAAAATTTTTGAAAATTTTTTTGAGAACCGATGAGAATTCTGTTTGGATGCCCGGAATCGGAAAACTGGTTTCAGTTGTCGGTCGCCCATCGGCATTATTTGAATGGTTCTGTCAAAACATTATAACCATCTGACTGTTGGAAAAAAAAATGGAACGCAAGAAAACTAAAAAAAAATATGAAATTGTTTTTTTTCTTATGTTTTCATTTTCTGAATTACGAAGAAAAAACAGATGCCCTCTAAGTTCTTTGAATTTGTAGAACAAATTATGATGGACGCTTTTTGTTAAAATTAGCCAATTTGTCAATTTGGGAAAATTAGATCAACTGGAAATACTTGCTGGGTCAACCTGATAAATAACTTTCATTTTCGAAACTAGAAGTCAATCACATTTTTCGTGACCTTCACACTTTAGCAGTTCAGTTCGATGGTGGAGTTTGCCTTCCTTTTAACAATGGAAGTGCACTGAAGTTAAACAAAATCACTAGTCAAACCGCGAAAAATAAAAAATAATTGGGCCTGATTGGTTAACATATCTTGTAACTTTGTTCGAAAATTTTTTTTATTCCTAATCCAGTCTCTGAACAGAAATTTTTTAAATCTAGGCTATTTTTAATCAGATGAAGCTTATTTCTAATCTAAATTCTGGTCAGAGGTTTTCTAAACCTGGGCTGTTTATAATCAGAAAAACCTTTTACATTATCTAATTTCTGTTCAGATAATTTGTTAAATCTAGCCTCTCTAAAATAATTAACTTTCATATATTCAACTTGAAAATTGCCGAAACTTTTCAATTAGCCAATTAGCCAAAAAATTTTCAAACAGAAAATTGCCAAACACAACTTCGCGAACAGAAATCGTTATTTTCCACCAAGAAAAGAAGCAGCAATCTTATTTTGGAGTGGATATGATATCTGTCTCTTCAATCTGACAGAAACCATCTCCTCCAGACACGTGACTACATTGAGTCTCGCCTCTTTGCGACTTACCTTGTGAGATGATGGAAATTGTGAGTATGGCGCAGATGCCCATTTTCACTCTTCTGTTGGTGTGAATATTGCACAAAGTACTATATGTTGAAACTATTCTTCAGATACGCTATCTGCTCATCCTAGATAGGGGTGCGGTCTGAAAACCAGGACAGAACAATAGAATTATAATTAGGTGCACTGTTTACTGTAAATGAATGATCTTTGTTCAATTTAATAAATCCTTAACTTAGGGGCAAATCATTTGCGAATTATTTGTTCTTTTTAAAGTAAGTTAGCATTATTTTGGTAGAATTCGTTTTGAAATAAGATAAGAAAATGGTGAATAGACAACCAAAAAACCACTCAGCTTCAAAAGAAAATTTTTGAAAATTTTTTTGAGAACCGATGAGAATTCTGTTTGGATGCCCGGAATCGGAAAACTGGTTTCAGTTGTCGGTCGCCCATCGGCATTATTTGAATGGTTCTGTCAAAACATTATAACCATCTGACTGTTGGAAAAAAAATGGAACGCAAGAAAACTAAAAAAAAATATGAAATTGTTTTTTTTTCTTATGTTTTCATTTTCTGAATTACGAAGAAAAAACAGATGCCCTCTAAGTTCTTTGAATTTGTAGAACAAATTATGATGGACGCTTTTTGTTAAAATTAGCCAATTTGTCAATTTGGGAAAATTAGATCAACTGGAAATACTTGCTGGGTCAACCTGATAAATAACTTTCATTTTCGAAACTAGAAGTCAATCACATTTTTCGTGACCTTCACACTTTAGCAGTTCAGTTCGATGGTGGAGTTTGCCTTCCTTTTAACAATGGAAGTGCACTGAAGTTAAACAAAATCACTAGTCAAACCGCGAAAAATAAAAAATAATTGGGCCTGATTGGTTAACATATCTTGTAACTTTGTTCGAAAATTTTTTTTATTCCTAATCCAGTCTCTGAACAGAAATTTTTTAAATCTAGGCTATTTTTAATCAGATGAAGCTTATTTCTAATCTAAATTCTGGTCAGAGGTTTTCTAAACCTGGGCTGTTTATAATCAGAAAAACCTTTTACATTATCTAATTTCTGTTCAGATAATTTGTTAAATCTAGCCTCTCTAAAATAATTAACTTTCATATATTCAACTTGAAAATTGCCGAAACTTTTCAATTAGCCAATTAGCCAAAAAATTTTCAAACAGAAAATTGCCAAACACAACTTCGCGAACAGAAATCGTTATTTTCCACCAAGAAAAGAAGCAGCAATCTTATTTTGGAGTGGATATGATATCTGTCTCTTCAATCTGACAGAAACCATCTCCTCCAGACACGTGACTACATTGAGTCTCGCCTCTTTGCGACTTACCTTGTGAGATGATGGAAATTGTGAGTATGGCGCAGATGCCCATTTTCACTCTTCTGTTGGTGTGAATATTGCACAAAGTACTATATGTTGAAACTATTCTTCAGATACGCTATCTGCTCATCCTAGATAGGGGTGCGGTCTGAAAACCAGGACAGAACAATAGAATTATAATTAGGTGCACTGTTTACTGTAAATGAATGATCTTTGTTCAATTTAATAAATCCTTAACTTAGGGGCAAATCATTTGCGAATTATTTGTTCTTTTTAAAGTAAGTTAGCATTATTTTGGTAGAATTCGTTTTGAAATAAGATAAGAAAATGGTGAATAGACAACCAAAAAACCACTCAGCTTCAAAAGAAAATTTTTGAAAATTTTTTTGAGAATCGATGAGAATTCTGTTTGGATGCCCGGAATCGGAAAACTGGTTTCAGTTGTCGGTCGCCCATCGGCATTATTAGAATGGTTCTGTCAAAACATTATAACCATCTGACTGTTGGAAAAAAAAATGGAACGCAAGAAAACTAAAAAAAAATATGAAATTGTTTTTTTTTCTTATGTTTTCATTTTCTGAATTACGAAGAAAAAACAAATGCCCTCTAAGTTTTTTGAATTTGTAGAACAAATTATTATGGACGCTTTTTGTTAAAATTAGCCAATTTGTCAATTTGGGAAAATTAGATCAACTGGAAATACTTGCTGGGTCAACCTGATAAATAACTTTCATTTTCGAAACTAGAAGTCAATCACATTTTTCGTGACCTTCACACTTTAGCAGTTCAGTTCGATGGTGGAGTTTGCCTTCCTTTTAACAATGGAAGTGCACTGAAGTTAAACAAAATCACTAGTCAAACCGCGAAAAATAAAAAATAATTGGGCCTGATTGGTTAACATATCTTGTAACTTTGTTCGAAAATTTTTTTTATTTCTAATCCAGTCTCTGAACAGAAATTTTTTAAATCTAGGCTATTTTTAATCAGATGAAGCTTATTTCTAATCTAAATTCTGGTCAGAGGTTTTCTAAACCTGGGCTGTTTATAATCAGAAAAACCTTTTACATTATCTAATTTCTGTTCAGATAATTTGTTAAATCTAGCCTCTCTAAAATAATTAACTTTCATATATTCAACTTGAAAATTGCCGAAACTTTTCAATTAGCCAATTAGCCAGAAAATTTTCAAACAGAAAATTGCCAAACACAACTTCGCGAACAGAAATCGTTATTTTCCACCAAGAAAAGAAGCAGCAATCTTATTTTGGAGTGGATATGATATCTGTCTCTTCAATCTGACAGAAACCATCTCCTCCAGACACGTGACTACATTGAGTCTCGCCTCTTTGCGACTTACCTTGTGAGATGATGGAAAAGTGTGAGTATGGCGCAGATGCCCATTTTCACTCTTCTGTTGGTGTGAATATTGCACAAAGTACTATATTTTGAAACTATTCTTCAGATACGCTATCTGCTCATCCTAGATAGGGGTGCGGTCTGAAAACCAGGACAGAACAATGCAATTATAATTAGGTGCACTGTTTACTGTATTTGAATGATATTTGTTCATGAAATTAATAACTCTCTAACTTAGGGTCAAATCATTTGCGAATTAAGTGTTCTTTTTAAAGTAAGTTACCAGCGTTTTGGTAGATTTGGCATAAAAATAAGAACATTATCAACAGACAACCGAAAAACCAATCAGTCTCAACAGATATGTACTGAAAAATTGTTTGACAAATCCAATATCAGCATCGATGAGAATTCTATTTGGATTCCCGGAATCGGAAAAATTCACTTCAGTTTTCGGAAGCACATCGGCTTTATTTGAATGCTTCTAACAAAACAACAAAACCACTGAAAATTGAAAAAAAGTATTGAACGCAAGAAAACTAAAAAAAAAACGGAATTGTTTTTTCAAATGTCTTTTTTTTTTGAATTTCGAAGACAAAACAGATGGCCCCAAAGCTTTTTGAATTTATAGAACAATCAATGATGGTTACTTTTTTGTTAAAATGAACCGAAGTTGAGAAAACTGGATGAACTGTAGTTACTTGCGTGATCAACCTAATAAAAAGTTCCCTTTTTCAAAATCAGAAGTCGATCAAGTTTTTCGTGACCTTCACACTTTTGCAGTTCGGCTCGATAGTGCGGTTTGGCTTCCTTTTAACAATGGAAATGCACTGAACTTAAAAAAATTAATTCTATGCGACGCGGGTAATCGATTTAGGCAGCTTAGAAAGAACAAGATAGGCTGAACCTAATCCACCAAGTTACAAGAGATTTCGAGATGTGGGGATTTTCTGATTTTTCCCAGTTTCGTTCTTTTTCTTATAGTTTTAGCCCCAACGAGAGCTGTTCCAAATTTTTCAAAAATGAAGTAGAGTGATTAGCAAAGAGTGGAGGGACTCGTTTTAAGTGGACAATTCACATTTTGTAGAAAAAAAAATTCGAGAAACGATAGTTTTAGCCTCCCCTCCTCCCGCGAGACCTATTCCAGTCTATTTGTCTGACCTTATTTCAGTGAAGGGCATATTCGAGTCGGTCACCAAAAAAATGACAGCTGAAGATAATCAAAGATAATCAAAGAAACCAAAGATAATCAATTATAATACATTAAAATCGATTATAATCGATTATTTTTATTTGTTTTGCAGTAAAAATCCATTTTAATCGATTACAAATGTTTATAACTCCATTTGTTTGCCCATTTTGTCTTCGACTTTCCACATGAATTGCTTAGACTTTATGCTTTTCGTGGACGTTGACTTATGAGAAAAATGGAAAAATTGTTTTTAGAAGTTTTCAAATCAATTCAAATTTCTAACGTTTTTTTTGTCATTTCTTCTTGATTATAGTTGTTTCATGATGCACATTTTATGTTTTTTGACCACCAAAATATCAGTACACTGATTTAGTGTCATGATTGTCATAGAAGAGTTATATTTCGCCTACCCCGGGATTCTTTCAACTAATATGAAGGGATCTCTATGTAATTTTTGTTTCGTGGTAAAACTTTGTGTTCAGATGAGTTAACACATACGTCCTCCTACGAGACCTATTCCAGTCTATTTGTATGACCTTATTTAAGTCTAGGGCATTTTCGAGTCGTTCACTAAAAAAAAGACAACTGAAGCGCTTTTAAACATTATATAGGTTATTTTTTTCGTTTTTATCGAAAAAAAAGACACCTAACAAAACTTGATATTTTGTTCAAAAAATTATAGAAAAAAACTAATGTTTTTTTTCCATTTTTCAGTGTAGAAATTACTTATTTGTAAGCTAAGAAAGAAAAAGATCATTTCTGTACAGAAAATACGAGAAAATTTTAAAACCTTGCTATCGAAAAAAAACAGCCTGCAATGGGTACGGGGCTACTTGAACTTTTTTTTGGATATTTTATAAAGAGATTTTCTTGAGGAGAAAAGTTTGGCTCAAATTTATCTTATGTTGAGAGGCTTTCACCTGCTTCCATAGTCATACACGTACAAAACGGTGCGCTTTATGAAAATGTAGTTGGGCCTCGTAATACATAGTCAGATAATTTTTTGTAACCCGCTGGTTTTCATCAATCTTCGTGTGTCTTCTCATATTGAAACATACTATAAATCTTTGATCTTCCTCTTCCCTATTGATGGAAATTTATATGCTATTTGACCCTTTTAAAACATCAGTAACTTACTTCTGATGGCCAACAGTCTCCAGCACAAGTTCACCGAAGCTACGTAAAATATGCTGCTAAAGCCCTGTTAGCATGACAGCATTTCTGAACTGCTACATTCACAAATAAACTTAACTTTTGTTATTTTTGCCTCATTGCCAATAAAACCCGTATACGTTAAATGAGCTCAGGTCTCATCCTGTAATTTTTTTTAATCCAAAAGCTATAAATTGATAAAACTGGGCGGGCGAGCTCATCATGTCCCAGGGACCAAATGCCCCAAATTTAAGATGCTGATGCACTATTAGAGGAGCCGCAAGAACGAAGCTTGATATTGTTCAATTGTGGATAGTTTCGATGTTTTTCGTTGCTTGAGAACGTTCGCAAAGTCGGTCGGTCTGTCGGAAAAAAATCTAAACATTATGAAAAACTTGAAAATTAAAAAAAAATAATGCAAATTAATGCGCAATATCATTTTTCAAGTGAAATTAAAAATGTTCCAGTTTTTGAAAAAAGATTTTTGTGCCCAACGAGATTTTTTTTTTCTTCTGACAAATTGGGACTCTTTCATTAACTGTTTTTCTTAAATTTTCGGAAATTTTTTAAACCATCTGAAAGATCAAATTGGAGTTTGCGAAATTAAATCCCTTCTGCCTACGTTTTTGTGAAGTCAACAAATTACAAAAAACATAGGCTGAGCTTGGTTACACTTACTTAATATTGACAGAGAAGTCTTCACTTAGGCCAAGCAAATTCCAATAATAGGTCGTGTGACCTGTTTGTTTTGTTTGAAGTAATAAATTCAGTTTGATTTGAACTTTGAACTAAAAATTATATAAAATGAAAACCTCTGTTAAATAATTGCACTCAGCGACAACTATGAGACAAAATTTGATCGCCCGAAACTACAAATTTCAGAGGAATACCTTTAATCTAGAGAGATGTAATAGATCATGCGGCTAAAAATCCTGAAAAAATATTTTTTAAGATAAAAAAAATTCTGTTCAACTTTGTAAAACTAATCAGAGCCAAATTGAAATGATTTTCACTCGAAGGGTTTTTATTTTTTAATGATTTTTGCTAGCTGATTTGATTCATGAATCATAACGAAAAATTATGAAAAAAAAATATCAATATTTTGCTTTTGCTTCACTCATATTATTTCATAATCAAGAAGATCGAAACTAATGTCAAGCACAGTCAAAATCTACCCATTTGCTCGAAAAACCAGCACTAAAGTCAAGCACAGACACCTCATACGTCGAAAAATGACCTCATACGTCGAAAAACCAGCACTAAAGTCAAGCACAGACAACTCATACGTCAAGCACAGACACCCCCTAATTTATACTAGCAAAAAAAAACACATAAAGCACCCGGGTTGAGGTCATAGAAGAAAAATGATGATCATACAATTTCATATATGGCGTCTATGGTAAAAATGCTTATCAGACAATTTTCATAAAAAATTTCAAAATAGTTTTAAAGAATTTTGGTTCAGATACATATTCTACGCGTTTAAAACTTTCCGGTCGTCAAAAAAATAAATATATTTTTGAATGAAAAAAATATTTATAATACAATTTTCATATATGAAAATTTCATGATTAACATTTTTTTCATAGAAAAGAAATTTTCAAAACATTCTTCAAAGTCAGTTTTTGATGAGTCTATTTGGAACTAATTTGAATTTCTAAATATTGAGGGCATTTTTACTGCGGAAATTAGTCGAAAAACTGCTTATCATATAACTTTCATAATTGTATGATAAGCATTTTCCGAGAGAAAAATTGCAAGTTTCAGGAATCATTTAAAACTGATCATAGGTGGATCATGTTTTTCAATCCCTATAAGAAATCGTTTCAAATTGGTTGAAAGAAACCTATTTGCAGCAATTCAGACTAATGAACGTAGTGAGGACTCTTATATAGGTCTTGCTGTTTTTTTTTCTTCAGGAAAAAGTCCACGCTCAATTTCGATTTTTCGCGGTTTGACTTCTGAATTCTTTTTAAGTTCTGTGCATTTTCATTTTTGAAAGGAAAGCAAAATCTACTATCGAACAGCAAAATTGTTAAGGTCACGAAAAACGTGATCGACTTCTAATTTCGAAAATGGAAATTATTTATCAGACTTCCCAACGAAATAAAAGTTTTACCTATTAATCCAGTTTTCATAAATTTGGTTAATATTAACAAAAAAGTCTCCATCATAAACTATTCTGCAAATTCAATGGGCTTTAAGACCAACTATTTTTTTTTGAAATTCAAAAGATGAAGATTTTTGAAGAAAAAAAAACAAATAAGTTTTTGTTTCAGTTTCATTGCGTTCATTACTCTTTTCCAACTGTCTCTAGTTTTGATTTGTTGCCGGGAGCAAAATATATCATTTTTGTTTTTTATATGGCGTGTGTGAGATCGTTTTCACAAGAAAATTCTTTATTAGAAATAACTTTATTTTTTTTATAATTTTTTTTTATATTATTACTGCTCCATAGACTTAAAAAGGAAGTCGGAACATTAATTTTTGTTTGATAGCCATAAAATATCATTTTAAATACATAAAAAACTAATTTTTAATTAGAAGCAGTTTTTAGACGTTTTCTGTCTTTTTCTGGAGATTGCCTCGGACTTTTGTAACGAAAGTAACGGAATATTTGTGCCCGGCGTTGTTTTTTTCTTCAAAAAAATGTCGTCTTTTTTACCAGTCATTTCGACGGAATTTTTTAAAATCATCTGAAAGGTATTGTTGTCCGGAGCTTAAACTTAATCAGATACTTCACCCGTGATCTTTTTTGTGAAGTTCTGGGAGTTTCACGATTGCCAACTTGGGCATTTGGGATAATAAACGCGCGATATATTCTGTGCTGTTAAAGCGTAAGCGAGATTTAATCCGTAAGCGGAAATGCTCGCAATTGAATTTAGGCATAATTAACATAACTTTGAAATGGAGACTCTTTTCCATCACTCCCCACATTTCCAATTTTCCATTTTTTAGTTGTATTTGGTGTTATTATAGATGAATGCGAGACTTACGATGTAAGGTATAAAGACAGAATGTGTTCAAAATAGTTGGCTTTCACCATGCAAAACTTCATTAAAAAATGACAACTTAAGTAAAGCTTTTGAGATCTGAATTTCAAATGTGGGGAAGTGGAAAAGAGCCGTATCACTTATTAAAGTTAGTTTTCGTTCCTAGTTTTGAAGAAAGTGAGGATTATATATATATGCTTGGGGTGTTTTTTTTACTCAGTCCAAATTTACAAATTTTGACAGCGTATGGGTATCGATCTGAAAGTCTTTGGATTCCGAGGCGAGTAAGCTGCTTACACTAGGCTAATATGCGGTTGGTATCGCTGCTCGAATGATAATTTGACATTTTAGTCGTAAAATTATTGAAGCTTAAAGATTGCCAATCCGGTACAATTACCGCGCGATACATTTCGTGCTATTAACGCGTAAGCGGCGATTTAATCCGTCGTTAAGTCTTTCCAAATTGGATTGAGGAATACATCTTGATCTATTCAAAACTTTGCTACATGCAATTTAAATAATTTTGAATTTTCCATAGCTTGTGGGGTGATGATTTCAAAGAAATTTTCTTTTTTTTTTACTAAATACAGTAGGGGGCGTCAGGCGACCATTCGCCGCAAAGTCTACAATTGGCGCCAGTTTAAAAACCACAGTTCAACCCCCAGATCACGCAAAAGGTTCTCCCTGTATCACTATTTTCGGATACTCATTCTATAGTTATGAGGGTCTAGAGCAAAAAAATTGCGAGAAAAGACCGTTTTTTTTTAAGAATTGAGTTTGCAAATTGATAGCTTTGTGTTTTTTTGAGTTTTTTGCGTCATTTTTTTTTATAAATAGTCAATTTGGTTCGGACTGATTAAAATGGGTTTTTGAGGTCATCATAGGAGTCATATGTGAGACGATCCTGTCGAAAGTCAACTAACCAATTGCACCCAGAAACGCATTATTGCACAGTTTTTACCTTGAAAATCTGTGCAATAGGGTGTTTCTGCGCGCCATCCCTTGGTTGTTTTTCGACAGGATCGGCTCTTATATGATTCCTATCGTGGATTCAAAAGACAATTTTTGTGACGTGGGAAGACGTTACAATATATGAGTTGTTTTTCCAGATGTTCTATAACCGATGTTTAAGATGTTCTGAATGAGTTTTTCATAGAATTTCTGAATGCAGAGGCTAGATACGACTTGGCTACTCGACAGCTGATTGAATGTTGATCTCGTCTGGGTGCGACTTTCATCTCAACTTTTTTTCTAATTGTGATGCTCCCCCCTCGTTATGGTTCTGATAGGGTTAGGAGCTTTAGGCTGTCTCAAACTTGTGGAGAATATGTGGAAAACGCAGTCTAGGTTCCGAGATATAAAGTTTTCTCGATTTTCTCCACTGTTTACAGATGACACGCTTCATGGGTGGGTCTTAATTCTATTTGCCTCTAATCTACTTGCCATGTTTCAAGAATGATAGTATGGAAAAAATGCTTGTCATACATTTTCATAGTAAAGAAAAAATGCTTATCATACAATTTCATATTATGGAAAAAAATGCTTATCATGCTATTTTCATACAATTTTGGGGACAAGGAGACTGATAAAAAAAGCTTAAAATTTAACTCTAGAGTATGGAAAAAATGCTTGTTATAAAATTTTCATAGCATGAAAAAAATGTTATTTTGCTGTTTTCATAGATGCACGTTTACTCTATGAAATAGTATTAAAGAGTATGATAAGCATTTTTTTCTTATATAAAAATTGTATGATAAGCATTTTTGTCAACCCGGGCATTAGCCTGATTTTGCTTAGGAATATCCTGTTTTGAAGGAGAGGAACGCGTCAAAAAAGCTGCTTTGTGGTCTAAAAATTTCCAAAAAATCCCAGATTTTTGCCGAGATTACTAGGCTTAACTGTGCTTTTGGTGAATTGTAAGCGGATTCCGTTACAAGGACGCCCTTTTTGTTCTTTTGTTCTCTCATTTTCTTTGATCGGCCCGACAAAGTTTTAGCTTGTTTAGAGACTTGTCTCTGGAATCCAGGATCATACAGACACAAATTTGTGCGCCTATCCAGTGCACAGTTTGGCCTAATCACCGTCAAGTCATATATCATTTTTGTTGGAGAAAGCCAAAACATCTCTGAACTGGGTGAATCGAAATCAAACAAGGTATTTTAGGGTCAAATTATAACATATTTGGGTCTAGGTTGACAAAACTTAAGTCGCGCACCGCGGCCAGGGTCTGAAATGACAACTTACGTCATTTTTGAGTTCGTTATTTTCGTCTGAATGGTGCAAAAAATAGGGTATCATTCTTTAAATTTGTAATAATGTTTTCTAAAAGTTGTTCATCAAACTTTATGTTGTCCTCTGCTGAATTTTTTCAGTAGTCAATAATTCTTCCAACTAGTCTTGAAAGGATTTTAAGAGCAACTAGTGTCATTATTATTGTGGCGGTTTTTGAGTGCATTTTATCAGCCCTATTCTCGTTATAGTCATCCCGGTGGGGTTCTTGCGCATTTCCATCTTGATCTTGACCTGTTCCCTTGTTATTGGAACCCGGCTTCTTGGATGGTTTACCATTTTCATTAATACCACCAGTGCTCTGATTGGTAATGCCGCCAGTCCATGTGCGCTCTTGTGCTATTTGAGCGTCGAGGAAGGAGAGGATATCTTGCGCCCATATCATTACGTAACCACCTGGTTGTGCACCACAGTTAGGGGGATCTGGACCGAATGACGTCACTCCGCATATGTAGGTTTTTCCTGAATGACGCAACAGTACACATGAACATACTGTCTAGTTTTGTAGGTCAGAAAAAAAAAACTGTAGACCAGGTATTTTAATACATTCAAGTTATGAGGAGCACCGAATCATGCGTGTGTGTCTCTGGAATCCGCAGACATGCTTTTTAAATTTTCAGATTTCTAAGCAGATACCATATACGAATGTTGCGGATTTCACGAATAAAAATTTTGTGACGTAACTTTTAAAATGTGTCCAAGAACCCATAATCAGCGGAAAGATCGAATAAATAAACAAAAATGATATGATTTAGATCAAATAATGTGCCGCATGGTTTAATAAGCATGCTTTAATTTTTTCTGGTTTTTTAAAAACAAAATTTGATCAAACTCCCGCATGCGCTCCGCGTAAATATAGAACTTTTATCCAGCTACTTTATAATTAAATTTTACCCAAGTTTCAAATATTTTTTGTTTTA
This sequence comes from Symsagittifera roscoffensis, assembly GCF_963678635.1. Lineage (NCBI taxonomy): Eukaryota > Metazoa > Xenacoelomorpha > Acoela > Convolutidae > Symsagittifera > Symsagittifera roscoffensis. The sequence goes on from NC_087065.1 coordinate 49,751,552, forward strand.
AGGCCCCATTACATTGCAAAAATATATGATTTGATATTTCTAAAAAATGTGAATATATTGAAAAAGCAAGACTAATTTTTTCAAGAATATGCAAAAAACTTTTTGTATGATTTGATTTACAGGGTTGAATGAAATGCATAAACTTTTTAATTTTTAAAAATTATGTTCTATAAATTTTGGGCAAATTATTTTGGCTGAACTAGTAAAACTTGCGGCTCTTTTTCCTTTCGCCCCACCTGCAAATTTTTACATGTAAATTTGTTGACCACATTGTCCAATTAATATGAAAATTTACATACAGACTAATTAGGCCACGACAAACATATTTGGTCTTCTTACTCAACCTCGTAAAACCACTCGTTACTCTAGTATATTGAAGCTCGTGTGAGGTGGGGGGGGGGGGGGGGGAGTGGGAGGAAAAAGAGCCAAACTTGCAATGGTTTGACAGTTTAGAACTTACCTCCATTGCCCAAACATTCCATAGCTCCACCTGAGTCGCCGGAGCAGGCGTCTTTTTTCACCTTTCTGCCAGAGCCGTCGCCCATTTTCGTCATACCTCCCGCAAAGAAAGTGTGTTCCAATTTACCCAGGGTTATTTCAGAACCTGGTTCATCAACTAAAGCTGCGTTTATTTTTTGCCAAAATAATTGGTTCGCAACTTTTACCTTTACGCTCTGAAAACAAACCGATACCTAGACGTTAAAACTAAGGGTCACAGCTCGCTAGGCAATTAAAGAAATTACGTTTAAAGTGCTGCTTGTGTTAATTGTTTTTTTTTACTTAGATTATATTATTACTGTCTGAATTGCTTTTCTGGCTAAAAATATTTTGATAAATTCTGATTAAAAACTTTGGCAAAGCAAAATTGATGTTCAATTCTCAAACTTTGAAACCAGATTTTGAAACTAAATGTTCTTTCCAATAACGGAACTTTCTAAGAAAAACTGAACGATTTAGTAGAACTTAACATTACAGATGTACTTTGGAGATCAAAGAATTTTCATTTTGCCAAATCGGTCAATTTTTCTTTTTTTTTAAATATGAAAAGAGAAAAATTATTAAAGAGAAAAATTATTAGACTGGAAAAATAAACATTGGAAAAATTTTGGGGAATCAAAACAATTTGAATCACACAACATTTTAAAATTTCTTTTCAGTTTGAAATCGTGACTAAAACAAAACATTGACTTCTCAAACTTTGTACACGAGCTTGAAAATTAACTCAAAATAACGAAAAATAGCTCAAAAATAACACAAACTTGTAAAACGTGAAGAAATTTGCACTGCGTAATGTCATTTTTTAATTGATTTTTTTTTAAATTTTAGCAGAGGTGATATACAAACCAGTCGAATGATAAACCAGCTACCATATAAACCAGTCGATTAAATATAATTGTAGTAAAACCTTTTGAATCAGTTAAGCCACTTTCATTCAACAAAAATGATTTTTTCCACTTTTACTTTCTAAGCGCAATTTCAGCTGGCTTATACTTCAATTGTTTAATTCACTCTTGAAAGCAAAAAATTTGAAAAAAAAAACGGAGTACTAGATTCAAAAACATCCGAAAAATTGCAGATTGAACATCAGTTGTTGAGTTGAACAAAATCAATAAGTAATTCAGACTTTTTACAAAACAATAGAGTAAGAAAAACTTTGTTGTCTAATGGATAATAAATATCGCACCGGATTTTTTTAAAACTGATGTTTTTTTTTTAAAATTTCGGTAAAAATTTACCAAAAACAAAAAAATAACAAAATAATCAAAAACATTTGGAAAAGACTCAAAAAACTAATTTTGATTTTCTAGTTCATTTTGAGAAAACTTCAATTTGGGAATTGCAAACAAAAAAGGTTTTTAGCGTTTTGAATTCACTTTCTAAATTAAAAATCAATCACACCACTTAAGCTTTCAAAATTGAAGAGTGCATTTGTTTACCTTCTTGAATTTGAACTCAAAAAGTGCATATATACCGTAGGGCATTCATACGTGCAATAATAGTATGAAAGCACTTCCTTTGTTCTAAGAGCATTTTAAAAGTTTTCCTGAGAAAAAAAAACAAGAAAAATCATAACGACTTATATAAGATTCTGAACTCCGTTCATTGAATCTTAATAAGCCAGCAAAAAAGAAAATAGACTTATAAAATATAGTTTGTTCAAACTGATTTTACTGCTTTACAGTTTATAATATACATATAAAATTATATGCGTGCTTCGCTTTCCATAATTACCTTTTTTGCGCTTCAAAATGACCAATACTAAAACAAGGTTGGTTCAATAATATTCCACTATAATTGATTTTCAGTTTTGAAAATTCCCTTCGAGAAGCTGATATAGGCTTCAAAATATTTGCATGATAACCAAAAAAACTAAAATGAACACATTTTTGTTTTGTGGTTGTCATAGTAGCCTAGCATTCTTAGGTATTTATTCTTCTTAATAGAAAAAAGTTCGAAATATATCGAAACCGAAAATTTGAAACAGGCGGAATTGAAAAAGTACCAAAACCTTACGATACCCAACAATTTAATGTATTAAGTTTGATGAGAACTGCAACTTTTGATAAGCTTAGTTTTTTAACATTAAATTCAGAGATGGATTGGGCAGATATCGTTTTTTTAGAATATCTAGCAATGAGTAATATCAATAAAATAACTTAGTAGTTAGCGGTAAAACCAAAACAATCTAGCCAATACAATCGTGTCAATGAATTCACGGGAAACAGAAAAGGTTGATTTAAGGGAACGTTTTTAAACTTTTCACTTTCAAAAAACAATTAAATTTTGTTAAAACGGCGAGTTTTGTTTTAAATTTTGTTAAAACAATCCGTTTCGCATCTGACTGGATTTAGACCCATAGACTCGGCGAAGGGTTCTTTTGAATGGGACCTCTACTGAAGTAATGGACTTGTTTCAATCTAATCAATCTATTGAATGATTGATAATTGATAATAAATTGAATAAGTAATTAATACCAATACGCAAAAGCGTAACTACATGTCGCATGGACGTTCATGTAATTACGTCCATGAAATTTTGGACGTAACTATGAAATTTTGTCTGTTTCTTTGACTTACCTAGTTAAACAATTAAAGATTAGCAAGGATTCAATTGTTTGAAAAATTAAACAAATCCAAGTCTTCAATATCAATGCATAATTTAGTTGTTCTTAAGCCATTGAGCCAATTCATTCACGTTTATAAAGGTTTTCAAGCTTCATGATATCAACAATTTTTCAAATTAAAGTTATTACCGTTTGAAGCGTAAATATGTAAATTTTTTGGGTCCACTGCCAGCTTTAGTTTTAGTTTTCACCAAATATTTTACAGGTTCAAAATGAAGATGCTAACATTAGCCTTCTGATGTTTAAAAATATGTGAACACTCGGAATCCAAGAAGTTGAAGTTTGCCAACTTTTTACAGTTTTTTCCTGTAAAAAAAACCAAAAATTTATAACAACAAAAAAAAAAGCCATCGTTATTTATGTTCACAGTTCTCAAGGTTTCAAACCCCTGGCCGCCCAAAAGGTCCCTTTTTGGTAATTTTCAAGACAATTTTGTGAGTGACCAAAAATCGATGTTTTTAAAAGGGCCTGGGTCGCCAATAATTTTTGAGGGGAGAAATAAGCGTCGAAAAATAAGCGTTATATAATGTCGTATTGTTTTTTGGATCTGGTTGTACCTTTACCTAGGATGACTTTGGGGAAAAAATTAGTCAGTAGTCGGCAGATGTTGTAGAATAGTACCAAAGGGGGACACTTTGGGTGGCGAGGGGGTCAAATCCCTGATGAGGAAGGGGGCGTGGTCCCCTCTTGGTAAGGGGCTGGTTTTGGAACAGGAAGCTGAACAGGATCCTTTTTCTCATTACAAGGGAAACTGTAGCGAGTGACTGGAGCCAGTTTTTCCTGGTTCATCACTCGAAGGTTTTGTGGCATCTCATGTGAAATTTCCGTTTATTGATGAATTAAAATACTAACCTGTAACTGATTGGCTACATCTTCTTCTTTTATGCATGCTGGGGGATCTTTACATTCAATTCCCCAGCCGACAACTGTCACCCATTCTCCTGTAGTTGGATAAGCACTGTTATTTTTAGGCAAAGCTATTGCATTTATAGTGCCAGTGTATTGAATTGGTTTTTTGAATTTTATCAATGCTAAATCCACATCGCTATCATTGGGGAAGATGACATTATAAAGGGATTTGTCAAGTATTGCAGGTTCTGAATGGCGTGTATTCTCTCCCATCATCACATGGAGGTCTGTTGTCTTAAGATCCCTACCAGCTAGACAATGGCGCGCTGTGAGAACTGAAAAAAAAACCTGATTTTTTGGTTCAGGATCAACTTGATTCAGGTCAGAAAAAACTGCTGGTAAAGAGTAAAGCCAGACTGCTCGTATCAGGTCAAAGCCCTGAATATTTTGATTGTCCCTTACCTGGTATG
>NC_087065.1:49756194-49824186 GCF_963678635.1 Symsagittifera roscoffensis
TCGAAAGAATTTTTTTCTAAATGTAGAAAAAATCGCAATTTTAAAATCAAAGCCAGCAAAAGTCAAAACAACTGATTTCTAATGGTTTTTTCCAAAAATGATGATGTTTTCTGACTTCTTCTACCGCAATGCATGCATGCTATCAATTGATTCGCTAAAAATTTGAAAAAATTATGGTTCCATTATATTTCCTTTCTTTCCTTGTGTGGTTCCATCAATTTTGAAATTTAACATAGTTAACAATTCAAAAGTTTTTCATTCAAAGTTCACAAAAAACTGACATGAAAAGACATGTTAAAATTTTTTTGGTACAAAAACTGACAAACATCTGGTTTGCTTGTCTTTGGGACCCTGTGTCAAATTACCACCACTACAAGTCAAACAAGCTACCTGGGCTCTCTTTTCAGCGGAGATGGTTCTGGTTATAACACAATCGACAATGCTGTGACTATCTGCAGTCGATGCAATTCCCATCTACAAAAAAGGTTAAAATTCAATTCAGTTGTGAATAGCACGATCAAAAATGTCTATTGAAAATCCTGGTTTCAGCCGAGCACTCAGAAACTTTAAAACCAATTTCGATCCAGCTCGTGTCAATTCTATGTCAATAAGGGTCAATCATTGAAAAATTGGATCGAATAGTGAGCAAACGTTGCAACTAGGTGCAAAAACAACTCACATGAAACCATTCGGGTTCAAGTTTTTTCCACAATTTTGGAAAACGTAAATAGATTAACGTCATTATAATTTCTTGTTAGTCGTAGTTTGGGGAGCAAAAACAAACTTTGAAAAAATCGACAAAAAAGAAGGGTTGTTTGTGTTTTAGAAGTATCAAAATCAAAGAAACATGACTTGATGAGTTTGATCACTCTTGAAAACTTAATATTACACATAAAGTTCCGAATGATCTCGAAAACCACTTGGTGTGCCAGAGAAATCAAAATCTTAGTGTCACTCGCCTACTTAAAAGTTCGGCTAAATGCGCGCTGATCAGAATCGCAAATTTGAGTAAACAAAGCGGGATTTTTCAAACTACATCTTTAATAATGGGCATGCTAATCGACTCACATGCTAATTGGCCGGTCCCCGCCAATTCAATGCCATTTCACTGTGGCAAAGCCAGAACTACATAGCGAGGCCAAACTGTGCATTTTGTGAATTAAAAGCGGATTCCGCAACAGAAAAAAAAATCAGATATGTCCCGCAATTCGCAAAATTGCTCTTTTTCTTTGATCTTCTCTGCTGTTTTGAATTCCACGTACAATTAGCTAAAACACTGTATTTCTCAAAATCGTTCCAAAAACAGGCAATTTTGCTGAATCCGCAGCAAAATCCGGATCAAGTTTGTAGAGTCCACGAACAAATAATAGTGTAGGTGTTAAGTAAAATTAAGCTGTCGCGGAATCCGCAAATTGTAAGCGGAATCCGCAAATTTTAAGTGGAATCCGCAAATTGTAAGCGGGTTCGCATGTTGTAAGCGGAATCCGAAAATTGAAGGCGGAATCTGCATAAATTTGCGGAATCCATTTACATTTGCCGAGTCGGCTTACGTTTACGGAATGCGGAACAACTACCTATATTTGCTCGTTGCGGAATCCGCAACAAAATCGATGTGCCGAAAAAAATTTACGTTTCAGATATATTTGTCTCTGGAAATCCACTGAAACCCACTGAAACTTTGCAAGTGTAATCCACTTAAAGTTTGGAACATATTCTAAGACTTGTTTCTGGAATCCAGTGCACTGTTTGGCCTCGTAATGTATTTGTTAAATTTAAAACATGGTCCAATAATTTTAGTCGAAACAGAAAAAGAGCATGCCTTATTCAAAACAGCATACCTTTTTAAAGTCTTTTAAAATAAATCATAATAATCAAGTCAACTCTTCTCCTCAAAATAAAAGTAGCGAAACTTTAGAAAAGGAAAATTTCTTAAATCTAACTCAGGAAATTTTCTTTTAACTTCAAATTGAGATTCATAAAATAAATGTATTCCTAGTTTTTCTTAGAAGTTAACACTGAATGTTCTAACCAAAGTGTTATGATTTAAGAAATCAGAAGGAGGTTTTTTTTCAAAAAGAAAAAACTGCAATTTTAATTTGACGAAATAACGTTTTTTACAGTTGAGGTAAATCAAAAGTGCATACCTTAAATGATTTTGACCTGACATGACAAGAATGTGACTCAATCAATTAATTTCACGAATAAGCTTTTGTAGCCAGCTTTTTTTGCATACATCTTCTTTTAGACTGCGTGTTTTTGGCAACTAGGGTTTTAGTACAGTATATCACAACAGCTTTGCTCTCATTCTTTTGTTTGATACGCCCCTTTTAAAGTGTAGGAAGAAAATTAAGCCGTGGGGTGGTTTTCTTCATCCGTTTCTTGGTTTCTCTTTAAAAAACTTGTTAATCTTCAAGTGTGTTACTGATACTTTTTTCACTGCTTCTCAAAAAGTGGAAACTAACTATGGCGTACACTTTTTTCATCCCTAATTTTACCATTTCAAAGAAAACTTCTGGTCGGTCGGGGTATCAAAAAATATCTCCGCGTTGAGAAAAACAAATCTAAATAGTTTTGGCTTTAATTAGCGGTTATTTTGGCAATTAAGCACCTAATTGATTTTTCTTTTTCTCAAAAAAAATTTACACAAACTTGAGACAAGAAAAAATGGAAACATTTTTTTTTGTTAAATTTGGAAATATTTTTTTTTTGATAATTATGCTTTTCTTAAACTAGTGCAGTCGGATCATTTGGTTCAACTTGCACTCTGTTCAAGTATTTTTGAACGTTTGAGCAGAAAAATGTTTGCGGTTTATTAACGAATTTTCAGATACTGAAGTTGTAAATGCCAGATAAACTAGTTTAGTTTTAGTTTAAAATCGATTGTATTTACAAAACTCCCATTAATAAACTCGAATAAAGGTCCATCTTTCTGAAATGGAAGTGAACTTTACATTTGTATTTTTCAAATTTGGGTAAGTTTCTCATTCGTGCTTTTTAACAAAATTTTTGCCGCATTTCTAAGTCGATTGTTTTTTTTGTTTTTAAGCAGGCCGTGGAAAATATTTGCTCACGTGATACTCAGTAGTATAAAATGGCTGGTTGGGTTTTTTTGCGCTTTTTGGTCCTTCAAGCATGAGAATAGCCCCTGTTTATTGGTTCAAATTTTTGCGCGAAGATTCGTTTATGACAAATAATATTCTTGTTCTCAAGCTCAAAGTGCAATGGCTTTCAAAACTTTTTTTTGGCAAAACAATAGCAGTAAATATAGTGGGGTCAAGGACAAGGTCGACAAAATTTCAAGCCGAAGGTACTTCAGGCCGAATTGTAAGTAACACAAGCACCCTAAAACGTTCATGGTTCATTTGTAAAATATTAACTTTTGAAAGTTTAGGTATGTTCAGTCCATAATAAGCGACATTCATGACGATGCACCACTTAGGAATGGCATCAAAAAATTTAATCAGCCGCCATTTGAAAAAAAAATTATACAAATAAAAAAACCTCCACCAATGTTTTAATTTTAAGCGCTCTTAAACATCAATTAGAGGCTCGAAAGTTATGAAAAAGCCATCAACTGGTAGAGAAAGTAAAAATTCTTTATTTAATTTTTGATAAAGAAAATAAAGTGAATAAAACTTTTAGCCAATGGGAATTGAGATAAGAAAAAAAATCGCCAGCAAGAACAATGGAAGTTGTATAATTATGTTGTGTGTTTTTTTTCTATCTTTTTCTGACTTCTTTGTCAACTTTAAGACCTATCTATTTTTTGCTACGTAATATAATTATTGCTACTGCTGCTTGATGAATCTATTCCAACGAAGGTATCTTAGGGAGCCGAATACCCAAACAGTCGAAAAATAATTTCGTTCCCGGATAGCCGATTTTTTTTTGTTCCCGGATAGCCAAAATTGTTTGCTCCTGATAGTCCAAAAGTTCGATTTAATCCACACCAATAATAATCAATGAAAACGCTAAATTGTTTTATCTAATATAACTTGAGAAATTTTTTTTTATGATTTTAGCCCCTGCTCCCCATTCCAAGTAATTAATGACCCTCAAAAAGGAAAAAATTATGATGGGGGAAAAATATTTTAAAAAATTGAAAACTCCATCAAGCTTTTTTACGATTTGCTAAACTTGAGCTATCCCGAATTGCTGTAAAGATCCCAATTTTGACAAAACGCTGCTACGAAAGCAAAGAAATATTTGAAAAAAAGGCAAAATTTATTATTTTGAACACTTTTTGGCGCCTGCTCCCTTCGTCTAATCAATATACATATTTACTTTTGCTTTTATTTGTTGTTTTACTGGGTAGCCGAAATTTTTTGGTTTCTCGAAAATCAAAAAAAAATTATTGGATAGCCAAAAATAAATAAACTTTTCCCGGTAGCCGAAAATTTTTTTCACGGATAGCCGAAAGAAAACTTGTTCTGCGATAGCTGGGAAAAATATCGCATAATCAAAGTAGCGGCGCTCTAATTGCTCTCGAATTCCATGAAATCAAAGCTATTACGCAAAGGAAACATTTTGAATATATTTTAATCGTTTGATTAAAATTGGTCCAAGTTTTGTGACAAATTTGCTTGTTTAGGCAAATTTTGTTTTGCTACTATAAATTTAATAAGAAATGCTTGGATTTGTTAGTTATCCGGGATTGCGGCTCTCATGGTACACACCCTTCCAACGACGAGTCACTTCTTTAATAATATTTAAAACTGTGCAAAGACTACTCACGCATCAGTTCTTATTCTAATTTTTCAACACTTAAAAATGATAGCGGATTGCTATACAAATATCCCGTAATCTTATACATATCAAATTAGGAAAAGCATTTAAACGATAGAAAAATATTTTTAAATTGATATTTTTCAATCCTTTGTGTAAAATAGTCTGATAAAATGAAAAAGTGCGTCCCACAGAGCCGCATTACCGGATAGCCAAAATACTTGTTACTAAGTTGCTTGTTAAGTTAATTAGCAACAAAACAAATCTTGACTAAAAAAGCAAAATCATCACAAAATTTTGACCATTTTTATATGAACTAAACTATCTTGTTTTTTTTTGGAACTTAAACCGAAAATCAAATAGACTCAAAACATTTTCTATGCGTAGTAGTTCTGGTTTCATGGAGTTAGAAAGCAAAAAAAGTGATAATGAATATTTTTTACTACTCGGGAACATTTTTTTTCGGCTATCCGGGAACTTTTTTCGGCATGTTTTTTGGCTACCCAAATCAAAAATTTTTTTATTAACAAGGGAAAAAAAGAATTTTTTGGCTATCCAGTATGAAAAACAAACAAATACGAGCCAAATTAAATAAGTATATTGAAATAGACGCAAGGAGCAGGCGCCAAAACCGTAATCAAAACTTTGATCGTTGCCAAATTTTTTATCAAATGTTTGCTTTCGTAGCAGGGTTTCGTCAAAAATAGGATCTTTACAGCGTTTCGGAATAGTCCAAGTTTAGCAAATCGAAAAAAATCTTGGTGGAATTTTCAATTTTGTAATGCAACCTTTTCTCCATCATAGTTTTTCTATTCTGAGAGCTATAAATTACTTGGGATGGGGGGCAGGTGCTATAATATGAGAAAAAGTGTTTTTTAAGTTGTATTAGATAAAGCAGTTTAACATTTTCATTGATTATGCTTTTGTGTGGATTGAATAAAAAATTTTGGCTATCCGGAAACAAAAAAAAATGGCTATCCGGGAACAATGAAAATTGTAGATTTTTTCCTCAACAGTGAATTTTTTATACAATGATGATTACAAAAGTTTTGATGCTGCCATACTTGACCCCGCAGCCATCAAAAACCGTCTTTTTTACTTTTTCCTATTAATCTAGGACAGACGGTAGATGGTGGATTACTGCAAAGCTAGTCTTCCAAACACAAAGCAGTGGAGACTTACAAATGAAGTTTGGAAATAGTTTTGAGCAGTCTTTGATGAACCAACTCAGACATTTGAAACTAAGAAATGCTCTTTTTCTGCACCAATCGCCATGCATTGTTGCTGTTAGTGGAAATTTAGAACGGTTCAATCAAGTACAGTGCAACAGTGAACAAGCTTTTTATTGTGAAGACAGTCGGTCAAGTGAAAACCTTAAGTCCGATCATGCGGATGGATCTAACTCTTCATGTCAGGTAGGTAGTGTTCTGAACCAAAGACTATGCCTGAATTCAGGGAGGAATTTTAGGAATTTCTCGAGGGGGGGCGTATTTTCAAAAAAAATGTCGAAAATTTTGTCGACCATTTTTTTAGGTCGACCAAATTGATTCTCCGTGCTCTCCCAAAGCACTACAAAAACCCTGTCTTGGCCAAAATTTCTGCGCCACAGGCAACATTTTGAAAAAAAAACAGGCCGAAAAAGGCGCTTTTAGGCACTTTTTGGAGAGTTTTGACCAAAAAATTGCATTTTTTTGGCGCGCGCTCCTCCGTCAAATTTAGTATATATTGGCACCCTGGCGCCTTTAGAAAAATTTAGGAGCCCGTCACCGAAAATGGATATCTCGAAATAGTACAAAGGGGGACCCGTTGGGTCGGCAAAGGGTCAAATCCCTAAGGGGGAATCGTCCGCCCCCCTCTCAATTCCGCCCCTCTCTGAGTTGAATAGAATTCGAATCGAAATTTAGAAAAAATACTGATATTGGCTATTTAAACAGAAAGTAGGATTCCGACGAAAACCTGCGTATCTGCATTCTTTTAAATTATCTGTAAATTATATGAGGATCCAGTTTTTTCCTCGGGCTTTGGAGGCTTCGACGACTGTTTAGTTTTTTCATGGTAATGCTTAATAGGAGACTGATAAGGTTCCACTGTGTTCGCTTTTTATTATCAGCTGATGAAGTTTTGAGTTTTCTAGGATCAGGAAGTATGTTGGAGTGAAAACCTTACCACCCCCACCCCTGGGTGTCTTCCTAGGCCCATTCCAGGCACTGCAACATCCTCAGACACAGCATATGCGGGGGAGAGAATCATCAATGGTGTGGATGCAAATATAGGCGACCATCCGTGGGCAGTAGCCATGCGCATCAACGGAAACTCACTCTGTGGGGCCAGTATTATTGGATCTAATATGAGTAATTATATTTGCTATAATCATTTGCTATAAATATGGGCGCCAATATGGGATCGTCCTTCGAGAAAAACCTAGATCCACCCCTGAACACTACCATTTTAACGCTTTTCTAATTTTAAGTTTGAGCTGAACAAAGCTTCACAAATCGGAAGCCATAATGTCGAACTCAAATGGCAAACTGTTTTAGTCGTTACAGCCCGGCATTGTTTGATTGATGACCAATACGCCAGCTTGGAATTGACCACTGGAAGCTCAGAGAGGAGCCGAGACGAATCATCAGTCTTAGACCAGAGCAAATACGACATAATTTTCCACCCAAACAACAACGCTGACATTTCACTGATCAAAATGAAAGATCCAATGGCATTTTCCCAGACAATAGCACCAATTGGTTTGCCTGAAAATAGCAAAACACATCCCAACACGGGGGATTGGGTAACAGCGATAGGGTGGGGGAGGGCTTGCATTGACCCGCCTGCTTGTACCCAAGAAAATAAAATGCCAGAGAAACTGCAGGTTGTTTAAAATGCAAAAACCAAATTATTAAGGTTTATTAATAAGTGCTTGGTTTAATTTTGTTTAAGAAAAACTACCATGGTTAAAAATCTGTAGAAAATGGAATATTCGCTTTTGTTTTTTTTTTGGTTTTAATACGGTGCAAAAAAATACGATATAAAAAATTATGTAGCAAAAAGTTAGCACAGACAGATTTAATTTAAAAATGCGAAATTGGCTGACTTACATTAACCGGACACAACGAACATTTGAAATTTCAAACGCGTTTTTTTTTTCAAATTGGGTTAAGGCAAAAAGTGAAGAGAACAAAGTTGCTTAGACAATCGAGAAAAAAAGAAGAGCAATCTACCACCAGAGAAGTTTCAATCGAATTTCATAGATAATAAAAGTCAGGGCGGATCTAGGATTTTCTTGAGGGGGGGGGGGCGGATTTTCTAAAATTTTTTGAAAATTGTGTCTTTTTTTTCTTCTTTTTTTAGGTCGACCAAATTGATTTTCTGAGCTCTCCCAAACCACTATAAAGACCATAATTTGACCAAATTTTCTGCGCCACAGGCAAAGTTTTGAAAAAGGCCAAAAAATTGCGCGCCCCTCAAAACTAGTATTTATTGGCGCCGAAGGCGCCTTTAGAAAAATTTAGGGGTCTGTCAGCCAAAAATGGATATCTCAAAATAGTTCAAATTGGGACCCTTTGGGTCGGTAGGGGGTCGAATCTCTGAAAGAGGGGAGCTTCCGCTCCCCGCCCCCTCCCTACATCCGCTACTGATAGAAGTTCATAGTTTTAGCAAGTTTTTTGAAATGTTCTTTTTAACTTAATTTTGTCTGATCCATTTTTTTGCAACTTTATATGATAATTTTGATAGAAATTTTTCACGGTATAAAATTAAAGATCTGATTGCTGTTTAGAGTGTGAAAGTGAAAGTAGCAAATAGATCTGAAATCGGTCCCATGTACAGACTAAGTGCTAAATTGACCCAAGCCAAGAAGGATCTCTCTTTCTACGCGGGGGGCATGACAACCGACGGAGGGGGAGGGAAGGTGAAGAAAGATGCCTGTTCCGGAGACTCAGGGGGTGCACTGGAATGCCTGGACAGCTCTGGTTTGTAAATTTAAAAGTTGGAAGGAGAAAAAATCCATTTATGCCATCTATTTTGATATTTTCTTTTTGTTTTATTGTGATTTAAAAATTTTGTTCTGACCATTGAAAAAGTTGTATTTGGGTGTGATTTATTTTTTTCTTTAGAAAACTCAGGTACCCCAATTAGTCATCGGACTGCCTGCCTTGAGTGATGTATCCTATTAAAGCCCTTTCAGTCGTGATTTGAGCGACATTAAAGAATTTCCATAAATTTTTCCCAGTGTTAAAAAAACCGGTTTGCTTTTTTATTTATTTTCGAGCAAGTAAAGCGATCGAGCAACGTGCGTTCGTTATATAAGAAAATTAGCAATTTTTGCTAAGAAAACTAGGAATTTGGGCTAAAAGTATTTTGAAATTTTAATGCAAAAAGTTAAAAAAGTGAAAATAAAAATTAATTTTTTTTTTCAAAATTTTATTTATTTTTTTGAAGACTATTTGAATCGTTTGTGCCTGATTCAGTAATTTTCTACGCGTTTGTTTAGTTTTATCATCAAAAGTCGTACACAAAAGACATCAACTTGACGAAAATATATTTTTTCTGAGAATGTGGTCGGAAGACTTTGTGCCACTTGCACAGCAACCGGCTATTTTCGTTTATGTTTGTCAAAGCGTACAGAAAATATCAATCATTTTTCAAAACTTTTTTTTGAAATTTAGCAAGAGATAAAGAGTATTTATTTGTTAAAACAGCATACGAACAGCTTAGGAACATTCATTTTGTTTTAATTGTCACTTAAACTCAGAAGAAAAACGTTTTTGATGCTTTAAGGAAAGACATACATATGCGGAATCGTTTCGTTTGGCCCCGAGCCACCCGATTGTGGAAAACATCCTGGAGGATATGTGATGGTATGGGATGACACCATTCTAAACTTTGTTCAAAAGAACCTCAAAGATCAGAAAAAGTGGGAGGGGGGACTGGTTAAAGAAGATTCCGCTATTTCACCTGGGGAAACCTGGGGAGACCCGGCGGCGGATGTTCCGGAAGAAAGAGACAAAAATGGGGATAATATTTCGAGTGGTAGCAAAAAATTGAAATTGGCGCAAATTGCGATCTTTGCTGTGAATATAATCATGTACTATATATTCTAGAAACTTTTCCAAAATTGAGGAGAAAAATATTTTTAATTTCTCGAATATAGAAACGAAAGAGTCCGAGTATTGCTTGTTGTTGATGATTTGCTTGATAGAAATGAACACATTGGAACTAATTTGAAAAAAAGATGTAAAAAAGTAAGTTCGAAGTAATTCACAAATTTTTTGATTGCGTGATCTGACAGAAAATGGGAACATCAGAACACCTAGATGATTCAACCCTTATTGATAAAAAAATGACTAATGATCTGAAGATTTCGTTTCAGATGAACAAACTGTTTCGTTTAGGTTCTTGAGATTATAGAAAATTCTCTGTTCTAAAGCCTTTATATCAACTTGACTGGTTCCTTTAAGTGTTTTTTTTTCATGCTAAGGGAAGGTGCAGAAGGTAGCAATCGCCTCGTACTAAAAAACGGTGTCCCAATCTTTAACCCCACGTTATTTAACCCCCAATTTTTACACCCCCACTTTATAAACCCACAACAATTTAACCCCCTTTAAAACCGATAAATTGTTTCAAATTAAGTCCTTTTGATAGATAAAAACTTGAGTATTTCAATTAGGTGTACAAACTGAGGCCTGAAAAACCAGTCTTAATTCACTTGATGCCTTTAGCACTTCACAAAAAATAGCCTTTTGACTAGTTAGTGAAATAATCCCTCATTCACCGTGTAATCCCTCATTCACGCCTTGCATATATGCCTTCTTACCAAATCTTACCAAATAAAACGGAAAAAAACATACCGTCATTTCTTAGAAGCCCTAAAAAAACTTAACCCCTGAGAGTAAACCTGAAAAAAATTTTGCTGGATTTCGAGCAGGCTGCTCTTCAAGCGTTTCAAAAAAACTTGCCAGTGTCTAAGCTGTCTGGATGTTTTTTTATCTTTCTCAAAACTGCAGAAAAATTTGATTAAAAATCGAGTATGAAACAAACCACGAGCTTGCATTAGAATTTAATATGTTACCCTCCATGGCTTTCGAAAAATAAGACTAAATAGGAAACTCGTACAATAAAATAGTCGAAGAAATTGAAGAAGTAGTCGGAAAAAAATGCAAAAGTTGACGAGCTCTGCCTGTATTTTGGATATAAATGCATAAAAAGTCTAGTCTTTAACCGAGAACTCCTATTCTTCCCTGGAATCATGCATAATGCATAAAAAGTCTAGTCTTTAACCGAGAACTCTTATTCTTCCCAGGTAGAACCATGTCAGATTAATATGCTACATGTTATAATACTTTTTTCATAAGAAATGTAGATTAAAAAGATAAACTTCGCTGGCATTTTTTTATTGATTTTTAGATAACGTCACAGAAACCGTTTACTTTCTTAACCACGTGGTCTGTGGCTTATGTGATCACCAACTACTAAAGTGTTTTCACGAGAACAACTAAATACTTGCACGATTTCTTCATAGGTGATACTTGATTATTTATAGATGATTACAACGGTTGAAGTTTCCCAAAAATACATCACTTGACATTTAGATCGACTAATTGTTGATTTGGCAATGAAACAATCTTTGACTGATGTTAGATCCTTTTTTTCTATTCTCAGGAAGGTATATTCTAGAATTGATAATAATTGTAACACCAGCAAAAACGGCTACTTTCTTATTTTCTCATTTCTGCATAAGTTCAATTAATTTTAATAAAAACAGAAACGGTTCCCAGTGATCTCCACTGTGAAACTTCAAAATTATACGGCAGACTCTCTGATAAAAAAAATGGTCTGTACCGTTTTGATACCGACTACTTAGATAATCTTTCATTATTTCAATTATTGGTCCTCTGTAACCATAGCCTTCTAAGTACTTGATAAAAAGAGTTTAATGATCTAGAACATCAAAACCTTTTTGCCGGTCAATCAAGATCGCGTGACTCTCTCTTTTTTTTCAGTCGCAGTCCTCGTAAACTTTTTTATTTTTGTTTTTGAGTGTTTTGAACGTGTTTTGCGCATGAGTGTTTTGAACGGAAACGGACATGTTTCTTTGAAAACAGCTGCATGTTACAAAAAAACCCTGACAATTTTCCCAAGAAAACTTTCTCAAGAATTTTAAGTATACACTTATAGGTCTTTTTTCTTCAGGCTCTTTTTGAAATTTATAATTTCATTTGTGCAATTTTAGGAAAATCGGAGGGGGTTTTTAAGGAATTTTTTGTTTATAGAGATGACTCTGCTTTTATCAATGGTTACAGGACAGCATTTAAGAAATTTCTTACTTAAACTATCATGACCACAAGAAGTTTTTCATTAATTTAATTACATTGAGAGTTTTACTTCAGTCAAGTTTTCTTTTACATCAGTCAGCGCTCAGGGTTTTTTAAATATCTTACAACAATCGAACTCTTCAAAAAGGTATTTCAAAAAGTTGAAACAATTCAAATTAGCATTATGTTTTTACCGAGTCAGTTTTAGCCTCAAAAATCAAGCTTGACAAACACTATTTTGTATTAATCCAATTTGTTTTGCTGCTGCAGACGGAGTGGAACACTTTTTTATACAAATTTGTATGATGTTGGGATTTGATCTAGTTGAAATACAAACCAAGACGACAACTCGTCAAAGAGATATAAAGGATCGAAAGCAAAGCTGGGTGAACCAAGCGACAATAAAGGGCTCTTATTTTCTCCCGAGGGCATTAAATTGAAGAAAATATAACATAAAGAGAAAGTAAATTGTCTGGTTCTCTAAAAATTTTAGGATAACATTGATATCCATAAGCTAAACAAACAATTTCGATATTTTGTGGTTTTTAAAAATTGATGCTGTTCCGATCTACTGAAATTTTTATTATAAAAAGGATGGGACAAATTTTTTGTTGCAATGACGTAACTCTTGTTCTTTTTCTGGTATTATGATACATCACTAATTTTTAGCTCACCATCCCTAAAATTGTTTTCTGAAGATAACTTCAGAGCCAACTCACATTAACATTTAAATCAGCGCAAGAAAATCAGCGCAAGAAAGTTTTATTCAAGAAAAACTGCTTAATTTTATCGCTATTTTGTTAAATTCCAAATTTGTAACAGGCAATTTTCAAAAAATATCTTTTTTCATTTTTATGAAAAGATTTTTCATCAAAGCTTCAGCGTCTGTGTTGAATCACCTATTTTTGACCTATTTCTCTTGTTATAGGTCAAGTATGTTCAAAAATTCGGCAGCCAACGTTTTGACTTTTTCCATTAGAGTCAATCCAGCCTAGTAACTGATAAGCTTTTCCTTACGGCATATATTGTTTCAATTATAGATTCAGATAAGCTGGCAGGTAAGGATTCTAAAAGGCCAAACTTAGTTTGTATTTGTTTTACTTAAGAACTTTGTACAAGTTTTCTTTCCAGATAATGAATAGCTATTACTGCATCTCAAAATTTATTCTTATCTTCAAAATCTTCAAACTACTTGTCTCTATTTTTGTCGTAGAATTTCTTGATGCAAAATATAGCTGTTGTGTATCTATAGCATAACATAATTGTGTTCAATATGTTTCCAGGCCGTATTTGAAAGACTAGTGCAGTATTGAAAAAACTAGTGCAATATTTTAAATATTGCACAAGCCTTTTAAGTATTGTTTTCTTTTTTCGAAAATGAAAATGAAACGCTAGTTCAATCAACCAAAACACATAAGAAAGTACAAATCACATGTGAGCGTGAAAAAACTTTTCAAATAAGGCTATTTTGTTTAAACTTTTCACATTTGTTTCATTCCAGACAAGCAATAGCCTATATTGCAATTGCATCTCAACACTGCGTGTCTCGATTTGTTTGCAAATATTCTGGATGTAAAATGAAGCTGTTGCTTATCTACTACAAAAATTACAACAGTGCAGTGTCTGTGCAGTTTTTAAAACATAAGTGCATAATTTGAAACATTATTGTCTCTTTCTCATTTTCCCTTCAACTCACATCAGCATCAGTTTCATGATGTAATAAGTTTTACGAGGTTTGTTATACAGACCAAATATGTTTGTTGTGATATGACTAGTAATAATAGTAAGAATCAAAAATTGTGAGCACAAAAAGTTGCAGAGGGTGGAGCGGGAGGAAAAAGAGCCCACGATTACAACATTTATCCAAGAAAAATCAATCAGCCAGAGTTTACTATACAAAGTTTTCAATGAGATCAGCAACAGCTTTTTGTGTATTTCGAGAAAACTGCACATCTGGACACAGCTTGCCTCGATTTCGTCACGAAACGTTTCGGTGCATTATATAGCTGTTGCACACCTATTAAATGATGTATTTGGAGCCATCCAACAATGTAACACGTTTCTGAGTTTTATTTGAAAAATAAAACACTGGCATGCGAGTTGGCTCAAAAAATTTTCCATGCGAGAGCGTTATTACGTGTTTTTCACATTGTTTGATCAGCAAATTGGCTATAGCTTAAATTGCATCCAGAAAAATGTCCACAGTTCGACATTGCGTTTCTTTTTCAATTAGTGTTGCAAATTGTCTTGATGCAAAATTTAGGAGTTGTTTATCTCCTACATAAAGCTCTCTCTTTTTTTGATGATGCTATGTATAAATTATAATTTGATTGACAAGTAACGAAGCACTGTCAAAAACGGTGATTTCGTATTGCAGGACAAGAACTAGCTGTTTGAAGCATAACAATTATATCAACTTCATGCTTATAAAATGTGAAATTAGGAATTTAACGTTTTTTTGTCACTTCCAGAGCTTCAAAAAAATTTTAGGGGGCCTTTTTTCAGACCGAAATCACGCAAGGTCATCATTTAAAAGGCCAAAGAGTGATGCTGGCTCCTGACAAAAACACTTTTTGCATACTGATGGAAATTAACCTCAAACGCATTTTTCAAATCACTGGCCTCAAATTATTGCAGTTTCGCTTTTTTTGCCTCTAGTTAACAGTCAATACAATTAAGTTCCAAACCACGGATATCTGAAACTATACAAAAAAATTAATCATTTGGTCCTTCCGTTTAGGATGTGTATAGTAACCAAAAATTCTTCACTCAAACGCAGACAGGTGATAATTAAGAATATAAATTGCTCGAGATTCTAAAAAAAAAACTGAATGAAATGTTTAAAAAAATTGCCCAGCAAACTTTTGCCCGCAACAATAAAATTTGTCTAGTTTTTCATAACATCATTAATCGAATGGTTGCCCACGTTTCTTAACTTAAAAATGCACTCAATGCTGAACCTCGGATTATTTTTTATTAAAATGCCCATGAAACGGAAAATTCTCTTTGCACGTGTAGACAACTCTAAACGTAT
This sequence comes from Symsagittifera roscoffensis, assembly GCF_963678635.1. Classification (NCBI taxonomy): domain Eukaryota; kingdom Metazoa; phylum Xenacoelomorpha; order Acoela; family Convolutidae; genus Symsagittifera; species Symsagittifera roscoffensis. Next base: position 49,771,261 of record NC_087065.1, read on the forward strand.
ATTCTCAATATCAAAGCAAAATTAAATATAAATAACTGAAAAAAGTCAGTGCAAATTTAGTTTTTATTCTCTTAAATAACAGCTTGGAAGGATGATTTTGGGCAAAACTGATCTAAACATTGTATACAGTTTTCACATAGACTGAGAGCAATTGGTCTCAGTCAGCCTCTCTGAAAGAAACATTTTTTGGTTTCAACGACTAGCCAGGTTGTTCTGGTTCAAAAAACGCCAGTTTTTACCATTTGCCCTGAATTTGTCAAAACGCGTCGAAATGTAAGAAACAACCGAGCTTAGTAAACTTTCCACATTGAAAGATCTTGTTTTTATAATCACATTATCTGAGCAACTACATTTACTTTGCTCAGATAATGTGAAAAAAGAGTTCACGCCGCTCAAATATTTAACGTAAAGGGTAATAGTTGGAAAATTGTGAACCCGAATGACCTGGTAAGGCGTTGATACCAAATGTTAAATTTTTTCATAGAGGGTAGCTGAGAACATTTGCTCTTGGTCCTTGTAAAAAAATTTTCGTTCTCTGAAAAAGAGAAAATGTTGTTCAAAATCATCCTTGAAAACAGGAAGTTCAAAGAGTGAAAAGTTTTTATCTGCGTTTATTTTTTGTGCAAGTGCAATAGCAAATTGTTTTTAGAAAAAAAAGAGAAAAAAGTCAATGATTGAAATCCAAGACCAATTTGGACATTTTTTATCCAGACTCTTAGCAAAATTTTAAACTTTGCAAATGATCTTAAATATCTACTCTGAAAGTCTCAATATTTTGATAAAGCATTTATCTGTTTAATCTGGATCTGAAAATGTCAGTTATTACAATTCGCAACAAGTTGTTCTCAAAGTTTTTTTGAACAGTGTAAACAAACAGGAAACCAGAAATTTTAAATATTTACTTTCCACAATAATTTTTTTAAATATGAAAAGTAAACATGTTAATTGGCCTGTAGTTTTGTCACAAGTGTACTTTCTAATTTTCTTGAAAACTTAATCCACCTTAATGGATGAATTTTTCAAAATAGTTTTACTTAAATGCTCAATTTTGAAGATCATTTGTGATAACATGTGTTAGGAATTGAAATGGCAGTTAGTTCAAATGAAGCATAGTTAAATTTGGATTCAAATTCATACCAAAATATTCCGCGTGTGAAAGTACCAGTTTTTGCTATCTGCAGTAGACTCTCCAGTTTAGTTTTGTGTTTTTGTCGAAGAATTAGTTTTTTTTTCGAAGAATTAGTTGACCATTAAATTTGGTGCATCAAACAAAAGGCCGACTGTCACAATAAATTTGTCCTTCCTGGCCTTCTTAACCTTGTTGGCCCTCCTAATTGTTTCTCCTTCATATTTTTTTAGTCCTAAAAAGGAATTAAGCACGCGAACGAAGAAGAGATCAATTGCTCTTGAACTGATTGGAAATTTTGAACTAGTTGGAAGTATACCAGTGGACAAAACTAATTGTAAATTCACGTTTCTACTCCCAAAAATAACTTTGATAAAAAGCCATTTTAAACAAAAAAGTTTTCCAATTTAAACCAATGTCTTACGCCATCCGAGAGCAGCTGTTCTCAGCTATTCTAAGTCAGGATCATTGTTTGAATTCAAAGACCTACCAAGTTGTTCCAGTTCTAGAAATGCTAGTTTCCTCTGTTTGCAGTTAATTTTTCAGAAAAGAGAATTTCTTTCAAAAGAACAAAGTTGAAAAGTTGTTCATGCGACGTGAAACGTTCCCAGTAAGAAAATTTAAACAATCAGTGTGATAATTTTGTCATTTTGGCTGTTTCCTACATTATCACACTGTTGCAAAAATATATTTTCGATTCAAAAAAGTGGCATTATTAGATCCGGATAGACTTGTAAGTGTCTTAACTCATAAGCTAATAGAGACCCTTAACTTTTTGTTTTCTCCATCTTCACCAGGAAATTGCAATTCCGCGAAACAATTTTTTCTTAGACAAAACAGTGACTTACCAAGTAACATGAAAACCTGGAACAAAAAATGTCCAGCCGTTTGAGCTCAATTTTGGTTCGCTTGGTCATATACACTAGTGGACAAAATTAAGGGCAAATTAATGCTTTTTATTCTCTAGAATGCCTCTTTCTAGTGTCCATTTTGCAAATCATTTACTCAGAATTCCAGCAAAAATTCAAACATCGACCAAGAGCAAATGATCAAAACTATCTTCTATGAAGTATCAATATTTGGTTCCAATGACTTACCTATGTAATCTGGGTCTAAAAATTCCAGATATCCTCATCTACACAAAGTTTTGTATCAAAATGAATTCTTTCTCGAATAAGCGGCGTAAAAAATGTTCATGCGACGTGAAACTTTCTCATCGAGAAAATTGGAATAATCAGCGTGGAAACCTTGCTAAACTCGGCTGATTCCTACTATTCACACAAATTGAAACACTTAGTGCAGATGATGAAATCTGAAATTTTTAGACCCGGATTACATAGGTAAGTCATTGGAACCAAATATCGATACTTTATAGAAGGTAGTTTTGATCATTTGCTCTTGGTCCATGTAAACGTTTTGCTGAAAATTTAGTAAAGGTTCAAAATGAACATTAGAAAGGCTTTTTAGAGAGTAAAACCATTTTGCGCTTAATTTTGTCCACTGGTGTACATCAAAAACTTTCGCTGTCATAAATTTTGGTTCAATTAGTGAGCCCAATCCTCCCTTAAAACAAGTGCTTGAGCTAACATTTTTTTTAAAAGTGTTTATTTTTGTTCAGCAAAAGAAATGATTTATTTTACAATAGGAAGACTGCCACTTCAACTAATCACTTGAATGTTATCTGCACCAGCATGAAATTAACTGTCCAAAAAGTCTATAATATACTTGTTGTTACAACTATATTCTCATTTGGATTGAATAACTCAAAGTTTTCCTACGTGCCAAAGTTGAACTCATTCGACAACTCTGTGGTCATATGTCAAAGATGCCAATCGCACTTGCAAGCTAGGTAAGAAGGATGTTTGAATAAAGGAACTCAAGAAATGAGGTGTCAAATTGTATGGAAACAAACCTTATTGAAAATTTAATTGTCTTTTTTGGTAGAAATTGACACATAAGGTTTTTCTCTTCTAACAAAACTTTTTCAATGAAGACTCAGCAAAAAGTATGGACAATAATGACCGGTAGCAAACAATCATAGCCACCCTCTGTAAACGTCTGTGATGTACGGCGTTTACTGTGTGTCAGATTTAATTTTTTTTCTGTTTCAATTCACGAGTCAGGCAAAATTATGCTTCTAACATTTTGTTTTCACACAAGGAATGAAACAATTTCATGATCACAAGGTTTCAATGGACATTTTTTGAGTTTTGAAACAGGTTTGGTTGCGTTACTTTTTTTCTCCAGTATATATGACGGATTTTTCTGTATAAATTAATACCAATTTTCAAAAAAAAATTTATTCTCATTGGATCAATCTATGGATTTTTGAAAACCCCGCCGAATTTGCAGACTGGTATATTTTTTATGTCATAAGTCCACCTAAATTATCCGTTTTATAATTCGACGGTGAAAAGGTTTACGCGTGGCAAACACTCGGAACATTCAAAGATCTGCCCTGATACGAGCAGTTCTGTATTTAAAACGTTTTATAATTAATTGTACTTGAATAAACTTGGACATTTTTGCAGCTCAAAAAAATTCTGAGGCGCGCACTGATAGAATCTTGTTTTCGATCATATAGATTTGTGCAACTCCTTGGTCTAATGAAAAAAAGGATAGTCTGTCTAAATTCAGAACATACCTACTTTTACACAAAGCTAGATTGATCAAACGATTAACGGTTTTGCATGCAAGTGCATTGGAGTCAAACTGAAAATTACTATTTGACGCAAATTTTAAATTTTGATTTAAAGTTCCAAAAATGCTTTATGCAATACAAAAAATACTTTGTGAGGAATTTTGATAATAAATTATCTAGAGAAAAGAAAAAACATTCCCGACTCCGTGTATTTAGGGCTGAGTTTTGCACGCAAAAATTAAATTTTGCATACAAAAAAGAGTTTTTTGAAATTGTTTGTATGAGTACACAATTCGTTTTACGCTTAAAAAATAAAACAATTGGAAGCTGTTTTTAGCAAATTAGAGTCGCCAATAAAACAATCTTCATACGATGTTCATACAAATTTCCACCTTACTGTTAATATGTGACGATCTACCGACTTTTATGCGAAAACGAGAAGAAATTCTTTGATTGGTATGAATAGCATTTTTTCAACCCCCACTGGTCTGCCAGTAAAAATCAGCATTGTTTATCAAAGTAACAGTATAAAAACAGAATGTAAGAGTACTGAGAAAGTGCTACAAGAGCACTGATCAGTGAAAAAATGAGGACAAAAATTGTTCTGTTTTTTCATTACTGAATCATTAGTTAGTGAAATTATTAATTCTGATCACTAGCAACCTGCAACCAGTCCAACCCAGGATACCAAGCTGTGGGGTTGGGGAGGGGGAGGATGAGCCTGTAGCATCATTGTTTTTTCATTAAATTTTTTTTCTACCCAAAAATATCCTGTTTTCGTGGAAATTTAGTGGCTCCAGCCATTCAAAAACCAACGCTAACTCAATTGTTTTAATTTGCGAGAATAAACTGTGTCGTTAAGTGTGTTTTCTGTAGAAAAAATCATTTAAAAATTTTTTTGGAATGTAACAGCACGTAACAAAACTTTGTATTCAAGTAAAAAGTTTGGAAAAAAATGTCAATGAAAAACATAATTGCGGTAAATTTTGTATTGCAGTAAATGTTGCGGCAAATAAAAACCATGCTTTCAAGCTAATTACTTCGATAAAAAGTTTCAAGCTCATAAGCACCAAAAAAGAGGCTGATTGCAGTACTGTTGCAGGAAAAAATCGAAAAAAAATAACAACACTACAGTAAGTATTGTTTCAATTTTGCAACTGTAACTTTTTGTGAGTTCTCTGTTTCTGTACTGCAAAGAATATAAACCTTGTTTTATTCTGAAACAGTACTGATTACTTTTTGCAGACCCATCCGGGAAAGACCTAATTTATGGAATTGTATGATTAGCAATTTCCTTCTATGGAGAGATTTTCAGTCCTCTTTTACCAAATTAAAGAAATTTTTTTTAAAAAATATGAAATTTTTAAGAGCATATCGATAGTTTTTGTGATCATTTTAGGATAAAAGATCTTGATTGGAACAGGTATTCTTATTTGAAAATCAATCACATTATCTCGTTGTTTTTAGCAGAGAAAATTCTTACTGGATTGAGGCTAGAACAGTAATCCAGCAAAATGAGACAGGAGAAATAACAAGGACTGTTGAAAACCGGTTTGAAACTCGTGGCAATGACTCTAGTAGTACAAACAGGCAGCTGATTATTCGAAATGCTCTTTTTCTGCTCCAATCTCCTTGCCTGGTGACATCGACAAAAGAAGCAGTGAGCATGAATCAGGTCATGTGTCAGAGTTTACAAAAATTCGTTTGTGAACACGCTGACCCAAATTGGCCCTATCATGATGAAAACGGAACCTCATGCACTGTATGTTCTTTTTTTTTAAGTAAAATATTAAGTTTCAGAAATGTAAAGTTTGCAGCGAGAAGAAGGGATAACGACATCCATTCTATGGCATCCATTTTTTGGTGTTCAACATATTTTTTTCAAATACTTGCCTGCAACGTAGAAATTTATGTACGGTCCCTTTAGTGTTTTGCAATAGCTCATAAATTAGTTTGTTCGACCTAAGTAGTGGTTTTTTTTAAACCCTCAAAAACCCTCAAAAAACCTCAAAAATTGTTCAAATAGCCCTGATTCTTAGTATAATCAGTCTTCCAATCAACCCAAAATTTTTATTGAGCAGTTTAAAAATTACGATAAATATTCAATCATATGATTAAAAATTGTTGATGTTCAGTCGGAAGAACAAAAAAATAGCTTTAAATTTCCAGAATTTTTGGACGCGTGGTTTTACACACATTTTAACGCTTAATTTGTTCACTGAGTTGTTCGCAATCAAACTCGCGCTAGTGAGTGAGTGCCAATGATTGTAATAAAAGTACTAATATGGGTTGTGTTAAGCTTTTTTGTTTGTTTTTCAGGAAAAAGTTTTAGAACGCTCTTATAAGAAGAGTATGTAGTTACTTAGAAAGGCTCTGCAGATAAAATAGCGCAGATGTCCAGCGCAATAAAATTGTCCAGCGCATGAACAAACTTTTTACTCTGCTTATTCAGGGAAAAAATTCACTTCAAAGCAAAACTTCGTGCAGATGAGGAAATTTTGAAATTAATTAAATTTGAAAGATGAAAAATCCTCTAGAAGTGAAAATCCTTTCGAAGAAGTGAAGACCCTGTGGTCATTTGTTTACGGAGAAAAAATCTAGCACCCAATTGTAATAACCTTGCTTATCGCAAGGGTAATAAGGTCCCTTGAACTTCTAATTACGCTTCAATTTCTATAAATCAAACCACTCACAGGGGTGCATACGTTTTGATCATTTGCTGTCGGTCGAGATAAAAAATTTAGTTGAAAATCCATGTCAGCATTGTCAAAACTGTCCTTAAATTAATTTTTTTTTAGTAAAAACCTAAATTTGAGCTTGAGTCTGTCCACTAGTGTACATTTTTGAAGTCAAGTAGTGATAATTTCTTAGAGGCTAGCTCTGATCTTTTGCTCTTGGTCTAAATATAATTTCGCTGCAATTTCAACAGGCATTGAACAAGCACTTTAGAATACAAAAAACCTGAATTTGCGCTTAATTTTGTCCACTAGTGTACATCGTATACACAAGTTGACAAAAGCAAGCCAAAATTTGTGTAATTACGCTCTGAAAAGTTTATTTTCAGTGTTGATTTTGGACAACAATAACTTCAATTTTTAGCAAATTTTGAAGATAGACCGAGTGCAATTCATCAGACGTACAATCTGTGAAACTATCAATATTTCGTTTCAAAGACATATCAATGTAATCCGTGTCTGAAAATACCAGTTTTCCTCATCTGCACTAAGTTTAGAATCGTAGTGAAAACTCTCAGAAAAGTAGAGTGAAGCAGTTGTTCATACGACGTGACACATTGAAATAACCAGTATGAAATTTCAGCTGTTTTGGTGACACATTCTAAGCATGAAAATTGTCAAGATGTACTAATTTCGGCAGTTTCTTGTTTTTTCACATGGAAGGAAAAATTTAGTGCAGAAGAGTAAATCTGGCATTTTCAGACCCAGATTACCCTTTTAAGTCAATGAAATCAAGTATTGATACTTTCATAGAGGGTAGCTCTGATCATTTTCTCTAGGTCTATAAAAAAAATTTGCTGAAGATCGAAGTAAATGTAGTCCAAATTGAACATTGAAAACATGTCTTTTACAACGTAAAAACCTGAATTTGCGCTCAAATTTGTCCAATATCTCAAGTAGACGAATGGTTTTTTGCTTATGATTATTTCAAACACAATTAAACACAATATACGACCAATATTTCAGGTTACCGGTAAAATAAAGTCTTTTTAGGACGAAGAAGTTTGTTGGAATGACGAATATGACAATCCTAAACCGGGTTGTTTAGCCAGACCGGTGCCCGGAACATCAGTCAGTGGTAATACCATTTACGCTGGAGAGAGAATTATCAACGGAATTGACGCAGATATCATGGCTCACCCTTGGTCTGTCTGCTTAGACATTGGAGGTTTTACATGTGGTGGCAGCATAATTTCAACATATATAGGTTAAAAAAAAACAGAAAAAAATATTAAATAAAATTTTTTTTTACAGCTTGAACGAACCCTCACGTAAAAGAGCAGAAGGTTTGGATGAAATTAACGTAACTTCCTTGAAATTTTAGAGTGAGCAATTTTAACTTGGTTCTTAGTTAGTCTTATCTTATAAACAGGTTTGAGAGTGTTTTACACTCAGAAACGAGCAATACTGGAATAAAGTTAATCATAGCGGTGTGGAATATCTTAAATTGCCTTTGTTATGGGAAAGATGATAACTTGATCCGAAAGCTGTATAACTTTGACTCAGCCACAAATAAAAGCTTAAAATTCTCCTAGTTTTCAAGAAGTTAAAGGGCATTATCCAGTTTCTGTACGAATTTCAAAAAACTGTTGAACTCTTGCATTCATTGCCAAGATGTCCAATTCAAATTAATCACAAATTACATGGATAAAAACCGACCGAAAATTTATCACGTCACTACTTAGTCCACTAGTATTCTTGAACTTTAATTGTAAACATAAACACAAAAAAAACCTTCTTGAAATGCATTCCAGAATTTTAATACTCTGGCTTTTGATTTTTTTTAAGTCGATTTTGGTCCAATCTAAATTGGTAATTTTAGTACTGACCGCTCGGCATTGTCTGGCTAATAAATACCTCAAAAAAACGGACATCAGATTGGTGAAAGGCCGAGAAAACCGGTTCCCAGAACCAGTAGCTTTAGACAAGTCAACTTATAATGTATTATTCCCCGATGACATTGACATCGATTTAGCTTTAATAAAGTTTGAGGATTCTTTCAAGTTCTCTGAGTTTGTGAGCAGTATAGCTTTGCCGAAGAGTAATGTCACTCATCCAGAGGAACGTGATTGGGTGACTGCGGTAGGGTGGGGACTTGTCTGCGACGACCCCCCTGAGTGCACAACAGAGAAAACGTTGCCACCTTTATTGCAGGCTAGAATTCTTTGTTTTGGATATTTCATTTGATGAATAAAAAACTGAATGCTCAATATGATAATAGTAAAATCCTTGAAAAGAACAATTGACCCGTTTTGGGATTTGAATTTTTATTTCAAATCTTTTCCACATTTAACAGCAATTGATCCAATTTCCATATTCTTATATGAGCTCTATAACTACATTTTTCACACGTCTTCACCGTTTTTTGGCTTTATGTTTTCAATTTTTACGGTATTCTGTAAAATTTCTCTTTTGTTCCGACTTTTGTAACATTGATACGAGCAGTCTTGTTTGATTTATTTTTGTTCCGACTTTCGTGACGAAAGTAACGGAATATTTGTGCTCGGAGTGTTTTTATTCTTCAAACAAATTTTGACGTTTTAAATAGCCATTTTTGACGGAGTATTTTTATATCGTTCAAAATTATTTGCTGTGCTAAGCTTAACCTCGAAAAGACATTTTTATCTGTGATCATTTTTCGTAAAGTTATGGGGGTTTAAAGATTGCCATTTTGGCCAATTTGGGACAATTAACGAGCTATGTATTTCGCGCTATGAACGCTTAAGTGATTTAATTCGACTTAGAAACTGTTCCAAATTGGTTGAAGGAAGCTTATTTGCTAGAATTGATTTGTCTCTAGGAGCTAAAATTATCAATTTTTACTTTATATGGCGTGGGGGAATGAATTTTATAAAAAATCTCAAATTGAAAAAAAAAATCATTTTCAAAATCAATTTTTCAAGGTATTACGATTCCATAGAACTCTAAAGTCAGTCAAAACAATCAGATTTTCACCCTGATACGAGCAGTCTTCTTGATTTTTTTTTGTTCCGACTTTCGAAACGAAAGTAACGGAATATTTGTGCTCGATGTGGTTTTTTTTTTCTTCAGACAATTTTCGACATTTTAACTAGCCATTTTTGACGGAGTATTTTTATATCGTTCAAAATTATTTGCTTTGCTAAGCTAAAATTCGAAAAAAAAACATTTTATTTGTGATCGTTTTTGTAAAGTTTTGGGGGTTTAAAGAATGACATTTTGGCCAATTTGTGACAATTAACGCGCAATATACTTCGCGCTCTGAACGCTTAGGCGATTTAATTCGACTTAGAAACTGTTCCAAATTGGTTGAAGGAAGCTTATTTGCCAGAATTGATTTGTCACTAGGAGCTAAATTTATCTTTTTTTTTATATGGCGCGGGGGATGAATTTCACAAAAAATCTCAAATTGAAAAAAAAACATCATTTTTTCTAATACAATCAATTTTTTCAAGTTATTACTGCTTCCTAGACCTCACAAGTCAGTCGAAACAATTAAAGTTTTGCCCTGATACGAGCAGTCTTCTTGATTTGTTTTTGTTCCGACTTTCGAAACGAAAGCAACGGAATAGTTGTGCTCGGGATTGTTTTTTTTCTTCAGACAATTTCGACTTTTAACTAGCCATTTTTGACGGAAATCTTATATAATTCAAAACGTAATGTTGTGCTGAGCTTAAACTTTTAAAGATATTTTACCTGTGATCTTTTTTTGTAAATTATGCGGATTTAGAGATTACCATTCAAGCCAATTTGGGACAATTAAAGCGCGATATATTTCGCGCTATGAACGATAAGGCAATTTAATGCGACTTAAAAATTGTTCCAAGGAAATTTTACCCATTGATACATTTTTCTCAAACTGATTACAAATATGTACCACTTTCAAAAGCTTTCCGTGAGAAAATATCAATCCCTATGAGCTTATAAAACAATTATTGAAATTTTCTTGAGTCCCGCATTCAACTTACAATTTTAGTAAAGTTTCTCTCAAAGTTTCATCTTCTTTGCTAGTTTTTCTCTCTTAAAAATTATTTACAAATTTTTGGATTGTTTTGTTATCGATTTTTTCATTTTTTGTCGTTTTTTTGAATATTTTCAAAAATTCATTGCAGCTACTTTTAGCTCCTTCGATTGTTTTTAAACTATAATGAGATCTACAATTTTTTCCTCGCTCTTTGTTTTTTTTGTCTATTCCGGATCATTTTTTTGGGTCAAGGACACTTTTCATTTTTCGTTTGAGGTAACTTGTCTGAGATGTCTTTCGGGTATTTTCTCGTATCCCACGACAGTTATATTCTTGTTTTCAGTCTTTCAGTCTTTTTTGGCTCTCAAAAACAAGTGTTTAGCATTTTCGTGTATTCATCAAACTTCGGCTTTTGCACAATCCGAACGTATTAAGATTCAGTCCTGACAATTTTTATATGATTCTATGACTCCCGTTCCTGCCTGCGATTTTCTATTTGTATTGTCCGATTGTTAAAAAAACTGGATTGCGGTCTAATAACGCCATTACAAGCATATTTGCTTTTCTTTCTGGTAAAAAGGCTTGTAAAACTTCTCGTTATACCATAACTTTGAAAGTGATGAAAAGTTGGGAGAAAAGGAGAAAAAACCGATTCTTTTACATAAGTCGTCATGTCATGATTTGTTTACACGATCTGTCTTTAAACTCGTTCATGCTCAAGTTTATTTTTTGCGGTTTGACTTTTGATTTCTGTTTAGAAAAGTTTTTTTTTAATAGAAGGAAGGCGAATTCCACTATAGAACAGCAAAAATGTAAAAGCCAAAAAAACCGAATCAGATTTTCAGACGTTCAGATTTTCCAGTTGTCGACAAAGCTCAAATATTGATCCAGTTTACTCAAATGGGGTTACGGTTACTAACAAGAACAAAGAGTCAATTACATTTTGCTATGAAATTTCAAAAAGCTTTGCGGGCGCATACTTTTTTCTCTGGATTACGAAACTTGATTTTTCTTTTCAAGAAACAAGTCAATGTTTTTTCTGTTTCCTTGCTTCAATTTAAGTAGATTTTTGGATTCATCCCTTCCCCTCCAAATGTTTGATTAGTCATACTCAATTCAAGTTTACAATCCTAAGCCGCGCATTATTCGAGCTGTAAAACGCTCAAAAAAAATACTTTTGGTTTTAAACCACACAAGCATGTAATGTCATCAACCACTGCTTAAACTGCTCAGGTTTTGGAATTTTTTTTGAATTTTACTCCTAGTTTGAATGTTTTTGTGGGGCAAATGTAGTCAGCTGAAAAAAATTTGGATTTGGATATTTGTCTATCGTCTGCCGAGAATCTTGAAGAATAATTCACAAGATGTGCTGCTTGCTGTGCAAGTAGCACTGATAGTTCTGAATGCAGCAGTTTTTAAACGCATTTTTTAACGCAGTTAATTTTTCACTGTTTTTTTTTCCAATTCGAATTGTTTTTTGAATGAATCTCGAGCACAAAAACTCCAATTCTTCCCCAAGCTTAAGGGAAGTAGATTTTTTAAATATTTTTCCCCAGATTTTTTTTCGCATAATGAAACCAGTTTCTGAAAATTAGGCAATTTTTAGAGTGTTTGCTTTTGTAAATTCTGGTGAAGTGCTTGATTAAGCTTCAATATTAGTTTTGTTTCAGTTTTTTGAAAATTTAATTTGCATGCTAGCTTTGTCAAGTTAGACCTATAAGCTAAAGTTTCAACCCATTTTTCCCGGATGTGATTGACTCATGACTGATGTGAAATGGTAACCTAATCTTTCCAAACAAATTCCACTTTATTACTGGCTTTTAAGGATAGTCTGAAATTTTCTGTATATAATTGGAGGTTCGCAAGGAACTTCTATAAAGGATGTAATACGCCTATGTATGATCTGAGCAGTTTCAGTGTTTTATGTAGTTTTATGTCCAGGACTGTTTGGACCTTTCAGATTTTTAGAATATAATCAAATCTATCTATGTCAAATCCTAACTAAGTAATTTGGTCTACAGAGAATTCGCATTTCAAAGTTTTCACAGCAAAGTTCTCCTTATTGAGCTTTTGGAATGCTCGAGATTTTGCTTTCTCAACCTTCCAGCCTAAGGATGAAACAGTTGCTACTAGCGTTCCATGGGGTGTTATTGGACTTCTGTTGTAGTCGACAAACAACAAATTGTCTATTAGGTGACCTTCTAATGATAATTTGATGCGGTAATTTGATGCGAAAATGTTGCCGCAAAAACAGCACGGTTTAGATTTTCTATATTTCTTCAGGTCTTTAGGTTAATTTTGTTGTTTTGAGCTCTGGATTTTCCGTTTTGTAGAATATTTTTCTTTTGAATCGACATTGTTGTTTCTTGTTTAATTTCAAAGAAGTTTGGCTCGAAAGTTTTTTGTTGTATGAGGAGTTCTGGCCAATCTATTTTGTAGCCCTGATGCAGTAGCGTAGCCTTTCTCATGAAAAAGAGCAGATTTTAAAGTTTTTTCTGGTGAGTGACTTGGACGTATACAAAGCTTTCGTTGAATGTCCTTAAATCCTTTTTACTATGAATAGGTCTCTAACGACTTCCTTCTCGATGGCTACCGACCATCCGCTTTGGGCCGCTTGTCCACATAAACGTTGGAAAAATCCATCCAGACCTTCTTATTCATTTTGTGATGAATTGTAAAGATGCATACGTTCGACAATGAAGTTTTTGTCTTCCCTGAAAAAGTTTGTACAATGTTTGACAAAATCTTTGAATGATGTAGTGGCCAGATTGACATGAGCGAAGTCTTGTAGGAAACGTTTCTTCCTTTCCGTTCCTAGTGCGAAGAACAGCCTCGATTTTACCTCTTGATCAACCTCGTGGTAAAAGGTGTTAGGTCCAATTTTCGGACTCTTTCGACGACGTTCGGCTTTAATCTCGTTGGTTTTCCAAATTTTCGCTTGGTCGCGTGTCATACGATTTTCAGTATCCGTGGTCGATTCAGATTCTCCTACTCTTCATGATTTAGAAGGTGGGTCATCAAAAATTTCTGCAGGTTCAGATAGAAGAAAAGCTACAATGAATTGACCGTTCCAAGTGTACCAATTAAAAGTGATTCTGGAGTTGGTCTAGGCCAGAAAACTGGAACTCTTAAAAAGTCTGAACGATCGTCGTGATTCAAGATTGCTGGCTGCGCCATGTGAAATAGTAGCCTACTATGGAATTGTTGCCCAAACTAAAATTAAAATAAGAAATTGAATTCAATAGTAATGGATTGGTTACTTAAATTCAAGATGTAAATAACTGCAATATTTCAGCAATTAAGAGAGAGTAGCTTAAATCTAGTTTATAACAATGTCAATTTGGAAGACTTGTCTCGACCTTGACTTCTAAGTTTGGCAATTAACTTTACACAAATCAATGTTCAACATAGACTAGCAACAATCCAAAACAAGAGGATAGTCAGCCGTCACACTGAAAGGGGTTTAAGATGATACTTGATTCAATTTTTCTGACAATTATTTGTGGTATATGTTTTTGCATGGAATTTTTTGAAACACCCGAATACAATGGTAAGCCCACTGTCATTGAGCGGATCTAAAGAAATGTTGAATACATTTCAGCTTAAAAACCGTTTTCAGTTTTCATATCAGAAACCACAAAAAAGTGAACAAGATTAGCGCGTTTTTTGAGGTGTTAGGCTTTTATTTTACTAATTTAGGACGGATTTACCACTCCAACAGACCCAATATTGCTTGAAAACGGCGAGAAAACTCGACTCGTGAACTGTTTACCCATACGATATAATTTTATAGTTATAGCTCAAATTCGCTACTTCAGAGCGTTAAAGTGAGAGTTGCGAATCGGCAGTTTTGGGCGGATGTAACTGAGACGACAAAAAAGAACCCCAGCTCTACGGTCACAGAGGGAAAATTAGATCACACTTTCTTCGCAGGGGGCATGACCAAACTGGGCGACGGTTCCGGAAGATTAGTTAAAAAGGATGCTTGCTCTGGGGACTCCGGCGGAGCTTTAGAGTGCATTGACGAGGAAGGTGAATAATAAACGTTTTTAAAACCTTGCATTTCAATTAAAACTTCTAGATGATGTTTAAAAAAGGTAAAATGAACAGTTTAGCGGTTTATAACTACAAAAAATTTACGCAGAATTGAATGCGGAGTTTCAGAGTTTTTGTCTTTTTTGTTTTTTGATTCATGCGCAAAAGAAGTCGATAAGAAGTAAATGCTCAATTAGAAACTGAAAAAAAAAGAAAACTCCAGTTTAAATTTATAATTTTCGACTGACTCATTAAAATGCCAGCCGATGATCACTTCATCATTTCATGTTAAGGTCGATTCTACATATGTGGAGTGACGTCATTTGGTCCGAGTCCCCCCAATTGTGGAGCACAACCAGGAGGTTACGTAATGATATGGCTGGAAGAAATCCTCTCCTTCCTCGACTCTCAGATAGCTCAAGAGCGTACCTGGACTGGTGGTATTATCAAAAAAGGATCTAGTCTAACCAGACCTGGCAATCATGACGAAGGAGAAGGTCAAGGTCAAAATGACGAACCCGAGAACAAACCAGAAGAGAAAAACCCAGAGTATGAAGATATCTCTGATAGTGAGCAAGTTCTTCTAGATGCGACAACTGTTCTCGCTGCAACAGTATTTAAATCATTTGCAAGATCAAGTTGATTGAAATTATGACAAAAAATATTGTAAAAGCGGTTTTGTTCATTTTTCCAGAGTTATGTAATTCAAGTCTTAATTGAAATCATAATTATGTAATTTAAATCTTAAAAAAACCCTGATTGTCGGTCACTGTGCAAAACAGCAGGACACACTTTTTGATCACCGATTTTGTACAGAGTGTAATACTCAGTGCTGCCATTTTTCTAATTTTCGAGTAATTTTCAGAAGTTTTTGAAAGAAGCAGTAGGGTGCCGATGGGTGGAGGCGACCAAACCCCCCCCCCCACTTTGTTATAACTTTACGACATCTATTTTTCTGAACAACCTCAAATGTTTTCTAAAGGCGCCTTTGGCGCCAATATAATTTATTTTGAGGGGAGAGCGCGCCCCGAAAAAAGCGCATTTTATTGTCAACATTTTCAAAAAAGTACCCAAAAACGTCTTTTT
This sequence comes from Symsagittifera roscoffensis, assembly GCF_963678635.1. Taxonomy (NCBI): domain Eukaryota; kingdom Metazoa; phylum Xenacoelomorpha; order Acoela; family Convolutidae; genus Symsagittifera; species Symsagittifera roscoffensis. The sequence goes on from NC_087065.1 coordinate 49,786,827, forward strand.
TGTCCTGTTTTTTAAAAAAATTGCTTGCGGCGCAGAATTTGGTTTTTTAAAAGCAGAGTCCTTATAGTATTTTCATGTTGAACAAAATTTCTAGCAATTTTTGACACTATTTTTAACTACTTCTCAAAATTTGGTCAATTTTCTGAGTGATAGTAATGAACGAAGTGAAGACCATTATATCGGTTTTTTGTTTGCTTAATTTTCTGGAAAACTTTCAAAATGCTCTAATAACTACAAATGTGTATTCAAACAAACTAATGCATTCAATTGAAGTCATCTAGTTAAAATTATGTGAATCGCACTCGCCAAATCGAACGTGGAAAAGGCACGAAAAAGCCTGAAAGACGCCTAGTTTCAAAACTAAATTAGAGATTTCCGTGCGGGATAAAATTTTTACCCTATTAAACCAGTTTTCTTAAATTGGGTAAGTTTCAACCAATTAGTATTAATCATGAAATGCTCTCGAAACTCAAAGAGTTTTGATTGCATATATATTCTTTTTATATTGGAACATATTTTTCTGCGTTCTCTAATTATTTCCAATAATCAGTTGGTTATATTCGAGAGAACTTTTCGAAAGGCTCTGAAAAAAACGATATAATGATTTTTTAAATTTTATTTTAAAAACTTTATGTTAACGAGAGGAAAACGATTTAATTTTTGAAACAAACAAAAATCAATAAGGGCATTGAAAAACCCATGGGAGTTTGTTTTTGGGTTTGATGAGTTTTGACCGATATAAGCCGGAGGTTAATGTAGACATATTACAGAACATATTTTTACAACTCACCAAATAAGATCACTGCAACACATGGCTCCAAAAGCTGTTTAATTTCAAAACACTGCAATTTTGACCGGTAATCTCATGAGTGGAATCAGTTTAAAACTAGTAATTATATCCAAATTTATTGTTGATATAACTATCTCTGTGAAATATTTCTTACTAACAAATCATGATCCATAACTAACACTTACTATAAATTGTATAGCTGAAACTATTCATTGTTTCAGCAACAGAAAAGAATAAAAATAATTTAGCAAACAGTCGTTCTCCTTCAAAACAATTTTTGATATCTAGTCTCGCAAAGGCCAGTATAAACTAGATCTGTTGAGACTAGGAGATATAAGAGTAAGATTAAGATCGGTATTAGGCTAAGAAGTTGCACGAATCTATCCGACCGAAAATAAGATAGCGTGACGAACAGACGGTGTATGTTATCTGAAATTACTCAATGAGTGAGCCACCATAAACTCATATGCTCTTCTTATACTCGTCTTCGGCTAACTTTGTTTAATTTTTACATCATTTCATCTTTTTTCCTGAGCTTTATTTGTTTTGTTTTTTAGTAGGATGTATTTTCAAATTTTTTCAGTAGTTTGTCAAGAGCAATTCTGTTTTTGCATTTCAAGAGCAGGTTACGACAAACTTTTTATACAGCTTTTATGAAACAACTTTTTACTCTCCATTTTATGTGAAGATATAAACTATCATTATCGCCCTGGGTCAATCTTTTGAAATACCTTGATTCCTAAATTTTCAACTCTTCATTCTAAAAAACTTTCAAACCTGTCAGTTTTGATTAGTTATGTTTTATCCTGAGTCTACAAAAGTTCCTGATTGGGTAAGATGAAAATGAACATTTCAAACAGGTCTGTCTTTAAGTGAATAGGTAGACAAACTTTTCTCCGTCAATGAGAAGCATTACATCGAGCGTAAACATTATTGACAAAGCGCCCACTAGTACACGGTGCTTTAAAAAAGCCTTGTGCAAAAGTAGCTATGTTCTGAAGTTAGACAGACTATCCTTTTTTTTCATTAGACCAAGGAGTTGTACAAATCTGTTTGATCAAAAACAAGATTCTGGAACCATGTCTAAACTAGTATTTATCATTTGTTATTATTCTGATTTATTATCTCTATAAAATATTGAATACTAACCAATTATACTCCATCAAACTAACAACTCACTTATTTGTAAGTGCTGAAACTACTTATAGTTTCAACACCAGAACAATTTGAATTGAACTTAGAACAGTTGTTCTCATTCTGGAACTAACTCGCGCAAACCGGTGTACACTAGATTTGTTGAGACTAGGAGATATAAGAGTAAGATTAAGATCGGTATTAGACTAAGAAGTTGCACGAATCTATACGGCCGAAAATAGTTGACAAACAGACGGTGTAATGACAAACAGACGGTGTAACTTATCTAAAAGTACTCTATGAGTGAGTCAACTCGAACATAAACTCATCTCGTGCGACCAAGAGTTTCGAAAAAACCTCAATTTATTTAGATTTAGCAAATTCAAAACAGAAATAATATCAAAAACACACCATAAAATGTTTGATAGTATTGCAAACTTAATAAGTATATGTCTACGTCCAAAAAAGTCTAATCAATTCAACCAAACAATATATATATTATACCAGGTAAAAACCCGAACAACAAACCGAGCCCCTGTATCTTGAAACGACGCAGGCAGCAAAGATTAATTCATTCAGAAATTTTTCAATCACTAACATGAAATAAAAATAACTTGGAGCAATAAGATTCTTTTCCAAGTAACAAACCTTTCATTGGTGTATAACCATAAAATATAATTTAATAACGAATGATAAAAGGTTATTGGACTATTCACTTTCCAACCCTTATCAACGAACCAATACTAATCAAATAACCAGTGAGGAACTTCGTTTACTCATCCTTCACTTGAGCCTCTCCTCTTAATTGACCCAGACTTGAACATATTTAGAGTTAGTAAGATTTGAAATTGTATTAAACAATCTACTTGCATTTTAACTATATATCTGAACCTTGTGGGTTGATATACTATTCTCCAACCCTGGATCACAAATCAAATTATTCCTAAATAGGATTAAGTAAGTTTTCTTAAAATAGAACTTAATCACAGAGAAGTTGTAATATCATTCTAACGAATTGATTCTCTCTCTCTCCAACCCATCTACACTCCTACACTCTATGCCCAAAGATTAGGACAACCTCAAAAAACTGTAGGAACTAGCAGTTAAGGAAATATAACAATCTAATCTCTGGATTTTGCAATCATCCTTCCAACACTTATGTGAAGAGATAGTCGAGGAAATAAAAAAAAACAATAGTACTTCACAATTGTAAAAATAAAAACACAAGATAAGAACTTGTAACTACACCAGATAAAAAAAAAATTAGTATACATCTGATTGATAAAAAAACGAACAAACTTGCAACTCGATTCCATAACCAAACCAACCATTTTACGCTATGTGCGGTGCTTCCAATTTTGTAAGTGGTGCAACATTTTTGCAACCAGGTCAAGACACAAATAAAATGAACTTTATATCAGCAGACTTAAGACTTTTTATACAAGCAGAACTCAGACTCTCTAAACTCATGAGAGAATGTAAAGCCGTAATTTATATACTAACTGAATATGAATTTTTAACTCTTGGATTGAAACACCTGACATTTTTATTTACAGATCAGAAACCCATAAAAAAATGTTCACACAAAAATCTAATCCAAAACATAGAGAAAACGATTTCAACTTATTCTAATGAAACTTTCAAACCTTAAAAATATTTGGACAGCAGGTAAAAACCTTGCTTTAAAAGATAAACTTAGTCGTAATACACCACCTGAATTACTTCCACAAAAAACAACTGTAGAAATACTACAAAAAATATAAAATTCTTTCTTGCAAAAGACGAAACATCACCACGATTAGATTGTAAATAATCACTAAAAAACGACTTTATTACTAAACAAACAAAAATCTTAGAATATTTCTCACTATTTCTAGATTGCCATAACAATCAATATGAAAAAGTAGAAAAAGGTTTATTTATGTCCATACCACCCTCAGTTTGGATACCAAAATAATACACAACTACAATCCTATCAACAAAAACCACAACGAAAAAATAATTCATTCCTATTAGTAGAATAAACAACATCAAGAATTTGGTAAAACTGTCAGTCCCTCCAGATACAACTCAAAATTACTAAATCATTAAAAGTTTTGATCTAAAAGATCCGCTAGATAATATCCCTCTATCCAAAATAAAAGTCAAAAAAAAACTTCCTCAACACAAAAAATTGACACTTCAGTGTATACAAAAATATCAAAATCTTGACCCTGTCATCAGACAACTTAATTCTTGGCATAAAAACAAAACAAATTCCATTAAAGAAAAAAACAAATTCCATTAAAGAAAAAAAATTAGGAGTAAGTTATCACTCCGATATTTCCAAAATTTAACAATACAACAAAGAATGTAAACACTGACATTTTAGAATCATAACACACGGAAGAACCTTGTCTACCATTAAGCTCAATACTAATTGCATTTCATATTTCACAACCCTCACATACAAAAGGACATGTAGGATTAGAAAGTAAAACATATTCAAACTTCTCTCAAAGCTTTTATTTTTCAAATGCACCGACTTGGATTCAAATTACTTTGTAATGATTGCATTACATGTCAATTAAACAAACCTTTTCCACCCCAAAACATATAGCAGAAAAGTAGGACTCAAAGGACAAAATTTAGATTTCAATCATAGAATCTCATTCGATACAAAAGGCCCTATATTCACCTCCTCAGAAGGAAATTCGTATATAATGTTAATAGTAGATGTATTTACATACTATGTAGCACTCATTCCTGTACTTCATAGTAACGCTTATTATGCTTACACAACATTATATGAACTATGGATAGCAAAGTTCGGACTACCCGAAAACCTTGTTATAGATAATGGAATAGAATTCACAAGTAGCTGAATAATTACACTATATCACCTTTACGATGGTGAACATAAACCAAGAACATCACAAGCCCCATGGAGAAACGGAGTATTTGAAGACATGAACCAATCAATGCAAGAATATCTTCGATGCATAGTTAGCGGAAACGATAAAAAACACACCGAGTGGTCAACAGACTTTAAATTATTCCCATTAGCAAAAAACTCTCAAATTACCACAACATTTGGACGATCACCATATGAAATGGTTTTAAACCAAAAACCGCGTAAACCAAAATTTTCACAGCAAACTTCTCAAAAAACGTACAAGGTTACTGTCAACCAGATCAAGATTTAATTTGTTCTAATCTACCACTCCACACTAATGATGATGATCAAGTTCATCACCCATAAATATTTAAATTAGTCCCAGGAACATATACAGAATAGAGATAATTAACACAAGGAAATTTACCAGAAAATTGCAAAGAAATTGATACAAAATCAAAAAACACAATCTCAAATAAGTTCACATTTTAATCCGGCATCAAATCTAAGAATAGGAACAATTATTTTATTCCCGAACATTATAATTCAAAAAAGAATTTCAAAGAAGCTATTCTATTCAAAAAAGGACCATATCAACTGATAGGTAAACCCAGACATGTCACATATTAACCTATATATCACAACAGAAACGAAATCGTACAGCACAGAAATAATCTTTTACCATACTACCCCAAAGATTATGGCCTCCGTGAATTAACACAACTATAATCCTTAACTGGACTATACATTGTTGTACAAAAACCGGAAAACCAGAAAAACAGACAAAACCAACAGTTCGAAAACAAAGAATAACTCGTAAAATATAGGAAATTTCTAAACCTGATATCAAAGATAAATCACAACAACGCCAATCGTCCCGTTTTCAAAATTAACTAAAAAATTACTACAAACTTTTATTCCACAATCTAAAATATTGAAGAAAGTAGAGTTCCAAAAACTCTCTGATTAATTATCAACATAGATAATATTTTTCATTAAGAATTGCAAATTTTTTCAATCTAAAAAATTATTTTCTCTCTCAAAGTGACTAGTTCAGAATCAAAATAGTTCAACATCATCTAAATTTTGTTTAAACACCACCACTATTTTTAGCCGACATATCTTCAAATTGAACTAGATCTATAACAAGTACTCAAAGACGTCCAGGTCAAAATAAGCACTTCCCTCCTATTTGACAACTTAAATAAATATCGTATAAAACTTACAACCCTCTCCTATCAATCAAAACAAAATCAGCATTATTCTCTCAACTTATATCCCGAATTTATTCAAATCAAAAAATAGACTAAAACTAAAGACAACATTCAATCTGATCACTTAGCTTATAGACACTTAGCCTAAAGACCTCCCAAAAACTCTAATCATCCCGCAAACAAAAACAAGAATCAATAAGATACTTCCTAAACACCCAGGCTTCCTTTCGCCAAAATATCTCCGTATCCAACCCATTTATCTAAAATTGATAAATGATTCGACCCCACTTGGTTTAAGCTCTGAAAAAGAAAAAATAAATTGGCAAAACAAATCACACATAAAATGCTTCTTACAAACTCAGTTATCCACATTGGAACAGTTTTTTCATTTTGTTTTTCAATCTTTTCAACATTACAACTTTTTATTTTTTTCTTAACTGATTTTTAATACTTGCAAGTCTCATTTTTCTAATCTTTTGTAGTCAGCTCATAATTTTGTTTTCCCTCATCATCCAAACCTATTTTTCTCTCTCTTTAAGCCCTGATCACCTAATCAGGTTTGAATCTTGGTAATTCTAAAAATGTTTCAAAGTTTACTAAGTAGAAAAGACATTTTTATTCGTTCCATATTTTTTCTCACCTTTGTAGCTTCTAATTCTGACACTTTTTAAATTCATAAAAAAGGCAAAAATTGCTTTGAAACTTGCAACAGTTTTTTTGATCTTTTTTGCAGTAGAAAATTATATAGAACACAGACTTGAGCAACGAAAAATTCATATTTACTAATCCAAACCCTATGAAGGATTACCCACCAAGCCACCCAACCCAAGAACTTCAAAAACACCAACAACTTGTCAAACCAATCAACCCCAATCATCTGCCCGCATCTCATGTATTCAAAACCCCTATACTTTCGAAGAAAGATATGCATCATTGTCTGAACCGTTAATACAAATAGCAGCCATTCGTCAAGCACACCTCAGTGGACGACAATACAAACGAACCTATGATTTTTACAATAAGATCCACTATCAAGATTACAACAAGATCTTAACAGAACAAGACATTTTAGTCACAATCAAAACTTAATTAGTACAAAAAACAGACAAATTATTCACCCCGACGAAATAGCAACTTAACCACACCAAGAGTGTAGTTCAATATCCCCTCATCACCATCATCAACCCCTCTAAAGCTTTAAAATTGTCCATTATGAAACACCCCTCTACCTCTTTTAATCATTTCTCAACAAAATACACCAAACATTCCATCCGATTATTTAGTGTCAACGCCTACTTATGAATAAAGCATAGAAATAAAAACAACTACGACGCTCGCATGGATTACGCACACATTTTCGCACAATTTGGATCAACGCCCTCAATCACATGTCAAACACCATCAATTATTTTCCGCACAAGCTTTTCAAGTCACCTAGACGATAGATATTGCAAGCTACAAGGTACAAGTACACCTTCTCGATTAGATTGGAACTCCTTTGTAGCACCCCTCCCTTTTTTGACCAACATCTTGATAGCAATAGACTCCAAAATTGGGCACTCATTAGATTAGAATACAGACACGTTATTCACAAAGACTTTCATGAACATAATATCCAAATTTTTTCACAGCAAAACTTAACTCTTAAATTTGAAATAACATTAAATTAAATAATTTAGTACACGATCCAATACCACTTCCACCAACATACATCATAGCTTAATCTTTACCCCATCCATTTATTACAATAGAACTAATACATAAATACGAAAGATACGAAAAAAAGAACATAAGTTATGTCACACTTTGAAATCCCTTTTCAGGACTATCGTACACATGTATCCCCTTACAGCTTTTTTTCATTAGGAACCCTTTCTTTTAGTAAAGCTCGAACGCAAATATCATAAAAACAGTACTACAAAATCTCCTAGTCATACATATGATTGTGAAGATTATCACCAAAAACGCTATATAAATATGAAACTAATCAGGTGTTACAAGGCGAATCCGAACCACAAAATTTGGAATCAACAATTGTAGTCGCTACACTTTACTCAAAAGCTCGATCAAGAACTTAAACAGGATATAGTTTCATAGAAAACTTCTCTGAAAAAAAGTACATTGTTCACAATTTTCAAATGGAAACAAAAACAGACTCGACCATGAATCTTGTTACCAGGTAAAATAGAACGACTATTACATCTTGACCTTGAAGATTATAAAAATGAACTCAAACATTTAAAAATAGTTACCAACAAAACGAAATCGTAAAAAAGGGATTTTTCAAAAATTTCCAAATTCTGCACTTCAAGCACAAAGTGAACACCATCCAGGTCATTTGCAAATAGACGAAAACTTTCCGTATCATGTCGCTCACGGACATTAAAATAATGACTTCTACGACAAAAATTGCATACCTCATATTGGAATCAATAATCTGTGAAACAGTAAAGCAGACACAAGAAATTGAGACTACCAAGAAATAATGTTATTCGACTTGAAAACTCAATAAAAAAAGTACAATATCCACGAGATTTGAAAGACGATACAATATTACTAAGTCTGGCGTAAAAACGATCAAGGACATTGCGATCCCACCACGCGATCACAGGCAATCATAGTCACATGTACCATATTCGAAGATGCTAAAAATCACGCAAGAATGATAAGTTTTTACAGAAAGTTTTTTTATAGAATCCAAACCCTTTAATAAGTTGAACCCTTTAATGAAATTAATAAGGTCAAATTCAAAACAATAGATAAATATAAACGGTATAGAAAAAAAAATTAAAATAATTTCAAATCTACCATGAAACTGAAGAAGCATGCAAATACCGCAAGCCATTTTTCCGAATACAATATTCAGAAACTCTTGTCTAATACGAAAGAAGTTTCGTAATGAAAACAGGCAAACTAATTCTCGACATGCACGAAATAAAAATCACAAAAGAGAAGAAGAAAAATCGTACATCCCAGTAACATTTTATAAAAATAACGGAAACATGGGAGGAACATTTCTCCCAGAAAACAAAGATATACAAATTTACAAGAACTTTCCCTGATGAATAACACATATTTTGACGCAATCCACTATGTTATTCACCTTGATATAAAATTAGATTACACAATAAGTAGATTTATTCAAGAACTCTCAATCTCCGAACTAGAAACACTCCATCTCTAATGTGATTTAGAAAGAACACAAATACCAAAACCTCTCGCATTAGCAGTACTCAAAATACTCTACGCAGAATATCTATTATCAGGAAGCCACTCTAACTTTAACGATTACGATGAAAACGTTCTTTGATATTACAGATGTACCAAAATTTTTCATCACTTCATTTTTTTGAGGATAAATGTAGATTTAGATAAGCACTTCATGTAGATACTATGTGATGTCGAACATACTTTTGGGATACAGCTGTCCCATCTGGATCTTAAAATAGCCACAATGCGCAGCTTAACCCAAAAAAAACTAAATATTATCTTCGCACTCCATACCGTACTTTGAAGCCACCTTTAAAGAAAATCTCAATAGAAAGCATACGCGCAATTGCTCGTGACCTAAAATTAGACCTACAATCATTAGGCATTTTTAATTATGAGATATCCAAAAATACATTAGAACTCAACAAATTCAAGAACTTCTCACTATATTGAAAACAACCCAAAATTAATCGAAAGCTTAAAAGCTACGAAACCTCGCTGAAACAGCCGTCTTTTTAGACATCTACCGACAAGACTACAGTGGATATTTTGAAGACACTGAAGACTACATAGATCTAAACGGAGAAAAATATTGCCCATAAGATTATTCTTCAATCAATTTTTATTTTTTTTTCGCACATCAAAACGAACTCCTTGCTTTTCTAGGTTGGCCCTACTATATCTTACAAAGATTGTCTTTTTTATACGCAAAGTTTGATTTTATAGAATTTATCTTTTCACTATTAGAAGGAATCTATATTACATGCGCAATACATACCCAAGTGTATAGACAAGCTAGCATAGCAGGTATCTTATTTGCAGGAATTTTTGTCATAATTTCAACCTCTATTAATAAAAAACTTCTTGATGCACAAATCAAGGAATGCAATAAAAATTTATCAAAAAAACCAAACGCATATGATAATCCACAAGACATTACAAATACAATACTTACAGCAACATCACATTTGCATAGTTTACACAATAACCATCCTTTAACATTGGTAATTCAAAGCTATAGAAATACACTTTCGACCTCCGAACGACCAATACATACTAACAAGTTTCAACGTAGCCCGCCCTATGTCACTCCCATATAGCACTCCAACAACCAACAATTGATGATACATATCAACAAATTGTAGAACAATCACACACTTTAAAATTTCGTTTTCAAAACATACATCTTTTTTTTGCACACGATGAGCCAAAAAGTTGGATCCCTCAACCGTTCCTCTTCCTATCCATCCAATGTCCAACGGCACGATTCGCTCATTTCAAGTTCAGACCTCACCTCTTCCCCTACCCAGGTTTTCCTCTAACTCACCACGAATGGACTCAAATGACTCAACTCAAACAGTTTTTCATGGCATTTTTAATTTTTTTCCCAAGTTAAAACCCCCCATGAATTCCTCGACTCTGGACCAAGTCCCAATAGTTTTTCCCAAACACCTTTTCAGCCCAAAGTTCCCGCTACCCCATTGAACCCTCTCTTTTTCCTTCTCCGCACACTGACGCTACCGCTATTCTTTCCAGTAATGAACCCGATGTACCCAGCCCTATCACTGACGATCAACTCAAGCATGATTTATATGAATAGATTAATCACCAACGCAAATTCATGACACAAACAATCAATTAACTTTTCATCAACCAACCCATTCAGCCTCAATCTCAGAGTCCTCCATTCGTTCTTTCTACATTGCACCTCCACGTGCATACAATGAAAGGAATGAAACGAGTGAAACGCCACACCACTTCAACCCGACTTTATTCCCACATCATAATAACACACCAGACTTTTTAATACATAATCTACCATTCTTTCCTCAATACACCTACTATAATCAAGAAAATGAAGCCCAACGCGCACAATAAGTAGATAAATATTCATTACTCCCAATATTTTCATAGACTTCCCATTAAAACTTTACAAATCCATTACAAATACACTTAATGAACAAACCCAGTGATAACGAAATTTGGGACTCTTTCGTTCAATAACTAACTACTGCATTCCACCTGGATCGATTGACCACAAAAAGCTTAATCAAACACTAAACCAATTTATCGCACAAAAAGCTAACAGATGTTCTATTAACCACTATGACCGCACTGTAACTAGACGTATGGGAGATTCCACATATGACGATGACCCTAACACCAACCCACAACTAACTAAAAAACTCTTCATCAAAAATTCATCCAACGGCACTTCATACACAGATCCTCATCTCGTAACCCACACAATCGCCTTATGTTTATTAACTCAAAATACACATCACATTATTTCTTAGACTTCACATATTGCAATTAATCTACTAATTTGCACGGCATCTTCCGTAATTATGACCGTGTCCGTCAGATATGTATATTTTGCGCCTTAACGAACCCCTTCTCACTAGAATACGCCCATCCCATCATCTTTCCCTGCAAATATATACAACGCATCGAAGTAGCGTTATTAGAAAACAAACACAAACTCAAATTTAAACACTAGCTTTATAATCCAAAACAAAACTCAAATCAAGAACTTTCAGTTATTACCGAAGAAGTAAATAACATAAGAGCGCTTGAACTTCTTCGGCCACTGAATAGCACTTAAAACATAATATGCATGCTTGCTAAGCTGTTAGTTACATCTAACACCATTAAAACTCATTTCCCCCATGGGTTTTTCCTGACCCCGAACCTTCGATAGTTGATTTTTCGTTAACATTACTAACTCAAATGAATAAAAACACTCACCATTTCTACACGTGTGTTTCACCTTTCCTTTTTAGATTTTTTTTCAGAAAACATCTAAGCGAATCAAATAAAATTGAAAATGAGAAACTTTTTTAAATTTCGATTCATCATTAAACTATGTATTATACATTGTTCTGGTGCAAAAATTTCAATTTAAACGGAATGTATTAATCGTTCTGTCGAAGACTTCAAATTTTAACTAATAATTTAAAAGAAGGAAAAATAATTAATGAGCACTAACCCTTTTATGTGTGCTTTTTTAATACAACTCGAATAATTGATATTCACTCGCCCACCTTTCACGCACTCTTTCCCCACAAATATGCAACTCGCCGCGGAGACAGATTTAATAAATTAATTACAAGTTTTAAAAATAACTGATAACAACCTTAACTTGCTTTCACGCGTTTCAAACTTCCCTTAACTCGGTTAGAAGGAATCATAAATAAACATAAACTAACCATTAAGACTTGTAAAATTATTCTTTTGAGAACCACTTTCAAGTTTTATTAAATTCACTTGAAATTCACTTGAGACATTCGATAAAAGGACACAATCAAAAAACAAAAAGCAAAACCACCTGAATATAAGGAACAAAAGTAGAACACAAAAGAAGTTTTGTCCAAAGAGACGGTAAAATTGTACTCCCACAACTGGCCTAGCCCACCAGTAAAGGACGTCCTGAGCATTTTCTCTAGCCGGCCACACCACGCTTAATACACGCACTTCTATTTTTGACGAGAGTAGCTCTAGAGTCAGCAACTCTTTAAAATAACCGAAACTAAACAAAACTCTTTTGAGGTAACAACTAATAAAAATCATAACTAAAATTGATATCACTCACAAAATATAGATAGAAATATGCAATGTAAAAAATATTTTTAGAGCAAAAAGAAACGGGCAGCAAAAAGAGATGAAAACTTGATGACATTCCGACTCTGGAATGGCAAATCTTTTGGTTTGTTGCCGAAGTCACAACCCTCACCTGATGTGAAGTATAGAACCAACATCGCAGGAAAGGTACCCATTGAAGTAGAACAATGGCCACTCGATGTTGATCTCACATACAAATCCTTGTCACTTGGCGCTTCACACAGAGAAGTCAAACCCCTCCTCCTATTCGATGAACAGTTGATCATGCACGTAGTCTCGCTCTAACTTAACGAAATCAACCCATCATTGCATAAACCTGAAACCATAACACGATCACTCAACACGATCTAAACACAGGAGACACACTTCAGAAGATTGAGCGACTGTACCCCTTCTTTATGAAGACAACTACTCCACAACACTAGCAACTGTTTCTTTCTCCTCATTCACGCAGCCACTGCTTCAAACGAATCTACTCTAAAAATCAAAGCCTCTCGCCATCTATCCTTCACTACAAAAAACATTAAAAGCTAAAAGTTTCTGATCCGGGATGGGTGAAGCCAGCTTAAAACTAGTACTTCTGCCCTATTATACTAATGATACAACTATATATAAAAATTATTTCTTACTAACCAATCGTAATCCATAATAAACACTTACAATAAATTTTATAGATGAAACTATTCATAATTTTAGCAACCGAACAGAATAAATATAATTTAGCAAACAGTCGTTCTCCTTCAGAACAGTTTCTGACATCTTATCTCGCAAATACCAGTATACACTTGATCTTTTGAGACTAGGAGATAAAAGAGTAAAATTAAGATCGGTATTAGACTAAGAAGTTGCACGAATCTCTCCGGCCGAAAATAAGATAGCGTGACGAACAGACGGTGTATGTTATCTGAAATTACTCTATGAGTGAGCCACCATATACTCATATGCTCTTCTTATACTCGTCTTCGGCTAATTTTGTTTAATTTTTTACATCTTTTCATCTTTTTTCCTGAGCTTCAGTTCTTTTGTTTTTAGTAGGATGTATTTTCAAATTTTTTCTGTAGTTTGTCAAGAGCAAATCTGTTTTTGCATTTCAAGAGCAGGTTACGACAAACCTTTTACACAGCTTTTATGAAACAACTTTTTACTCTCCATTTTATGTGCATATATAAACTATCATTATCGCCCTGGGTCAATCTTTTGAAATACTTTGATCCTTAAATTGTCAATTCTTCATTCTAAAAAACTCTCAAACCGGTCAGTTTTGATTAGTTATGTTTTAATCTGAGTCTAAAAAAGTTCCTGATTGGGTAAGATGAAAATGAATATTTCAAAGAAGACTGTGTTTAAGTGAATAAATAGACAAATTTTTCTCCGTCAATGAGAAGCATTACATCGAGCGTAAACCTTATTCACAAAGCGCCCACTAGTGCACGGTGCATTAAAAAAGCGAAACGTTTAGAAGAATGGAATACTGTATATATGCCATATATTGGCATAATAACGGCTCGTGTAACTGAAAGCAAAAATCAATGGCTGAGTTGAATGCAGTTTACTTATTTATCCTAGTGTCTCTAAATCGCAAAACTTTTTCCCAGAATTCAAGTGATGGGGTAAATCTTGGCGATCAGTCGGGCATTGAGACCAAAATTTTTGTTGATTCATTTGATAATTCAATTGTAATTTGCTCCAGATGTCGGTCTCATTTACACGCCAGGTAAGACCGCTATTTATAAGTATTTCAACAAATTATGAAAGCTATAAATTATAAAGGATGATCAAGTTTACAGAGAACTGTAAGGGTGTAATTTTCAACTAATTTGAATTGAGACATTTAAGTTATACTTTGAAGTGCTTCTATTCTAAAAAGTAGGATCAGTATCTTTCATTCAGCATACAATTCCCAGGTTTCAAATGTTTGACTTTCCTGCAAAAAGCTTTAAAATTTCTCCGTGAGGTTCCCGCTTTTTTTATTTTGGCTAGAAATAATCTTTGAATTTCGCGGAGATCGTCTATTTTAATTGAATCTTTTTTTTTAGAAGTTGAACGTTTTCTTAAAAGCAAAGTTTTTATACAACAGGATTGGCAAATCTTAGGCTATTTCCATACAAAGCCAGGTTGTATGGTTTAAGGGTCTTAGCGAGAAGCATGTGTCACTTATCGCATGCATGAATTTCTTTGATTGGGTGTTCACTCAGATGGAAAGCAAGAATATCAATGCCATAACAAGGGATCTTTTTTTATATGTTAATGTTCCAGCAAGACAGATCATAGCCAATAAAAAGGTCTCTTGGTTCCAATGTAATTATAATATCACAAAAGCACACACTTAGTTTTACATAATGAAATTTTTTTGTGGAAGAAGTGGCAAAACGGCATCATTATCTAATTTTAGCTTTGAAAAACTGCTCCCGAAACTTTGTCTGAATTACGCAATAATTTAACCGAGGCTTTTGATAAAACGAATGTTCGTCCAATCAACAATTATAACTTTTGGAATAAGTTTACGAAATTTAACAGAAGAAAAAAATAACAAGAGGTTTACTCACAGGTTAACTCACAAAATTTTTAAAACAAAGAAAGTAAAAGCATTTTTTTGTCAAAAATATGAAGCTAGTTGCTACTAAAAATGAATTCAATTAAACACTTTCGAAGCTTTAAATAGCTTTTTATTACAAGTTTTGTACAAAAAAAACGGGAAAAAAGGCAAATTCATTTTTTGTTGTACAAAAACCAAGTTTCTTAACATGCAATCCCAAACATTGATTTTTTTTAAGTTGTGCTTGAGTTTTTGCTGGTTGACCTCAAATTTCATCATTTAAGCGCGAAAATTTTTGTCCAAACTCGCAATAAAGACATCTGAAAAAATATTTGCCATTTTTAACATAAAGTTATAAGTACTGCTTGTATCACGGAAAAGCCCTGGATGTTCCGACTTCCTTGTTAATGTTATCGGATACATTAACATAAGTTTACTGCCTTTGAACTTAAGGTTTCCTCCCCGGCAGCCACTGTAAAATTTAAGTGCTATATTTTACATCACATAAAGAATTAGTGAAACCATAAAAGTGCGCATGATAACTTTCAAAACCCAGTAATTCATTCATCAAAACTTTTGCACGTAAACAGTGGAATATTAACATTTGGTGTGTTTTCTTTTTGTTCAGTCAAACTTCGACTTTTCAACTCAAATTGTCAAACTTCGACGTTTTTGGCCAATTTTTTAAACCACTTTATTGATATATTGTTTTCATAAACTCAAATTTAAAAAAACCCACCTAGGATCATTTTTTGCACAATAGTTATAATAGTTTGAGTTTGGGAGTACTTTAATGGCTATGGTACAAGTTGTGATATAATACAAGCTATAGTACGCTTTTAAAACGTATGCAGTTATTTAATCCAGCTGAGATGTTTTTCCAATTTTATATGAGGCCAGCCATTTATAATTGTTTATGCATTTCTGGACGCTAATTATAACACTTTTTACTTTACGTAGTAAGCGGGAAATTTGTTTCGGAGAAAAAAAACTGAAAAGAAAAACAACTTTTCATTTTTTCAAAGTTAAATCCTTTCTTGAAAAAATATATTTGTTCATCGAATGTTAAGCGGCAGTCAGATCAATCAGGGTTTTGCATTGGTATACGAGCAGTCTTGTTTATGAGCTTGAAATTATCTTCATTGAGAGGTCGAAAAGTTTTTGTTGAAAAGTGTTATTTCAAGTTTTTATCACCAATGTTGGTTTGATGCGAGTGAGCAATATGACCTTATTCATGACCCAAATGAAAATTGTATGATAAGCATTTTTTCCATAGTCGCCATATATGAAATTGTATGACAAGCATTTTTCTTTTCTGGACGTCAGCTCGGGTGATTTTATTGCTTGTTGCTTTCGAACTTCATTTTAAATTGCTGTCAAGACCTTAGGATTAGTTTTTAAAAAGGATTGATGTGTGACATTTTCGTGGTAGTTTTGTTAAGAACTTTACGAGGTTTAAATAAAGGGATTTGACCCCCTTTTTGTACTATGTAAGAAAACAATTTTTTGGCTGATTGACTAATAAATGTTTCTAAAGGCGCCTTGGGCCTCAATACATACTAATAGTGAGGGGGGAGCGCGCGCCAAAAAAAATGATTTTTTGGTCACAGTTTTCCAAAAAGTGCCTAAGAACGGCGTTTTTTGCCTGTATTTTGGCAAATTTAACTGCGGCGCGGAAAATCTGGTCAAAAAGGGGTCTTTGTAAGAGAATTTTAGTGAGGTCAAACAAATCAATTTGACCAAACTATAAAAAAAATTGGAACCTATTTGATTGATTTGAAAAACCGCAACCTTCCCTCGAGAAAATACTAGATCCACCCCTGGTTAGTAATCATTTTTTGCTTTTTCCGAAAAACAAGTTTTCCTACTAGTTCCTGAATTTCCGAATTTCCAATTTTTTATCACCCGCATCCGCAAACATGTTAACTGAAATGTTGCAATATCATTTTCACATGTCCATTTGTAAGAACTGCCCTCCGCCAACCCCAACGCATCTCGCGTGAAATTAATCTCCCGTAGCTTTTTTGAGGTAATGTCTTCGCATAATCGTTTTTCTCTTTGATTCCTATCGCTCGCCTGGTATTCAAACACGAGCGGATTTAAGGGGGGGGGGGCTGTTGGCGTTGCGAACGCTTTTTTCCTCAGAGATTCGACCCCCTGTGGAACCTGATCTAAACTACATTTTATGATTGGATAAATTAGATATTTTACCACTGTAAAGTATTTAATATTAACCAATCATGATCCATCTAACTAACAACCCACTTATTTGTAAGTGCTGGAATTACTTGTAATTTCAGCACCAGAGAGATTTGAATTTAACTTAGAAATTAGTTGACTCTCCAAGAGAACTTCAGCAGCCGCAATAAACCAGTATACCCTAGATCTATTGAGCCTAGCAGAGACTAGTTGAACAACCTGAGACTAGATAAGTATAAGAGTAAGATTAGGATCGGTATTAGACTAAGAAGTTGCACGAATCTATCCGGCCGAAAATAAGATAGCGTGACGAGCAGACGGTGTACCCTATCCGAAATTACTCTATGAGTTAACCACATCGGTCCTAACTCATCTGGTGCGACCATAAGTCTCGAACAAGACCTTAATAGCTTAGAATTAACCAAACATAGATTAGAATTTAGACAAAACATTTTTAAAATGTTACACGACGATAATTTAATCGAAATGTCTCTACGACTCAATAGATCAAAGCCAATATTCCGAACGATAAGAGAACTACCCGGAATTGGAAGAAGACCTCGAACCAGAGACGACATACGACAAAGTAGAAACTTACCAAATAGTTATATGATAGTACGGCAAAAGCCAACACAAACCTTTATATTTAGAATTCTATTAGCAATGAATTTAGATTTTCATTTGCAAACATAAAATTTTGAAGTCAATTTTCATAATCGTTTCAGGCGCTAAAACAAAACTATTAATATACAATAACGATTGATAAAAAGATCTCAGATCGTTTTCCTAAAATTCTGCAGTATTATATAAAACATGTTTGGAAAAAATTTATTGAAAACCAAAATAAAAATTAGTAGCATGACAATAAACTGTTAGTAATCATAAATCATCCAATTGTCCCAGCTTCATCACCTAAAACATAACAGCAATCATAAGCTCACTAATATCATTAAAAAACTAAATCTTTTTCTTAAACAAATTTAAACCATTTTTAAACTTAAATTCACTTAATCTTAAAATCAGATCATCAAGGCTTATCCTTGGATCTTAATTAATTTTCTATTTAATTAAATTTACAAAACTTGATCATCAAGGCCTATCCTTGGATCAAAAAGAACAATTTTGTTCTCCCCCACCCACTTAGCTAGTGTCTAACGACCTCAAACGTCGATTCACTATCCAACCCTTTCTAAAAACCCAAGACTAATAGAAATTTTTCAACAAAACTAACCATTCAAATTAGGATAAACAGTGAAGAACTTCGGTTATTCATCCTTCACTTGAACCCTCCTCTTATCAAGACCCAGGATAAATCTTAGACTTAGTAGGTTTAAAATAGTATCTAACGAACTACTCGCGTTCTAATTATACCTGAACCTTGTGGATCGATTTACTATTCTCCAACCCTTGAACACAATCACTACCCCTAAGTAAGATTAAGTAAGTTAACACCTTAGCTTATACTAGCCACGAGAAAGTAAAAAATCATTCTTCGGAATCGATATACTTTTCTCTCCAACCCTGAATAAATAGACCCAGGTTAAACTAACCAAAAAATCGTAAATACTAACAATTTAAGAAAATAGAAATCATCTAACAACTTTTTGCATCCGTCATCCTAAACCTTATGTCATTTAAAAATCTAGGAAACAAACAAACAATCGTTTTACACAACTGTGAAATAGATAACAAAAAATACGATCTTGTAATCACACCTCATACACAAACAGTTGGATATATTAGAACAAAACGACAAACACTAAAAAGAAAAATAATAAACAAACAAAGACAAATCACACGAAAAAGATTTTCCAAAAACAGAAACGCATTTTCAGAATCAGAAGTCAGCAATTTAGACGAACTTTATAAATTAAAAGAATCAATTGATAAAAATTGTCCCATTCACGATCAATTATGTTTTTCCGACTCAGAAACAACTTCAAATTCATCAAAAAGAGGAAAAAGACGAATAAAAAAGCAATATAAACACAAACCAGTACACTTATATAACTGGAATCAACCAATTAGACACATCGATAATTACCTATTAACAGTCATTAAACGAAAAAATGAGCCAAACACACACTCCAAGTGAAGATAGTCCAGATGATGACGATATCTTCCCCTTCCTCGTAGAAGCACCCAAAGATAGAGGACAGCATATACTTTGCAAGAATTTACTACTAAATTTGTTTGAACCCGGAATCAGCCCATGTAAAACAGAGTTCCCAGATGTAAAAATCAAAAGACAAATTATTGATCACTATCTGAAAGATATATGCAATTTGACACAACACTACGGAATCTACACCATAGAATTCATCTCACCAAACCCGAATCACCGCAAATATGTAATTCAAACAGACGACCTTGATTTAGAATTTTCAAAAGTATTCTCAGAATATATAAAAAGCATACAATATCATAACTCACAAAGAGCAAACTCCATATTTACTAATGAAGTTTTTGCAATAATATATAGTTATATCTCAATATTAGAAAACGAAATCCCAATCTCAAATGTCTCACCGACAGAGACATCTAAACATATAAGGGTACGACATGAAATCACACTATTTTCATCTTTTCTAAATATAATTAAAGAAAATTTCACTAAAGATGAAGTTTCACAACAAACAAAACATGACTTACAAAAAATTTTGGCATGGTTTATAATAGATTATTTTACACATAATATAGATTTAATTTCACAAGCAAGAAAAAATTTTAGACCTCAAAATTCAAACAATGATACCGCCATCACAGAACAGTCAGACTACGTTTGGGACCCCGAATGGTCTCATTATGCATTTATAAATATCCCACAATCAATTGCAAGTCAAGCAATAAGTACAATATCTTATATAAGAGATTATGTAAGAGTAGTACCATTAACCATTGACGCAACACCATTAAACTACAATACATTTTTACCTGATACTCGAAATAACAGTTTAAATTCGACCGTCTTACACAATGAAAACCTTTATGGAACTAGAAATCTCACTCAACAAGATATTCAGATACCATCACCCTTCATAAATGAAGAAATTGTCCAAACAACAACAACTACACAACAAAGTATTTCACCAATACGTCCAAATTTAACAACACCAAGAAATACAAACACTTCGCTAGCACAGGTAACCTTACAATCAACCGTTAAACCTTCGGTTGCTCCAAAATATTCACAAATGGATTACCAAACATATAGACCCATGACAAAACCGTCAAAAACACGCAGAACATTCACAAGAAACAATTTTGCGGAACATAATTATAATTATACACATTCATCAAAAACAAACTATCCTCCACGAAATAATAATAATAATCAAATCAGATCTCGATATTGGAATAATCCAATGGCAACAACCAATTCAGTAAATTTTCAAGCTAATCCACATCCTCCACAGGATCATAGTGAAAATTACCCATTCTTTCAACAGAATAAAAATAAAAAAACAAGCACCTCATCAAACGGATTACCTATCCTCTGATGATGATCATTTACAACCAGATATATTTGCACCATATACCCAAGAATATCGCGACAAGGAATGCAGAAACCATATACACATCATAGAAATTTTTCTCCACACCAGATAGATACACAAAATCAACAACCAATACAACTGCAAAACCCAATTAATACACAATCTTTTCAACCAATTCAGCCACAAAACCCAATGATTACACACTCATATCAACCAACACAAATGCAAAATGAAATACCACTTCCATATTATCTTCAACAACACGAAATAACAAAAAATCAACTTTCTAATTTTTCACAAATGCCAAAAGCAGCAGAATTATTACAAATGACAATGAATCCATACCTTATGGGTGGATCATCAATAACATCAAACAAACCATTAATGGTATTCACAGGAACAGACCCTGAATATTCTGTAGAAGATTATTTAAATGCAGTAACAGCAAATTTAATTTTAAATATAGGACCTGAACCAATTAATACGCCACTACATCAAAACTGACAGACAACCCTAGACGGCGCAGCCCAAAAATGGTTTTCAGTATTGCCTATAGAAATAAAATCAAATTGGAAGAGATTTACACAAGAATTTTCAAAAATGTTTGACTCCGAAAGAAACAAACAACAACAAGAGTTTTATGTAATGAAATTCGCAGATTACCAAATGAAACCATCAAACAATTAGCAGTACGTATCGAAACACTAGTTCGAAAAGCATATTCATTAAATACACACGATTATAAAAACACAAAAATGACAGAAATCTTAATGATGACCTTAACACCTCAATTAAGGAAAATAGCAATAAAAAAGAGAGCATCCCATCCCTCCTCAATTCGAGAGCCCGATGTAGATTTTCGAAAACTAGTAGACAAGCTAGAGCAAGCGGAAATCACAATGAAACTTGAAGAAACAGAAAATCAGAAATTACAATATGTTAACCGAATTGAAACAAATACCACAAATATCAATAATATACAGGAATCAGATACAGACCTCGTTGAAAAAATCACTGAAATACTCAATATTTACGAAAAACACCCAAACTTTAAAGGCAAACCATCTTTCAAAAAATGGTGTAATTATTGCCGACGATACGGACATAGTATTTCTGAATGTAGACAAAAACAACAGGACAATCAAAACAAACCTCAAAAATATAAAGAACCGAATAAATCATTCTACCAATACATGAAGAAAGATCAAAATCTACCGAACAAAAATGTATACAGCAACAACAGTTCAGGAAAACCACTTCCGAACAATACCAACTACACGAGAAATCAATCACCATATAACTCAAGTTATAGAGGAAGATCACCAGAACGAAGAAATACACAAAATTCGTCACAAAATCATTACAATAGACCAAATAGTCGAAATAACTACTCCAGATCAAATTCGAACATAACACAATTTGTTTCTAGATCTAATTCCCAATCAAGGAATAATTACTATCCAAACAATCAATCACGAAACTCATCATACAATAGAAATAGAAACTACTCCAATAATCGAAATAGAAATTATTCAAACAACCGAAACCAGAATTACCCGAACAATCGATCAAGGAATAACTCATATAATAGATCAAACTATAACAGACCAAACAATAATTATCAAAACAGATCACGAAATAATTCACAAAATCGACATTCAAGTTATAATAATCGTTATAGAAATTATTCCCAATCACCACACAGGAATAATAACCATTATAATAATTCTAATAATCGCCACAGAAGTAGTACACCTAAACATCAAAGAAATATAAATCAAGTACAATCAAATCCAGAAACAACATCAGACCCCCCAGGTATTGATGACACAGGAAATAACGAGCTACAACTGAATCAAATAAACTGTGAATCATCAGATTCAGAAAGTGATACAGAAAACACTACCTCCATAAATATGATAGCAGTCGAAAATGACTACGAACCTATTATATATGAACAACCTTTTTCATCACATATATATGAAAATCAATTAGAACTCCTTCACAATTATTATATTGAACCCATCCATTCCACACAAACGGCACAAGAAACTAACGAAATCAACACTACAAACCAATCCAATGAAAACGACAAAACAAAATGCTTGAATACAAATCACATCTATCAAAATATACAAAAAGAACAACCTAAAGAAAAAATTTGGACAATACCATTTCTTTTAGAAAGTCCAAGAAACAAAGAATTTCAACCACCAGATCTTGAAATTGATTTTTTAATTGATTCAGGAGCAGAATCAAACATAATAAACATTCCCACATGGAATGAGATAAAAACATTACACCCAAAATTAACAGCTCTTGAAACCTCCAGTAAACTAGCAACAGCACAGGGATCAACATTGGTAAACTATGGAAAAATTCAATTATTTCTTCTCCCCACAAGAACAATGGAGCAGAATAAAATTTTAAATAAACCATTTAAACAAATATTTCATATCACTGATATTAAACACAATATCATAGAAATACCATTTATCTCTAAATATATACCAACAATCATCATCTTAAACAGTAAAATACTAATCAAAGATAAATACACAAAAACAAAAGACACATCCCTAACATTTTTCCAAAGATTAAACAAACAACCACCATTCTTTTCAAAATTTTATCCAATATATAACCAACAAAGAAAACACCTGAAACCACTATCAGGAAACATATATAATTTTTCAATAAAACAAGTTCACCAATATGATAAAAAGAAAATAAACAACAACTCTATATGTCAGACTTTGAATTCAAACCTATCCATAAGTTTTTCAAAATCACAATCTCATCCATAAAATATTTGAAAAACTCGAATTCAGATATTATATCTCTACATGTATACAACAATACACCCTATCAAGTAACATTACCTTTAGGACTTTTAGGCTATTGCGAAACCAACGCTACGATATCACCATTACACGAAAAAGAATACCGCGTAAATAATATACTCCAATTAATAGATATTTGTCAATCCACAATTCTTAATGAAGAATTATCCATAAATAATATAATAAGTAATGAAAAAAAAAATACAGATTATTTCACAAAAACTCCATATTTCAAACCTACATTCAACATAAGTAACTACACAGAGACTCAACAGAAGTTTTTAACAATGTTTAACTTTCAACATTCACAAATAACACAAGACGAATTTGATAAATTAGCCAAACAGCTAATAAAATATTCATCAGTCTATGCAACATCTAAATTTGATTTTGGCAAAATCAGCTCATCACTACACCTTCCACTAAAACCTGACGCAGTTTTCAAAAAACAAAGAGCAAGTAAAGTACCAATTCACTTACATGATAAAGTAAACAGATTACTCGATATTTTAGAACAATACAATATTATCTCACCGGTAAACAAAGAAGAACAACCAAAAGGTAACACATTTATCAACCCTGTTATCATCCTAGCAAAAGGAGAATCATTAAAATTAGTTCTAGACGCTAGATATCTTAATTCACTAATAGACGAATCAAAATGCAATTGGCCTATTGAACCAATACAAGTTATTTTAACAAAAATAAACGGAAAATACTTTACAACCGCAGATATGAATAGTGCATACAATCAAATGCCACTAGATGAACAATCGCGACGCTTAACACAATTTGTAATTGGAAATCAACAATATGAATTCAACCGCCTATTCTATGGAATATCCATAGGACCAGCAGCATTTTCAGCTTTTATGAGCAAAATTTTTAGACCACTAATACTCAAGAAAAACGCAATCACCTATTTAGACGATGTTTTTATGCAATCACAGACAAAAGAAGAAATGTTTAAAGTTTTAGAACACTATCACAAAAAACTTCAGAACGAAAATCTGAAAGCCGCCCCCGATAAATCACACTTCTTTTTAACACGAGTTAAATTCTTAGGACATAAAACACGAGTTAAATTCTTAGGACATAATATAGAAAGAAAAACAATCACTCCATTAAAATCACGCATTGATGCTATTCAAAAGCTCCAACCACCAACAAACAAAAAGAAAATCCAAGAATTCCTTGGAATGTTTAACTTTTTAAGCAAATATGTCTATAAAATGCAATTATACCTAAGACCATTCTATAATATACTTAGACAACAAAATAATTTTGAATGGAACACAGAACATCAAGCACGATTTGTAGAAATTAAAAAACTCCTAACTGAACAAATTTCGAATACAATTCCAGATCCAAATCAACCATTCTATGCAATGTGCGATGCTTCGAATTTTGGCATCGGCGCAGCATTATTACAATCACACAATGGCACAAACAAAATGAATCTTATATCAGCAAATTCTCGATTATTCACTCAAGCAGAGCTACGACTCTCAAATCTAATGAGAGAATGTACAGCCATAATATATACACTAACAGAATATGAACTTCTGATACTTGGATCAAAACATCCAACAGTTCTATTTACAGATCACAAACCAATCATTTTCTCTTTACTCAAAAATCCAATCCAAATCATCGAGTTTATAGATTTCAATCAATTCTAATGAAATTCCTAAACTTACATATAGTTTGGACAGCAGGAAAAAATCTTGCATTACCAGACACATTAAGTCGAAATACACCACCTGAATTACTTACACGTAAAACTACAGTTGAAATACCCAAAAATATAAAATTCTACCTTGCAGAAAATGAAACATCACCCCGACTAGAATGCAAATATGCAGTAAAAACTGACGTTGAACAATCACAGATAAACAATTTACAACACTTCCCACTTTATTTAGATTGCCAAAATAACCACTACGAAGTTGATCTACTAGGAACATCAACTTTTAAACCAATTCCATATTCACAATGATTAAAAAATAACACCCAACAAAAAAGAGTAAAACAACACCCGCATAAAAAAGACGTTTTTCCGTTAATTGAAAAAGAAAATCTAACTGATAAAATAAATTTATCAGGACCGCAAACAAACTATTCAAAATGCACAATAAATCAAGTTTTTGACCTCCATGACCCACTTGATACAATTCCTTTATCTAAATTAGAAATAGAAAACATTTTTCTCCCCCCAACAGATAAAATTACAATTAATACTTTGAAACAATATCAAAATCTTGACCCAGTAATTAGACAACTAAAATCATGGCACAAATATAAAACTAAACCCGTCAAGGCAGATACAACTATTTTAGGAAATAAAACACTCCTCCGATATTTCCGAAAATTCAATAATACAACAATTAACGAAAACACAGACCTTCTAGAATACCAATTAAATGAATCTACAGTTCCCTGTCTCCCTCTAAGCATGATTCTTATAGCTTTTATATTTCACATACACAAAACATTAAAGGACACTCTGGATCAGAGAAAACATATTCAAATTTCATACAAAACTTTTATTTTCCAAATGCACCAATTTGGATAAAAGTACTATGCAATGATTGTATAGTATGTCAGCTAAATAAACCTTATCCAAATCAAAAACAAATAGCTCAAAAACAAGATTTCAAAGGACAACGTTTGTACTTTAACCACCGTATTTCATTTGACACAAAAGGACCAATTTCACCCTCATCCGAAGGAAACTCCTACATTATGGTAATTGTTGACGCATTTACACATTATGTAGCACTTAACCCAGTACCACATTGTAACGCTTATTATGCTTACACAACACTTTATGAACACTGGATAGCTAAATTCGGACTACCAGAAATTTTAGTTACAGACAACGGTACAGAATTCATAAATAATGAAATCATCACACTATGTCATTTATATAACATCAAACACAAACCACGTACATCTCACGCACCTTGGACAAACGGCTTAGTCGAAGGTATGAACCGTTCACTACAAGAATATCTTAGATGTATCATCAATGGAAATGATACAAGATACACCGAATGGTCAGCAGATGTAAAACTATTTCCCTTAGCATATAATTCACAAATCACGACAACTCTAGGAATGTCACCATATGAAATGGTTTTTAATCAAAAGCCACGCAAACCGATTATGTTTACAGCAAACTCTCATAAAAATGCACAAAGTTATTGTCAACCGAATAAAGACTCAATTTGTTATAATCTACCTCTTCACACACACGATGAAGATCATTTTCATCACCCACAAATTCTTAAATTAGCCTCCGGTACACACACCGAATGGATTTTAAACAGAGATGAAAAAACACAATGAAATTTACCAAAAAGTAACAAAAAAGTTGGTACAAAGGCAAAACATTAATGAACAAATAAATTCACGCTTTACACCAGCCTCCGATTTAAATATGGAACATTTGTTTTAATACCCAATTTTAACACTCAAAAAGGAATTTCTAAAAAATTACAACCCCTTCGTAAAGGACCATACCAAATAATTGCCAAACCCACTGATGTCACATATAAAATCACCGACTCAGAACAAAAAGAAATTGTTCAACATCGAAACAACCTATTACCTTATTACCCAAAAGAATACGCACTACGCGAACTAACTCAATTGTATTCTTTCACAGGTTTAAAAGTTATTCAAAATTACCCACATACGGAAAATAAAACAAAGGAAAAACATGACATTCACCTCGAAAACCAAAATAAAAAATCAACTACAACAAAAAACAATACAAAAAAGCTAGATCAAAATACACCACAAAAAGAAAGAAAAAATAGAAAAATGACAGAAAAAATAATACCTCAAGAACAAATCGACAAATCAGAACATAGAGAGTCATCACGACTTAGAAATCAACCACGTAAAAACTATAAAACATTCATTCCACAATCTAAAATATTAAAGAAAGTCGAATTTCAAAAACAGCTTTAAATTTATATTTAATAATTTTTGCACCTCTGAAATATTTTGAACTTTCATTTTTCAAAATAACATGCTGACAAACACGCAACGATTCTAGTTCATAATTAGCCAATAGGATTCATCCAATCCGTCACCTTCTCTAACTCTAACACAGATCAACTAGACGAACGATATTAAACTCCAGGCATATCTATAACTATAACTTTGCGACCTCCAGGTCAAAAATAAGCAAACCATTCCAACTTGACAACTAAAATAAATATCACCATAATATCATTACCCTCCCTTATCTAATAAACCAAAGATCAACAATATTTCCCCAACTCAGACCTCAAATACCCCCCAAACAAATATGTTAAATTAGCCTAAAGTAAAAGAACGACCATTTTAATTAGCCTAAAGTATAAAAATCTCAAAAATACCCCAGATCATTTGACAAATAAAAATAAAGACAAAGAAGACCTCCCGATCACCATAAAATTTGCCCCCAACAATTTTTCACAAAACTCGACCCACTTGTCGAAAAACCAATAAATAATTCGACCACACTTGAAAATTGCCTCAAACAACAAAAAATATTCGATCGAGAAGCCATTTCTTAAATGCTCTTCTCTCGACCAGTTACCATAATTCTAAACATTCTCGCAAACTTTTTCACAATATTTAAACCTTTCATCATATTTCTTTTTGATACCTTTGAATCTTTTGTAATAATCTTAATCATTTTTTGCAATATTTTTTTAATTTTCTATTCCATATTTGAACTATACCTCCAGCTTTCAAAAGCTATTGACTATATCCACAGGTAGGATTCACAAAACTTATCTAAAGGATACGAACCATTTTTAGTAGAACAGATATTTTCTTACTATTTGTAATTTTTATAACCTTTCTATCATCTCTCATCTTGACAATATGCAAATGTGTAAAGAAAGCAATTATCACATTCGCCCTAGCAACAATCCTCCTAATTCTTTTTCTAGAAGAATACTACAATAAACATAAATTTTTTCACTAAAAGAATAGATCAAAAACCATCAAAAATTGCTAACCAACAATCACACAGTCAGTCTTCACCGACATCATCCCAGGAAAACCCAACACCACCTTCAATTACCCAAAACCCCCAAACATCTACACGAATTTCCTTTCAAGATAACCCATATACCTTTGAAGAACGACACGCTCGCTTATCAGAACCACTAGAACCAGTTCAACGACAAGCACCTCTAAGTGAACCAACATATAACTTATACCCAACATTACCACAAGAATTAAGTAGAATACGAAATCCTAGTCAAAACCAAAACACAGTCGAAGTAAATAGACAAATTATACATCCTCGACGAAACGGAAATTTTCAAACTCCCCGAGTTCATTTTGATATACCCCAATCCCCATCACAAAGTACTCCAGAAAACCCCATTGGTATATTACCAGAAACCCCTACGCTTCTTTCACAACGTAGCACCTCAAGCCTACCCTCAGATTACTTAGGTTCAACACCAACATCTGAACAAATACGTGAAAATCCCTTTAACCCTACAAACCAAACATCACGACTACCATATTGGACAACACATTCATTCACACAAGGTGAACCAAATTTAATCAATGATCCAATAGATATTTCTACGGATACAACAACATCCTCATCACTACCAGAAACATTATCACTACCATCAACACCATCAATAAGCCAGATTTCACCACCACCTTTTAACTTAAATTTCCCAAATAACCTCGACGCTAGATATCGAGAACAATCATCAACAAATATTCCTTTAAGACTAGACTGGAATACATTCACAGCACCTCCACCATTATTTGGACAACACCCAGAAAGTAACCGACTCCACAACTGGGCACTAAATAGACTACAAAACAGACAAGACATTCACGAAGACATTCGTGCTCATAACATCCAAATACTCCAACAGAATAGTCTACAATTAAAATTTGAATTCACGGTTAAATTAAACAACATTACTCAACATCCCTATCCATTAAATCCACCAAATATAACAGCTCAATCCCTACCACCCCCATTTATAACAACTGAAGTAATATACAAATACGACAGATATACCAAAAAGACAATTGGTTACATCACATTTTATAACCCATACTCAGGATTATCATACACATGTATATTCTAAAAATATTGATTTTTCTCCAACTCTTTTTTCTAGTAATCTCCAATCAAAACATAAACCCTTCCCCCCGCACAGGACCCCAAGATTTATTAGTAACACATTACGATTAAGACGAAAACGAACAAAAAACACTACACAAATATGCAATAAATCAAGTATCACAATGCGAAACAGAACCACAAGCCATAGAAACAACAAATGTAATAGCGACACTTTATTCAAAAGCCCGAGCAACAACAGTTATAGGATATAAATTCACAGCAACATTTTCTGAAAAGAAAGTACATTGTTCACAAGTCTCAAATGGAAATAAAAACCGACTTGACCACGAATCATTCTACCAGAGTAATATAGAACGACTTTTACATCTCAATCCCGAAGATTGTAAAAACGAGTTACTCAGACTAAATATCACAAAAAATAAAAACACAGATAGAAATTTAGTATATTTCCAAGTTTTTTCAGATTCTGTACATCAAGCAGAACTTGAAAGATATCAAGGACATATAAAACTAGACGAAAAATATCCATACAACGGCGCACACGGAAGATTAACTTATGACATACACGATAAACACTGGATACCACATATTGGTATAAATAACCCATCAAACTGCAAAGCAGACACAAAAAATAAAGGATATCAAGAAATAATGTTTTTCGATTGGAAAATACAACTCGAAAAAATACAACTCACACGCGATTTATCTGACATCACAATGATCTATCAAGGAATTAGATTACCTTGTAAAAACGATCAAGGCTATTGTGACCCTACAACACGAACACAAGCAACAATTGTTTGGTTCCCCGAAGACACATGTACAACATTTCAAGTAGCAAAAATACACGCTCGTATGATGAAGTTTCACGAAAAATATTTTATACAGTCCATTCCTTATGAACAAGTAAACCCATCACGAAAACAAAGTTCTAATTTTAGGAACATACACAATATAGAAAATAAATTCACACGTTTTCAAATATATCAAGAAACAGAACTTGCATGTAAATACAGAAACCCACTTCACAAAACACAATACTCTGAAATATTAGTTGAATACGAAAAAGGATTCGACATGACCACTGGAAAAATAAAAATCGACCCATATGCCACAGGTCATCCTCCAAACGAAGGAACATCATATATACCAGTTAATTTTCAAAAAAGTAAAGGTCAACCTGGTGGACATCTAAAGCCCCATGACACTAGAAGCACACGTTTACAAGAACTATCACTAATGAATAGTACATATTTCGGTAATATCCACTATGATATTCACTTAGATATGAAATTAGACTACACAATTAGCCGAATTTTTCAAGAAATGTCGCTCTCTGAATTAGAAACACTTCACCAACTATGCGAATTAGAAAGAACACAAATCCTATAATCACTTGCATTAGCAGTATTAAAAATACCCTACGCAGGATATTTATTATCAGGCAATAGATCAAATTTTTTAGACTATGAAGGAAACATTTTATGGTTTTATACCTGTACCAAAAAAGTATCACCACTATATGTTTTTGAAGATAAACGATGCTATAAAAGAATCCCTATCTTTTATAAGAATAAAGTACACTTCGTTGACACACTTTCAAGACGAACCTATTTCTGGGATACCGCAGTCCCATGTGGATCAGAAAATAGCCACAATGTAGTACAACTGAACCCTGATGAAGATAAATATTACCTTCTTACCCCATATCCCACATTAATGCAATCACTCAAAAAATTTTCACCTGAAAGCATTAGAGCTATTGTTCGAAACCCAAATATTGACTTACAATCAATTGGAATATATTCAAAATCCGATATACAACATCACATTAGAACACAACAATTCCAAGAATTAGTAACACAAATGGACACTATACAAAGACAATCAATTGACCAAAACTTACGCAAACTTGCCGAAACAGCAGGATTTGCAGACATTTATACACAAGACTATAGCGGATATTTTAAAGACATTAAAGACTATATATATCTCAACGGTGAAAAATACCGACCACAAGATATCTCACCTATAAATATTTTTAGCTTTGTTACACTCAAAAATGAAATTCTTGATTTTCTAGGATGGCCCTATTACATCTTAGAAAAATTAACTATTTTATACGCAACGTTTAACTTTATAGGATTTCTTTTCTCACTCTTAAAAGGAATCTATAATACATGCGCTATACACACACAAGTAAATAGACAAGCAAGTGTAGCACGCATCTTATTTGCAGGATTTTTTGGAATTTTTTCATCATCAATAAACAAAATTCTTTTAGACGCACAAATAAAAGAATACAACACAAAAATAGCAACAAGACAGAACACATATGACGAAGAACATAACAATGTAGACTTTACGCCTACAGCACCACAGTAACCACCCCTACCACATAACCATCCATTATCACTAGTCCCACGAAATTTTCGAAATTTAGCAATAACACATACTCCAAATTTCAGACCAACCATATCACAAAGTCCCATTCAACATATAATGACACACAATTCACTAGATGAAAATACATATAAACAAATTATAGAACAACCACATACAACTGCTTTTCAGTCTCAAAATAATAATTTTTTTACCCCACGATGAGCCGACAACTTGGATCCCTACACCGCTCAAATTCCCACCCAACCAACCTCAACACTCCAATTACAATAATTCCACTTTTTGCTTTTCCGCCACCCGATTTCCCAAACAATAATATAACATCAGGCATGAATTCAGACATTAATTCACATATCTCAGTTTTATACTCCATCTCACAACTCAATAACCCAGATATTGAAACCCCTGATGAATTTGCCGACTCTGAACCATCTCCATCCAATAATTTTCAAACCAATCCCTCAGTTTTTCGAAACCCCCTTTTCAACCAATCCCACCATATAACCCACTCCCATCCATTTCTACACCCTCCTATGCTTCACAAGTTACCCCAACCTACTCTTCACTTCATTCAGATCGATCATCCAATTCTCCAGACACCCCCCAAATCTCCCAAGAACTAGATAATTTTATCACCTTACAACAACAACCCTTCCACCTTGACAACTCAACTATAAACCAGATTTCATCAACCATAGAATCATCAAACCCACCTACCCCTACACCCTCTTCAGCTTATACCGCATCACTAGCACCATCATACACATCCACCGAATCATCAATTAGCACTAATAGAGCTTACCGCACTTTCAAAAGAAAATTCCCAAACCATCCATTTCCAACAAAACCAGGAATAGCCCGTGAATATATTAATCACCCAAATCACACTAACACGAAAAATTTTTTAGCCATCACCTTACCCTCATTTCCACAGTATACTTTAAATACCCCTAACGACACTAACGACACACGTAGTTTTGTAGATGAACAAGTTTTAATGCCTACACTTCATTGGACATCATATTATCATTTTACTAACCCCCTTTGCCTACCTTTATCTAATACTCACATCGATATAGAACGAAATAAAGATATGCTATATCGACTCACTACACCACTAACACATAGACAATTTACTTACATCGGATATTAAAAATCACTAAAAACATACACTGCACCCCGAGCTAACGAATATACGCTTGAATATTACGATCATAACATCATCCGAACTAACCAAGACCAATTTTTAGATGATGATCGCTTCGCTAACCCACAAATCACAGAAAAATTTTTCATCAAAACACCATATGTTTTTACACTCAATATATTTGATCGCAAATTCGACCACATCATTTCTGAAGCACTAACCGACACACAAGCTTACGAAAGTTTTAAAGAAAGATTTCAATTATTTTCACTAACCTTTCATTTCCTTGCACCACATGAACGAGATTTGCACTGCTCACACGACATTATGTTACGCACTAAACAAACCCACACATATACATATTACCGCTTTATTCAAAATCACTTTGACCTACACACTCCATCAAGACAACCACACCATCGTTTTCAATTTATTAACTCTAAATACACATCACCATTTTTTCTTAACTTCACATATTGCATCAAAGATACTAACCTTCACGGTATTCTTCGCAATTATGATCCCATAACCCAAATGTATATTTTTTGTCCCATCACAAAGACCTTCAACGCAGAAGAATCCAGACCCTTCCTTATCCCACATGAATTTGTTCAACCTATAGAAATCCCCATATTAGAATTCATCCACAACACTAAATATAACCACAAATTATATAATCTCATCCAAAACACATCTTATGAGTTTGCAGTTGGCACTGAAGAACTAAAAACCATTAAAGCACTTCAATTGCTTTGGCCACTGCTTCAAACTAAAAACATCATTCGCATACTAGCAAAGTTACTAACAAATTCCGACATAATCCACGACATCTTCCCCCACGGTTTTTTCCCCGACGACTAACAGGTAAGTATAATTTAGACATATTCTTAACTAATAAATTTAAAATAAAACACTAACCATTCTTTATCCATGTTTTACTTAGATTTTTAGTCTTCATCTCACGATCATCTGCAAAATACAATAAAGAAAAATAAAAAATCGAAAACTTCTTCAAATTCTTAAAAACTCTATTAATATTTTACACTAGATAAAAGCAATAAAATTCATACCAATGTAGTAAATTAATTTATAAATTATTTCCCTAAAAGCAGTAATTCTAATAATGATGAAAATTTATAACTTAATTTTTCCCCAAAACTAGCAGTAAAATTGAAATTCTATGTAGTAAATTGATAAAACGCAAATGCAGTACTAACCTTTTGATATTTTCATTCACTCGCTCGCACAAGAATTCTATCCAAACTCGCACAGCTCGCCCACGAAGAATTGTTGTGAAATAATGAATTTCAGTTTTAAGTTTTCACACTCAACAACTCTAACACACGATAACAAGTTTCAAACTTTCCTTTAACCCGGTTGGAAAGGAATTATATACTAAACAAAACTAACCAATGCAGCTTACTAAACACCACAACACATAGAATAACAGCATGACTAAGAAAAGGAAACCAACGGTACCCAAACCGGATTAACCCAGTTTAAAACTGGATAATTTATTCTTTTGAAGACTATTATAAAATCTAAGAAAGAAATAATAAAACACAAAAAAGTCGAAAGACAAACCCATACCAAAAACAATTTGATTTTTGAAAAAAGGACACAACCAACGAAACATAAGAAAAATCACAATAAACTCAACATAAAACGTTATCACATAACAGGACCTCTCACAGAAACCGCACGAAATCATACTCCCACTCCTGGCCTAACCCACCAGAGAGGACGTCCTGAGCATGCTCTATAGCCGGCCTAACCCACCGCGCTACATCCACGCTTTGTGACCACACTCCTATTTTTAATAAGAGGTACTCAAGGGTGAGTAACTCTTCAAAATAACCGAACTAAAACAAAAAGCTGTTGTGAAAACAACTAACCAAAATCATAATTAAAACACCAAACTAATAAAAATTTTATAAAATGTAAATTATACCTTGCAGTATATAGATCAGCATACAACACCAAAGACGAACATCCAAAGACAAAATGACCCCACTACACTCGAAAAAGAATGGCCAACCACAATCAATATGCCGCCCACAATCACAACTCAAAGGATTTAGAGTACGACTTGACTTCGCAGAAAAGGACTTCATTGAACTAGACCAATGACCACCTCGATGTTCAAGTATACGTACAGATCCGAGTAACCAGGCATCCCCTCCACGCACAATCTCCACGCCATTCCCAGACAAGGTCAAACACAAAGAAGTTCTCTACATGAAACGAAAAAACCTGTCATAGCCAACCATTCTGAAATCAGATTTGAGTTTGTTGCGAAAACCCAGTCGTTGTCATGAGAAGACACAACGATTGAACCTGGAACTTCTCTAACAAGAGAACCCAGACGAAATATGATGTTCGCCAAAAACCAACGTTCATCATCCATCCTTTGAATTACAGAAAGACTATTCTAAAAAACTCTGTAAAACCCGGATGGGTGGAACCTGATCTAAACTACATTTTATGATTGGATAAATTAGATATTTTACCACTGTAAAGTATTTAATATTAACCAATCATGATCCATCAAACTAACAACCCACTTATTTGTAAGTGCTGGAATTACTTGTAATTTCAGCACCAGAGAGATTTGAATTTAACTTAGAAATTAGTTGACTCTCCAAGAAGACTTCAGCAGCCGCAATAAACCAGTATACCCTAGATCTATTGAGCCTAGCAGAGACTAGTTAAACAACCTGAGACTAGATAGTATAAGAGTAAGATTAGGATTGGTATTAGACTAAGAAGTTGCACGAATCTATCCGGCCGAAAATAAGATAGCGTGACGAGCAGACGGTGTACCCTATCCGAAATTACTCTATGAGTTAACCACATCGGTCCTAACTCAATAGCTAAGATCCGAGCGATAATGACACGCCGAAGGCCATTATCTTTCAACGATGGCGAGCAGAAATATAAGAAATGATTGACAGAATAAAAAACTAGACATGAGCTGATTTGAACTGAAATGACCAAATTTCATGAATCTCCCCGAAGAGAATTATTATAGTATTTATGAAAGCCGAGAAAAAAAACAGGACATAATAACCGCAGATGACAACTCCGCAGAAGATAAGCCTGGACTTTATACCAATATATCAACCGATTCTGTTATCAATATTGGCACTGATCAACATCCAGAGAAACGTGATTCCAGGCGTATAACAATCAAGAGATGGCAGTTTATTGCAATGGTTGTCTTGACATGTTTCGTAACTGTAGGAGTAATGTTCTCAATTTTATATTCAAGTTTCAAAATATCAGGCATGGAGTCTAACTACCAAAATTATCAACAAGAAAACAGATTCATGCAGAGCCAACTTCATCAGCTACTGCAAGCCGTGAACATGATTGAAACTGTTCTTAAAGATCAAGAGGTGCTCTAATAATTATTTAGCATGTGACCTAAAAAGCAAAACATCCAACTGTTAAATGTTTTGTCACTTTTTGTAAACAAGGAAAAAGAGAGAATTTGCCCTTCCGGTATTTGAACCACTGACCACTATTTTTACAATTTTTTAATTACTTAGCGCCATTCTATACTATTCTGGCAACAATATATAATAATTTTAGGAGAAAAAATGCTAAAAAAATATGAATTTATCGTTTTGTGAGAGCTATGAAAACCAATTTGGTCAACAAAAAAATCAGCAAAATCTTTAAACAAGTATTTGAAAGCCCAGCCCCTTTGAAACAATGGTAGAACCGCACTGATCAAGATGATAATTTATTACTTTTCTGTG
>NC_087065.1:49824386-49851663 GCF_963678635.1 Symsagittifera roscoffensis
CCCAGTCAATTATACAAACAAACGAGGTCACGCTAACTACTCTAACAGTCGAAAGACACAAAGAGGGCGAGGCGCCCGGGGTTGACTATTTCAACGAGGATCACAGAATAACAGAGGACAACAAAGAGCTATCAACACCGGAAAAGCTCGTTAATTTAACAATTTTTGATTAGTGCATGACAAACTTGCAATAAACACCAGAACAAAAGTCATACAATTTGATTTAGTTCACGCCAATCTATTTAAAAAATGTGAAGAGTTCAGAATTACTTCTCTGTAAACTTTACTTTTAGTTTTCCTCATGAAATTCATTGATGCAAAAATTGGTATAAAACAAATTTTTTTCCTAGTTCTGGTAATTTTATTTAAAAATTCAATTTCAAGAACTAAATTTACTTAAAAATCAGACAAAAAACTCAAAACTCTGAATTTTATAAGGTTTTTTGTTTTTTTTTAAGCAGTCTGCTTCCTAAAGATGGATCTAACTTGTTTTACTCAAATTGCCCGAACATTGGCTTTCGTTGATCATTTTATTTTCTTCCTACTTTGGTTTTGCATCGTTTTTTTTTCAAAAAGGAAAATGAATGACCAGTATTTGTAAAAGATCTGCAATTACAAATTCTGCCATGTTATCGTTTTAACATTTTTAAGGATTGCAGATTGCAAAAACCTCAAAGCGTACATTGAAGAATTCGGAATTGTGTTTGAAAAAAAGGCAAGGTTCATAAAAATTTCTACCGAACTCAGTTGTGCGATAGGAAAAAATAGGTTGAAAATTTGTAGATTAAGGTTTCCAATTTCCCTCCTTGATCAAATCTGATCTTTTTTCCAATTCAAATTAGCTGAAAACTTCTCGGTCCCAAATTAGGAGACAGTACACTGTCATCCAGTGGGATAATGGCAAGCAATGAAAAAATTGTTGTACTCTGATGTACACCAGTCGTATGACCTTGATTGTGTGACATTCGTAGATGAAAACAAAAGATCTCAGAAAAAGAGTTGATTGTTTACCAATCAATAGTTTTAAGTTGCGTTGTCTCGTTCGGATTCAGTATTGAAGACGAGTCATACACTGGGGTATGGCATAGCGCAACCAGCAGATTACAATATAAACCTCTCAACATCGTCCCTTTTGGCAGCAGGAGTCAACAGAACAGACATTTGACTAGTCGAAATGGGCCGCATTAATAGAAATTGACGTATTCGCCAAGGACGGAATGGAGGTACAACATTTATTTTGCAAGAAACCTGAAGTAACAGAACCTATCGAAACAAAATATAAAATGAAACTTCCGGCAAAGTAGAGGCCCAAAAGAGAAACCGCGATATACGTAATTAAGAGAAACTGTGAGCTTGGTTGAACAACAAAGTCATTATGGCACGAGAAAAAAGAGTGCTTTGCAACTCATTCAGGTTGGACGAAGCGGATGCCCAGATTACAAATTTTACTTTTTTTGTTTGGGTGCTGAATGTCAAGGGCAACTGCAATGGGGAATGATCTGCAATCAGCAACAACAAGAGAATTCAGAAAGAAATGAGAATAGTTTTTCGTTGAAACAATGATAATCAATTTTGAACGATCCATTTTCAGGTGCGAGAAACGAAAGAGAAGCGACTCCTTTGAACAGTTCCACAAGGATCTGGTTCAACAAACGTCACACGCCGATTGCGGCAATCGAGAAGATGAATGGGTAGGAGACATGTTCATTGCCCCTTTGAACAAAAAAAATGGATGAGAAAATTTTTAGTAGAAACGGGAACACCACATATTGCATGTAAAAATCCATTTGTGCACGAGAGAGAGAATCGAACACTGCAAAACAGTGCAGACAATTTTGACCTACCAAAATCAACTTCTATCAAACAAAAACTATGGGTTACTTACAACCACGAGGTCGAGGAGGACAGTAGAATTACAAAAAGCATCAACGCGGTAATAGACAGATGAAAGGAAGACAAATATTTCACCGAGCGAATAATAGTA
Organism: Symsagittifera roscoffensis; assembly: GCF_963678635.1. Classification (NCBI taxonomy): domain Eukaryota; kingdom Metazoa; phylum Xenacoelomorpha; order Acoela; family Convolutidae; genus Symsagittifera; species Symsagittifera roscoffensis. Next base: position 49,826,371 of record NC_087065.1, read on the forward strand.
CAAGGGTAAACTAAAACTCAAAGCAAGGCGGAAAAAACAGACTAAGTTAAAAGTGTGGAAAACATTTGGACCAAAACACCAATAATCATGTCAATCAAATTCAAAAAATTTATATTCTAAGTGAGCAAAACGGGGCCACTTCGCAAAAACTTAATCATCGACAAACGTTAACCTTAAACAGAAAAGAAACGAAGAACAATCTAAAAATGAAGAAAAAAGCATTTTAAAAATAGAAGAAAATGATGACCAGATGGTGTCAATAAATGGGAAGACATCCCACGAGGTCATTTCACAGTCATGGCTATAGCAGAAGCATTTGAAAAAAACTTAGCAAAGTTATAAGAGGGAGAGTTAAAAGTTCACGTGTAAAAAGAAAATAGCAATGTTTTCCACTGCTAAATCGACCGATGGCGTTTGTAAAAAAAAAGACCAAAATTGAAAAAAAAACTGTGAGAGAAGGCAGATAACGGTACTCTACAAGAACAAGTGCGTAACGAATTAAACAAATTGATCGATCAGAAAAGTATTATCAAAACTAGATAAACGCTCAGACAAAAAATGAGTTAGCCTGATTGTGGTGACCGTCAGGAAGGACTAAACTGAATCTATTAGTGAACTCAAAAAGATCAACAAAGTTATACACAATTCAAACAATCGATTGCCCAATTTTGAACTGCTGTAGAAAACAACGGCAGCTAATTAAATCCAAGGACAGGGATCAGACATTGTTCTCAACTCTCAATTTACGTTGTGGAGGTTCACAAAAAAAATCCGGTTGAATGAAAAACCAGAGCTCAATGCAAACTCAAGTGCATCAGGAGCAATGTTAACTTAGACAAATTTAGACTCATCGGGGACGTACTAAGAAACGATAGACCTAAAACGATAGACCTACTAGGTATCGTAACTTCAAAAAACTATAGACCTAATAGGTATCAACTGCAAGGCCAGGTACGCATATCTAGATGAGATTGTGACAAAAGACTGCGACAATTGACTGTAACAATTGACTGTAACCAAGTACGCATATGCAGACAATGTTATGACTGAAACGAAATATATCCTCATAACAACGCATTAAAAGCAGTACTGCAAACATTGAACCGAAAAATTGTAGCCATCTCAGAAGACACATGCATTTTTGCATGTTATCAAGTAGAATGGTTTGGTTACACACACAATTGATAATGATATTTCTAGCAGTGACAAAAAGAAAACAGGAGGCTGTAAAAAATTTTGTTAAACAGTTAAAAAAGTTAACGGGCTGATACACCAGCTGACAAAACCGCGTCCACTTCTAGCCCAAACTGCGGTTCCACAATTTTTTTCTAAATACACAGGCAAACATAAAAACATTGAAATTAGTATCAGTAATTACAGAGAGTAATCAATACGATCAAAACCTTGACACCCGCCTGATCTGTGATGCATCTTCAGGGATTGGGCAATGGAGGGGTTCGGGTACCATTTGAAAACGCATCGAGATTTCTGAATTCACTAGAAAAAAATTACTCGGTAAAAGAACTTGAGCTATCAGGGGTGCTTTGGTCAATCGAAAACTTCGAAAATTCCTTTATTTTTTTTCGGTCATCACAACCCATACTCTACTTCGTGTGAAACCGCGCACGGGAGGAGCTTAAATGCACTTACAACCAGTAATTGTTCAAAATCGAAAATTGCCCATACATGGGTGACGACTGCGAACTCCTTGATGAAAGAATTGCGCTCACACGCCATTACAAGAGATAGTACTCGAAAGCATCCACCTGTTACATCCAGAATCTGCGGCGATGCTCGAGCTTTGTAAACACGTATTGCTCCGGCACATTCCTTAATCAATTGTCCAAAAAACGCAATTTCAATACATCAAACAAGACAAAAGATTAAAAACAGGCAATAGGAAAATCTCAGTTTCTACAGATTGAACCAGTAGGTGAACCGAACAAAGAGCTGCAACTAAAATTTTTTAGGGCTCCTCCCGCATGAGCTCAATCGAGACGCGTACATCCTAGCAATAGATAGTTAATCAACTTTCGCAAACGTTAAAGTGACATCAAATAACATAATAGACATTGTCATAAAGTTTATGCAAGAAAAAAAAACATTTCAACGTTGTTCCTAGGAAAATTAGATGTGATCAAGCACAAACATCAAGACTGAAAAATAGTCAGAAATTTTTTAATGGAAACAGCATTAAACTACTATTTGGTTCAGCCGTTGAATATGGGCTATAGAAGTCGTAGATGGGATGATACAAAAATTCAAACGTAGATTAAAAAGAATAGGTAATGAAAAAAACAAAACACCATTCGACTTAACATCTGACTTCGCTAAAATTACAAAAACTCTGAGAAACAATTCTCACGGGGTAAAAGAGTTTCACCGTTCGATGCTCATAATGGTCGAAAACCAAATACATCGTTTTCGAGATTAGAAATAACAAGCTCATCAAATATTCTAAACTGCAGAGCACGCATGTTTATATGGTAGTAATTTGATGAACCCGACACGATCTACAACGTTCCACAACGTTGATCTACACGATCTACAACGTTGATCAGAGGACAAGATAGCGATCAAAACAAGGCCAGCAGAAGAAAAGCTGGAACCAATCCACGTGGACCATGCCTCAACATCACAAACACATCACAACACAGGTGTGAGAACTAGGCAGAAATTAGCTAACAAAGTAAATTTTAAATTTAAGATACTTTAGCTAGTGGATGCAAAGACAGATGGGGGAAAAGCTTTTAAAAACGCAGAGAAAAGTTTTAGGAAAAAGAGTGCACCTTGCCACAAAAATACAAAACGACAGACGGAAAAACTCTGACTTACGACCCACATAAGCCTGTGTAAAGACACTAGGTAAGCAACCCTCTTCCAAAGATCTATGGACCAGACAACCCATCTTGTTAAAGTTAATACGTTGCATATAAATCTGCAAGAAAACAGAAATATGTTTAGGTTTTATAGACAGCCGAGCGCAAAGCGACACCCGATATTCAAGGAAGATAGGAAAACAGGGCTGACACAAAATCCAAGAGAAAGAAACAAAAAGAGCAGCATTTCAAAGCAAAGGGGAAAAATTGCAGACCGGAGAAATGACCGGAGGAAAAACTGCGATGGTCAGACAATAGAAAAGCCTGAACATTCATCGTCATCAAACAATAACTGCTCCTCAACTTCGGAGAATACGGCATCATCTCCAAAACGGTGAGACAAAAAAAACTAACTAATTTACCTAGAATTCTGGCAAAAGTGACACAAACGTTCGCCAGGAACGGGCAATCGGCTTTCGGCTACTCGGAAACCCCAAAACGCAATCGAGGAAGACAAGAAAAAGCAGTCAACAGAGATCAAATCGATTGTAAAAAAAGTAATATACTAGATAGGGTTTCAATCAGAAGTCGCTGAAACTCAGGCGTGTATAAAATTCCTCTGGGCAATATAACTCAATCTCAACAGTAAGAAAGTAGACGTTGTCGACCAAGTACCTTCAACGTTTAGCCCAAACCGCGACAACCAAAATACGATAGAAAGGCTATTTGTACTATATACTTATACCAAAAATAAGCAAGAATCAAGCGAGAGTAAAATGAAAAGGAAAGAGAAGAAGTCAACACTACATATGAATATGAAAAACAACAACAAGAGGAAAGAAAACCGAAAACAGCGACAGAGACCCATGCAGCGGCGGAGGACAATACAGAGGCTGAGTCAAAAAAAATTGGGAAAAACTCGGGAGAAGGAAACTTAAATGATGTCTTATGTTAGAACGAAAAATTGAAAGTGTGTTGCAATAACCTTCGATGAGAAACTGATACGATATAAATAAAAAAGTTATCAAGAAATGAATTCAGTGTTTTCACAAATATATAGAGCTGGCCTTGAACTTTTTTATTTCGAGTCCTCTCATACTTTGGTACTGCTCATCCCCTCGTTAGACAAAACTCCGAATGATTCGATCGAATGACCGGTCATGATATCAGAATTGATGTCGCAAAATTCAAGTTTTCTTTCTGTTATAGATGGCTACCAAAGGAAACGTTGCCAGCAAAATTATCGAACTGTGCAAAGTCTAGACCAATGCAAACTGATAAAAACTAACCAAACTGGAACGCCTCGAGCTCCACGAGGAAAAACAACGAAGACCTGTAACTCAAAAAACGATTACGACTGACGCAACAGAAATTGCCCAAACAGGATCAACTGTGAAAAACAATCGCAAACGAGATGATAACAGTCGAGATAATAAAAAAAACTGCCAAACACTTTTCTTAGAAAAGTTCAAACCAGATAAAGATGAACGCCGCGGCCGGCGTGATTCTAAAACTATCGTTTTTAGTCCAAACAAAACACCTGAAGGAAAAAATTTTACGCAGATGACGAAGCTTGTGAAAATGGATGTGCTGCCGGATGTGCCGACCACTAGGTCATATGCCATGATAAACAATAATAGTCTTGGCAATCTAATACAATTAACAATTGTTATAACAAGTTTAATTTTGCCCTCTATTGATGCTGTTATTGTGTATACTCGAAGCATGTTTATCTCGTTGCGGTTGAGCAGTGAATTGATTCCTGGTTATTTATTTCCAGAAACAGTACTAGAAGCAAATATATCATTTCTGCTCAGAAAATACAGAAAAATTAGCTAGATAATCTATATAAAAGTTCTATCTAGAAAAACAGCCTCTGTTGGGTACGGAGAAGTGCCAACAACCGGAAAAAACTGAACAGATAAAATGATACTGATGCTTTTTCCCATACTCCATGCATTTTCAAAAATCATACCTAAGCTAATACTTTGATTCAGAAGAAAACAACGTTGCTGTTATTTTTTAATCTTAAATACAAGTAAGCTTTCAGATCAAATTTTTCATTTTAAAACTTTGTGCAACGTCAATGGAAGCAATTTTTTTTATTCTCAAATTTCCCTGAATTAGTCTGGTTTTCACAGCACAGCAGTGTAGAAGAATTCAACGCGACTAAATTCAGAGACCCTATGGCTCGATTAAGTCAAGACTGTCGCGACTGATTCAAGTATGAGCTTCGCGCGACAATGTTGAGGCTAAATTTGGGCTCTGGAGCGAGTAAAATAAAATATAGACAGGATCAAAATTAAACTTTGGTGCAAGTTAGTTAAATTTTTGGCGCGTTTAACTTAAGAATCTGGTGCCAGAAAAAAAAAGAAATTACCCACTGCTATTTTTTTAAACACGGGCAAGGCATTTTGGATGCACCAGAGAGAACAGGGTGCAATGAACTTGGCTCAACAAAACTAGACAGTTCACTTCAATGGAAAACTCTGATTTCTGTTCGATGGTTACAATGTTATTGGGGGTGTTTCTCTCGATACTAACTAGTAAAACCCGATACTAACTAGTAAAGCTTAAGATTAGAAATCCCTGAATGTTGCAACTGCTCCTTAAGGCCAAAAAAGAAACTTTTGGTTGAAATAATTGATAGAAAAAAGTTTAATGGATACAAGAAAGAGATATGCCTCAACTCAAAAAACAGCAGTTTAACCCGCAGCTCACACATGTTATAAGAACGCAATATGTTGCTCGTTATGTATCACGAATTGGCCATATTAGCAACTTTCAAATCCACATAAAATCCCAATAAATATCAGGAGAGGTTCTAGGTTTTCTCGATCAGAAGAATTTTCAGAAAAATTTCAAATTTTTGGTCAAACTTTTTTTCAGGTCAACAAAATTTTCTGCGCCGCGGATAAACAAAATTTTGAAAAAGAGGCAAAAGAAGCGTTTTTACGCACTTTGAATAAAAATTTTCATTTTTTTGGCGCGCGCTCCCATCAAAATTAGTATAAATTAGCGCCAAAGACGCCCTTAGAAAAATTTCAAGCTAAGTCGCCAAAATTGGGTGTTTGAAATTATTACAAAGAGGGAACTGCTCCTGCCCAAGTTTTTTATTTTTAGTTATATTAAATCGATATGCGCAGAAATTCAACCAATTACCCAAATCAGTCTTATAAATTATAAGGCTGATATGAGTAAATGAGTGAATTTCTGAGCATGACGAAAATAATATAAATATATGTAACAATATAACTAGGTTTGAGGGGCGAGGGGGGATGCACCAAAAAAACACAACTTTTTTGTCAAAACTTTTTAAAGGGCTCAAAGTCCCTTCTAGCCTGTTTTTTCAAAAGTTACCAGCAGTGTAAAAAATTTTTAAACAAAATGGAGTTGTTATAGTTTTTGGAGTGCTGGAAAAATCAAATTGGTCGACCTAAAAAAAAGTCGACACTCTTTATTAAAACGTCGTCACTGCTGATAATGTTCAAGTTGCGGGTTGTCAAAAAAAATGTTCCAAAACAAAATGACACGCGGATTTCATTTGAGAATGTCCATTTTTTATATATACAAAATTTGCATGAATTGTAAAAGTTTTAGGACTACGATAATTAATCACTTTTGATCTAATTTCGAATAAAAAAGTGGAATGGTTCTTACAAAAAGTAAAATTGTTTTGATTCTTCAGTTGATGCGTGCGAAGTGCAGCCAAATGTTTGTGTTTGCGCATAAACACCAATGGCTCAGTTTTTGATTGTTACATGCCATCCAAAAAAATAACACAACATTGAGATTCTGTAGTATTGAAAAACATGAATATTTGAGCTCTTGATTGATTGAAAGTAGTTTCAGCTACAAATGCAAGATATATTGAACAAATACGATTCTACTCAGACAAATACGATTCTATTCAGAGTCAGATAAAAGTTTTCTTAAAAATCTAGCAAATCTTTCGTTCTAAAATGTCTGACGCTGTTGAAATGTTATCTCCCCCGATTACAATTTTGAGGAAGGATCCTCTTCAAATAGCAATTGAGGAGATCAGAGCTTCAAGACTGGAGGAAAAGGGAGGCAGAACGAGTGAGGAAAGAATCCAAAATAACGCTCGAAATGGGGAAGATGAGTTGAACTACTTAGCGGCCGTTTATCATTACGAGAGGGCGATCAACTTCATCTCAATGTCACTCCCCAAAATCCAACTAGGTAAATTTTACTGAAAATGATTTGATTTATATTTAATGCTGTACGGTGGCAGCCAGAATGTAAAATAATAGATTTATTAACAATCTAAAATATCAGTTACGCAGCGGCGAACCCATTCTCAAACTTTTTTCAGGACTCAGAAACGCAATTTTTTGTAATACGAGACCTATAGAAATATTTTTATTTGGTTAGGAAGCTTGAGGTGGCTGGCCTAGAAAAATTTAACGATTAATTCCGCAAAAAGTGTCAAAAAATTTCTATGCACACTACCTGTTAGGGCTCATTTTTGAGATAGTTTCGGTCAAGGAGCGGATCTAGAATTTTCTCTCCCCTTCAAAACTGATATATAGTAGCGCAAAAAGCCAACAATGGATGTCATAAAATAATACCAAAGGTTGGACTCTTTGGTTGGTGAGTGGTCGGATAAAGCCCCCATCCCCTCGCCCCTAAACCGGCCCCTGGAGTGCTGGATCTCGGTCGATAGCGTTCTTTCCACTGATCATTTGTTTGGGTATTATTATGGTTTAGTTGACAACAGAATCAAACTGGATAAGAAACTGCGAGAATTGAACAAGAAAATAACAGTGCTGACAGCCCAACATGATGAGAGAGAAAGAAAAAGGTGAGATTGAAATATATTCGGTGTTTAAACCCTCATCTTAATCCAGCTTTGATTTGTATATATATTTTTCTGGAACAGCAAAGTTCCAGAACCAAAAAACCTTCTGGGCTTTATTTTGTGTAGGTTTGAGGCACGAATGAAGGAAGAAGCGAAGACAAAGTATTCTGTAATCGGACCAGTGGATTCTCTGAACACTGAGACTCGTGCCTTCTTCAAATCAACAATCGAAGAAAAAACGTTTCCTTTCGACCCTGAGCTAGTTCAGCTATTTCTCACTCCGTATATGGAAGAATCTAAACGAGGGATTTACGACGACGGAGATGAAAGTGAAGACGAAACTGATGACGCCACTGGAGAGAAGATGAACAAATCAGAGAGGAAACGTGATAAGATTTTCGATCCGGTTCTCATCTACGGACCAAAACAAGTACTGTGATTTAAAACTTTCCTTTTTGATAACCAAGTGTTTTTTTTTATTTATACCTTTTGGCCTTTAGTTTTTGGGCATTTTCATGAGTAGCTCGGGTATTTCTTAACTTCTTTCCTCGTTTTTTAAGGACTTTTTTAAACAATAAATGATATGTGGGTAAATCGTCACACTTTTTTGATGAACAAAAAGTTTTCCGCAGGTAGGCAAGAGTCACTTGGTGAAGACAGTGTTGCCATTTGAGCTGCCTGGAGTGACATTTGTGAGCGTGTCTGCAGAGGATCTTTCCATATATGGCCCCATTCTGTTCAAGTATGCCTTCTCCTTCGCCAGACAACACATGCCCGCAGCAGTCGTACTGGAAGACATGCATCATCAGGTATGCCACCAAAAGGGGAGCTATGGGCAAACAAAAGCGAAGCGTGGTTTATCATACGCTCAACGACACAGTAATTTTTGAGTTTTTGCTGGGCTTTGATCTTTTGAAATTTTCAAAAAGTTACAAATTCTGGCAGCTTCGCTTAAACAAAATTTGAATGTAATATTTTTTCATTAACAAACTGTGGAACTCTTCAACTCCCACACACGCAGAAAAAAATCTACGTTCATCGAGCATCAAATAGCATACAATGCAAAGAGTGAACTAATAATGTCAAACTACGCATGCTTTCTCTCAAAGTTTGTCATTTTCAGGTGTATGAAGGCGACGACAACGCAAATAACGAAATCCACGAGACGATGCGAGCTTTCATTCTGAACAGCACAGATATCCAAATCATAGGAATATGCAGCAGTCCCTGGTCACTTGGATCAGAACAGCTCCAAATATTCCCCCGGAAGAAAATGCTGGAGTACCCTACTGTCGAGCAGACCAAAATGTTTCTGGAAAAACGATTCCAGAAAATGTCGCACAGCCTTTCGTAAGTTGTTTTCGCATGTTCAGTATTGATCGCTTTTATTGATAGCATTTGGTTTTAGGTTTAGATCTTTTATAATCTGACCAAAGTCAGCTTACTAATTTATTTTGACCATTATCTGTCTAACTCATCAATTTAATGACCAATGAGTAAAACTAGTGGAAAACTTCAAAAATTCAAAAATTTTCAATAAAAAATTTTGAAAAACAAACTTTTTCTAATTTTTTTTTTGTTTTTTTAGTCACTTTTCTTTATTGTCCACTTTACCCATTATATGTAACTGTCTATTATGCCTAACTTTCTAAGCCGTGGTTTTCTAAAGACCATACTTAAGACCACACTACTTGCACAGTAACCGGCTATCCTTGTTTTCACATGCAAAACGTATTTAATTGTTTGTTTGCGTAAAAACATGATATTAACCGAGGCAAATTCGAACAAGACTGCTCGTATCAGGGCGAAGCTCTGCATGTTCCGACCATCTTTTAGAGTCAATGAAGCAGTAACAGAGAAATAAAATGTAATAAAACAAGACTGCTCGTGTATCGGGGCAAAGCCTTGAATGTTCCGACTGCGTGTTAATGGCCGTAATCCAGCTCGAATAGTTTTTTGTGAAAAAAAAAATATATTGAAACGCTGAAAGTTTTGGACAATATCAAAGATCAATTGTGAAAATTAATACGACTGATTAGCTTGCCTCCATTCAATTCGGAACGATTTCGTTGTGCGGGATAATTTACAACGCATAAATAATGCGTTACGCTCTCAGCGTTATGTATAAACTCTTCGATGTGCGCATCATTTAGCCCAGATTACGGACAAATAGGCAATTTTAGAACCCCATAACTCTCCAAAAGAAAAATCACTGGGAAAATATCTTTTTCAATTCGATCTCAGGAAAAAAATTCCGTCAAAAACGGCTAGTTAAAAGTCAAAATTTGTCTGGAGAACAAAATCACCCCGAGCACAAATATTCTGTCACTTTCTTCAAAAGTCGAAACAATAATGCAATTACCAGAACGACTGCTGAAGTCAGCACTGCTTTACAAAGTTGCTCGTGGAGCCCTGAAAATTGCAAATGCCCTTTTACGTTTTTCAAAAATCATTTTTCGAAAGTTGATGAAATTTTAAAAAAATGTTCCCCTACCCGCTATTATCGCGCGTTGAATCCACTAAATTGGCCGAATCGGTAATTTTTGATACTTCGTAGTTTCACATAAAATGGTCAAGGAGTAATAATTTTTTCAAATTTCAGCACAAGAGGCCAAAATCATAAAAAAGTGACAGAAAAAAGTTCAAAAGTGGCTATTTGGAAAGTTCAACTCGGTCCGGAGGAAAAAAAACCCACCGAGCATAAAAGTTCTGCCAGTTTCTTCGTTTCCACAAGAAACACTGCTATTATTTTTTTCAGAAAATGAGTTTGGCGTCTTGCTATATATCGTTTTACGACGATCCGTGAAAAATCTATACTTAATCCAGAGTCAAAATCTAACCACTGCCCTGTTTCAGAGAACAAAAAAGTGTTGGATGATTATAAACTACTGTTATTTCAGTTTAACAGTTTATGATATTCAAACTGCTTTCACATCTTTTCTCCGACTTAAACACACAAAAACACACACATACACACATACACAAAATATACGTATTTTATGTTTAAACCAGTAAAAGCTCACGTTTCTGTGTGCATTTGGTTAGGCACACCCTTATTTTAGCCTAACCAAACACACACAAAACCAAAAAAAAATCATTCAACTGTTTTCACTGTCCTTCAAATATTTTGAACCTCAAAGAACCTCAAACAAGACTGTTCATACCGGGTGAAACCTTGAATGATCCATTTAACTAGTTTCGATTGAAGATTTTGTTATTCCTCTCTCGACAACCAACGTCACATAGTAATTGTTTTAGTCTGAGTGGTTCAAGGAATTGATAAGAGCCCATTAACACGCTCAGAAACAATTTGGAAAAACTTGCAGAACGGGAATTTTCACCCTAAATGTCACAACTTCTTTCGATGAAATTGACGGAATAATTGCGCTTGGGTTGTTTTTTTTCTCCAAACAAATTTCAACTTTTTAACTAGCCATTTTTTACCAATTTTTATGACTAAATTTCTCAAAGCGCGCATAAATTAGTCCAGAATGTGACCAAATTGGCAACTTTCAAATTGCCAGAATTTTGCAAAAAAAACGATCGGAGGAAAAATATCTTTTTAAAATTGATTTCAGAAAGTCAATATCTTCAATAGAGTGAAAATAAAAAATATTGTTAAAAGGTATTCATTGATCGCCGAAAATTGACCGAATAAAAAACCACCCCAAGCATACAATACATTTTGCGCTATAAACCGATTTAATCCGTTTAGAACTCGTTCCAAATTGGTTGGAGCAGGCCATTTGTTATAATTGCTACATTAATGGGAGCAAAAACTATCACTTTGTGTTGTATGGCGTGTGAGTTGATGATTAAGAAAATCCGACAATTGTTTCGGGCGGTCACTGATCCATAGGCCTAAAAATGAAGTTTGTCTGCATACTACGTTGGTTTAACCGAAAAAACTGATATTTTTAACGCACAAACACTGCATTTTGTATGGGGCATAGTCTGTACTTTGCTGAAATTGGTCAGACAATTGCAGTCAAAAAGGCTGGAAAAACATAGAAAATTTCAAATCAATAGCTTTTTTGTCTGTTTTGATCGCCTCATTAACAGTTCTCCAGGATACTGACCAAAAATAAAAGAAAAAAGTAATACGGTCTATTTTCCCCGTGCATACACATTTTTGCGAAAAGAGTTGTGTATATGGGATAACGTAACTATTCAGAGTGCCAATTATTGAAACAATTCAAACAATGGGAACAAAGATAATTTCAGGGCCAAAAACGGCTACTCAGCTACTAAAGAATACATTCATAAAAACGTACACAAAATTAACCAAAAATGCGCCAAATTTAAAATTTCAGAAATAATTTTTTTCCAAAAATAGTTGCAAGAGAAAAATCTATGACCACTTAAAATCAAGGGTCTATATATTCTATGGTAAAACATATTTTATTTTGAACTTAAGATTTCAATCGTCAAAATTGATATGAATAAGAAAAAAGAAAACCACACCAAACTTACACGCTCCGTTACTCAGCTCAAAAACCGAAAAAACTAAAAAAAAATCTTTCAGTTTTTATTCTAGAAACTGCAGTTATTTAGTATCTAGCCCTTGAGAACTGATTTTCGAAAAAATAATTCATCTGAGAAGTAACCTGATAGGAAACTAACGCAAAAACATACAAACCCTCCCAAAAGTAACACTGTGGCAAAAATAGGCACCAATCTGCGTAACATAACAAGATATCTCAACCAGCAATTTATTGGCTGGTCTTAAGTTTCCTTTACAAAACTTTATAAGAAATTATAAGGGTATATGCTTTATAAAACAAGTTATTTTAGTAAGTTTTTTATGAAAAATTTGTTTTTGATTACAATGGGAGTCTAAAAAAAGTAAATCACAGAAATTAAAGGGTTAAAAGTTTTTGAAGATGAAATTACAATTGGGTTAATCTCCGATTTTCGAAGAAAGAGATGGACGGTTTGTGCTCGATTTTTAATGTTTTTTTTTTCTTTGGACAAATGATGATTTTTTGAACGGAATTTTTTCTAGCACCTGAAAAGTATTGAGCTCAAAATTAAGGCTAATTTTCCCTGCGATTTTGTTTCGTACAGATAAAGCGTTAGAAAATTTGGATCAATCCCCACAGTTCCCCTCCTCAATAAATTTAGGGGGGAAATACCGGTTTTTCAAAAATTAACTTCCAGGGCAAACAAATTGATCTAATTAATAAAAAAGTTGGTCGATACAAATTTATTATTAATGTCCCAAGTTCTTTACTCTCTGTTTCATTTAAAATTTTTCCCGAGTAGTATATTTTGCGGGCTTGATTGAAATGAAAATTTTATGCGAAATTAGATTTCAAAATTATTACATGCTTCAAAAAGAGATAGCTATTGGTTTTTTTTATTACGTGTTACTAGACGCTAAACACCTCCCGGGTTGACCAAAATTTTTAGTCAAGTAGGTTTCCTATATGGAAAAGTTCTAAACATACACCTATCAGAAAATTGCATGAAAGCTCTATGATTAGTGATTTTTCCTATATGGCGATTGTGTGACTTCTAGTTTTCCATAAACCAAAAATTTGACTTTTCTTAAAAATAATCTTTTCTCAAAAGTTTTGGGTTGGTGTTCAATGCTTCCTTCACAGAAGATACCATAAAAGTATTAATTTTTAAAATTTGGCCAAAAATTTTCAAATATGATCATTTTTAAAATTTGAGTTTTTGATTAATCACGCATTGATCAAGGCATACAAATAAAAATGGTCTACAAAAGAAATCGACGTTTTAAAAAAATTCTCCAGACAAACGGAAAAATTTCAAATTTTATGTATCCAGGACTACGTTAAGCACACAAAAACAAATTAATTTTTGAATGCAAAAAACTGGAGTGTTTCTTTTTTCATATAAAGTTGGAGGAATTTTCCGATTGGTGAAGGTGACTGATGAGAGTGATTCTAGTCAAACTATTGCAATCACTTAAAAGCTACAAAACTTCTTTAATTTCGATTTTAGGTCGAACGCATTTGACCTGCTGACTCAAGAAATCGACATGTTAGACTGGGGCGCAAAGGAGCACCTCCAGTTTATTGACAGCTGCCACACAAAGTGTGAAGAGCTCGAGTTAGAGTGTGAACAGGTGAAACAAGATCACGCCCAGGCGACTGAGGAGGAAATAGAAAGTATGCTCCGACCTCATTTGTTCACACTCGGAATTGCTAAGTCCATCATGAAAACTGTGCAAGAAAACAGGGGCGAAATTGAAGATAGATTCAAAATCCTCAAAAAGTTCAATGATTTCGCAAAACAATACCCCGATGAAGTTATTTAGCGACACAAATTCCGGAACTCGCGTAACTCTGATTTTGAAACTGCCCAGAATATACATTCAAAAAAATTGTTAGCATATAGTTTTGATTGATCAAAAATAATAATGTTAAAACTTAATTCTACAGATTCAAACAGTCAATTCATGCTCTTCGGTTTTTCTTTATATTTAGTAATCATCGCACAAAAGACATGCATAAAACTATTAGCAGAAAATGTTATCAAAAATGCGTTGTATTATTTTCAGTTTATCTAACTAACTTTCTTAAAATTGGCATGCTTTTTTTGGATAATTTCTTTTCCTAATAATATTGCTCTTTTGAAATGCAAGCTAATTTTCAATTGGCTTGGTGTTGACCCACTTTAGCATTGGCTCCAATCGCAGAGTTCCGAACATTAACTTGAATTGGTTGTCGTTGCAATGCTAGCTTCAGATGCCTCGGTGTGAACAACACCAGAATGGGAAAAAGAGCCACAATTAGAATAAGAGGTCCGAGCAAGATATATGTCTCGTTCTGATCCCAATCCAGCACGAAGTTAAACACAACTCCAACGCAAGTACTTATGAAGAAATTGTACATGCAAATCGCGATCGACTTGCTGTCGTTTAAAGCTTCAATGTTAACATTGCGGGTCTCAAAGGCGAGGAAACCGCCGAAAAGTAGAATTAGAGCTTTCGTTCCACCAAAAATGTAGAAGAAAACGCTGCTATTCATGGTACACTTGAGTGCGTTGTAATGATAATGCTGCACCGTTAACTCGTTCAGTAGCTCGGTGTTGCGGTGGGTTCGGATCAGCTCGTACCCCATAGGGTCGAAAATCATCGCTAGAGTCAAAATAATAGCATCCAGTCCGATCAAAATCAGAATAGTTACAACAAGTTGAAGATCACTAATGATCAACTTTTGAGCGTGAAACTGCGTGAATGCTTTGTAAACTCGCCATGTTTTGGCAAAAAGGGCGCCAAAAGTAGTCGTAAACCCGAGGTTGATTGAAATCAAGTAAAAGTTACACGACGCGAGAAAAATGTCAGTGTCAATAGTTGCTGCAGTCGATGACATTGCGACGACGCACAAAAAGAGAAGAACTGACCCCATAAGTATGAAGTTATTGATAATTGGTGAAGTAATTTTGATTATAGGCTCATTCTTATAAATGAAGTTTATAACCGCGATACATATACAAAGCAAAATACAAAGTCCGGCGCAGGTACAACATACCAAAGCAACAACTTTATTGACAGTTACCGTTTTTTCGATCACCCGAATAACAGTTTTTTGTGTGAAATCTGTCGGAACAGCGCCTGATTTCCAATAAATAGTTTCAATGCTGACGTACGATTCGGATGAAAATTGTGAAATTTTCACAGTTTCGGAAAAGTCAACCAAATGCTGCAGTTGCAACTGAGAAGTTGACGAGAAAAGTCCATCGAAACGAACCAAACCCGAGACGCCGTAAAAGGAAACACGGTCCACATTTGTCATAAAAGACTCCAGTTTCTGCTGAGTAGTTTTCTCAGATATAAAACTGTCGATGCATTTCGCAATTATCCAAAAGCAGTCGTATACATACAAATCCCAGTATTTTGCTTCTGGAATTGCTTCGAAAACCTGCTCTGAGGTAATTCCAACATCAGAATCGACTCCTTTTATGCTAGATGGGTCCAAAGTTATTGACAGGAGCCCGTTGCTTTCGGATTTGATTCGCGAAATTTCGGAAGTGGTGCAATAGTCTGGCAGAGAGTCCAAAATTAACTCCCACGTCCACTGATTCGAGAACCACACGTAGTCGGAAGTCATTAGGCCAGCTCTGTATGCGGCACAAATGACTTTTCCATGACCAGCGATCATCACAGCTCGGACTATTTTGACGTCTTTTATTTTGAAAGACTCAAGTTGTTCGGCTATATTGTCCACACTCATGGACACATCAATGAGCTGCGTGTGAATCAGACTTCTATTGTAAGATGCTCTTATGGTTTCAAGCATCGGCTCCATCCCCGTATCGTAGACGATGCCATATCTAAAACAAGGATAGCCGGTTGTTGTGCAAGTAGCACAGAATGTTCCGACTATACTTATAAAAAATTGCAATTTTTTTTCTTCAAAATGCGTCGTGTCATGTTTTTGATGCGATGAAAGAATTTAAACGAAAGCCTAAAACCTAAAATTTAGAGAATATTTGACAACAGTTTTTCAACAAAAATAAAAAATTTAAAATTTCAAAAAAAATCGTTTTTAAAATTTATTCCCAAGAAGGCGGTGAAAAAATTAACGGTAATTGATTTAACTTGAATAAAATTAGTAATTGTAAGTTTTAAAGTTTCAAACTAACTTTTATGTGCCTGCTCTCTCACTTTATTCAAAATTCGACGAAAATAAAATTTTCTAAAAAAGTATGAATAAGTAAAAGAATAAATAAAACACACCCGAATAGAAAACTCCTCCTCACATTTTAAGTAATTGGAACAACGAGGATATCCGGTTGCTGTAGTTGTACGAGCTTTTTTGGGTTTAAGAAATTGGCCGAAAAGAGTAAAAGACGGATAATTCATTCCCACCCCTGGAGGGGAGTTGGTTTGGTCGGAACAAGTTATGCTTTGCAATTAGCACCAAATTTTTTGATGAGCTTCCTTTTTACATGATTTGAGGGGCTGTGCAAGGAGCAAAGAGTAAAACAATCACAGTTTTCGTTCCTATAATTTTTGTAAGCAATTTTTTTCGCCTCTCAGAGCGCAAACGGAAATTTGTTCAAATAAATTTCTAATATCGGTTCACAACAGGTTATATCATTGAAGTAAAACTATAGTACTGTTAAAGTCGTAAGTTTGAAAATTCAAAAAAGGTTGTTAATAAGTTTTATTGTAGACAAACTGTTAGGCATCAAATCGAAATCTTACTGCACTCTTTTATTTCAGATCCCATCGGACATTAGAGATCGCAAGGTCAAGACAGAAGGTCCCCAGACAGAAAGAAGAATTGATAGCACTTACATAAACTCAAACTGGTGTCTATCTAGAAGAATTGATAGCACTTACATAAACTCAAGACTAGTCCCTATCTCATTCGGGCAACCACAAATAAATTTTAGCGTAGATAAAATTTATCAATTTTTTGTTACTGTTTGGTATTATATAAATGTACTAGTTAAGTTTTTAGTTTTCGTTGAGTTTTCTCACCCGCCAAACCTCTCTTAAGGTTTACTTTTCTCCTTTTTTTCTTCTTGTCGTTTCCCTCATTTATGTGCTATGCGGTGGATCATAACCCCCCCCCCCCCCATCTTGTCAACTCCGCGTCTCTGCCGTGTTGATTTCCGCGTCGCCGTTTCGTACTGATTTTTACTTCGTTTTCCACCGACGGATCGTGGTGAATTCTCCCTAACCGACGGTACATCCTGTTCTTCGTTCGCCGCACCTATGGTGTGTTCCCTTCGTCCGATTTCCCACTCACTATCGTAGTCGTCGTCGTCGTCCTCGCTCTCGTCCGCCGAGTATTCCACTATTCGCTGTTTTGTCGATTTTCTTGCATTTTCCATTGCGGTTCGGTCCTTCTCGGCTTTTCGCTTATACTTGTTTGATTCGCTTGGGGCCGGTGTACTAGTTACGTTTCTACTCGGTCCAGGGGTGCACTCTTCGCTTCTATTTCCAATTAGGCTTTCTTCAGCCGCCGATCTAAAAGACACACCACTCCGCCTTAGTAACGACCCTTTTTCCATTTGCACCGTATGCTTAGTCAATTTTTCAATTTTTAATGGCAAACATTTATACCTCCTTGGGTCCTTTGGATCCGTCTTCCCGGTCCTCTGATACACCGTCGTTGAACTTGTTTTATGCTTTTTCAGCCATGTTGGTGTCTTGGGTGGGCTTAGTTCCTTGGGGTCAACAACTTCCGGATCCTTGGGATCCGCTACCACGTCATCATCCAAAATGATTGGAGCTTTCCTATTTTGAGGGGCGTACACTAAGTCACTTCTCTTCTCCCAATCTAGGGTAAGTTCAACTTCTGGGAGTTTTCCCGCCTTGTCTAAACAAGATAACTTTTGATTAACAACATTGTCCCAATTTAAGTTTTCAATGACGGCTTTTTTGTTAAATTTCGCAGTGCCGTATTTGCTTCTCGACCATGGTATGCTTCGAACGGCGTTAGTTTAGTTTTCGAATGTGGCACGAAACGTAATGCACTAAGCGCACGAGATATCATCGCTTCAAACTTGTAGTTTTTATTTTCCTGGAGATAAGTCAACGCGTAATTTTTTATCGACCCAATAGTACGTTCAACCATTAATGTTCCCGACCGGAGATTTAATAAATTCGATACGTTCGTAGTTACAGAAATTTTGATTTTCGTTAGAGAAAAAACCCGTGGCTTGATCCATTTGCAATTTCCTTGGGTGTCCATGAGTATTTATGTACTTCCTTAGGAACTTCAATACATTTTTTGATTTGTTGTTTGAACAAACATACGCCGACGGCCAATGCGAGAAAGTAACTACTGCTACAAGTACATACTTTTTCCGACCCCTTACATAGTTTACTGGACCCCAAAAATCTAATTGGACCAAATCATTTGGTTCCTTAGGAACATACGTTTCCCCCATGTCACTTTTCGGAATGTCCGGTTTAAGGTTTTTACCTGCTTCTAAGCAACTTTTGCAGTATTTGGCTGTGGCCGCGATATTTTGGTGCATAAGGGGAATCCACACGTCCTTTGCGGCCGCGAACATCTTATCCCGCCCATGATGGTTATAATGTAGGCGATTCAGAATTGCTGATGATAGGTCCTTCGGTATTGCTAACCGGCCGTCCATCCACAGGCAATTCTCACGTACTGCGAAATCGTTGTAATGCTGGGCATAATATTGTCCTACTCTTGTAATAATCTCCTTTGCTCGTGGGTTCCTGTCTCTGATGTTGTCTCGGATGGTCTTCATAATGTGGTCTTTTTCAATATTTGCTTCAATCAATTTTAAATTCAAAACTTCCGGGTGTTCAATTTTCTTCACTATTTTACTATCCGACGGCACTATAGAATAGATCCATATTTCATTTTGTACAAGTGGGTACGATTAACCGGGGAACTGATGTGGAAAAGATATAATTGTATTTAGTTTTTTAGAATTAGTTTGTTTGATATCAAGTTTTTCGGGTGGTATCATTTCAATATCGGAATCCGAACTAACGCTAGGAGGTTGATATAGGCGGTTCAGTACAACATTTAGATAAACATTTCCCAAATTAGTTGATGTGTTGACTATTGCCGAAGTTGGAGGATCATTTTTCTCTGGTGAGTTACTCATTTTTTTATATTTTGGGTTACTCAAGTTATTTCTCTCGGATTTGCTACTGTATTTTTTCAAAGTAATTGGCTTTTCACTATATTCTTTACTACTGTAAATTTTCAAAGTAAGTGGCTCTTCACTGTAATCTTGTAAGACGGATGGTTTGCAACTGTAAATTTTCTACGCAGAAGCCTTGCAATTGTAGTTAGTTGAAATAGAAGGGTTTCGAGGGTATTGAATCAATTTTTTATGTTTGCAACTGTAATTTAAGCAATGAGAACAAAGTCTGAATCTCGTTCTTCGGTATTTGCATGCATTGTGCTCACGGTGAATATTTGCATAACCGTCTTTTCTTTCATTCTCATAGAATGAAACTGATTTCGTTGTGTCGAAACCTGACTGTTCGCCCCCTACTTTCGGTTTTCGCTTAATGTTATTCTTTTCTTGACCCCTAGGCTTCATTTTGTCCTTGGGCCTCAACGCCGCGTTTATCATTCTTATCTTTGCTACTGTAAAATTTTCATCGTAATGACTCGTCTCGGGTGCCTCTGCGGACGGAAAGCGAGACAAATAGTCAGCCATCCCCATTTTTGACCCTTGTCTATGTTCAACTTTAAAGTCGTATGGCACCAGTCGATCATACCATCGAGTTAATCGACTGAAAAATGATTTATTTCCTTTCGGTGACGAATTCAACAATATAATTAGCGCTTTATGATCAGATATCACTGTGAAACACCGACCGTATATATAATTCCGAAAATGTTCCGTAGCCCACACTACCGCGAGTAATTCTAATTTGTTTGTGGAGTATTTTTTTCAGCCGGATTAAGATAACGGGATGCAAACGAAATTGGGTGCCACCCGGATGCGCCATACTATTCTAAGACAGCCCCCTAGACCATCGTGACTAGCGTCACAAATAATTCTAGTTTCACGGTGAATGTCGAAATGTCGAAATTCGACAATATTTTCCACCAGCGATTTTAATTGTTGGAACGCATTTTCGCAAACGGGTGTCCAGACAAAATCGTTATTTTGACTCAGTAATGGCCTTAACGGTGCGCTTAATTCGCCGAGTTTGGGTAAAAATTTGTGTAAGCTGTGTAGTGAACCCATCAAAGATTTCAACTGCTTTCGAGATTTTGGGGTTTTCAAGTCTTCTATTGCTTGTGTTTTTCTTACTAAGGGCGTTATACCACTTTCCCCAATTCGAAATCCAAGCCATTCGCACTCCGTTTTCGCAAATTCGCATTTTCGCAATTTTAACGCGACATTGGAGACGTCCAGCTTATTCAATATCTTTTCCACCAACGCAATGTGTTCGATTTTAGTTCCTTTTGAAGCAATTAAGATATCATCAAAAAACGCGTTAGCCTGGGGGAACTCCTTAAGTAAATTATCAATTACCTTCTGGAATTCCGCCGGCATAGACGTAAGTCCGTAAAATCCGTTTTTAAAACAATAAGTCCCCGTGGATTTTCCGCCGACTAGCGAGAAATTGCATTGCTCGCTCGTTTTTTGTTCTAATGCGACTTGTCCGTACGCATATGTGAAATCCAATGTTGTAAAGTATACATTCCCCGATTTTTTCTCCGCGATAATCTGACTTACTCCGTCAATTTATTCGTCAATATTTGGCATTTGGTACTTATTTTTGTGTACCTGTTTATTCAATTCTCTTGATTCTTGTGCTAATTTTATGCTTCCGTCCTTTTTTACTGTAATGGCGATAGGAGAGACGAAATACTTATCTGAGCACTCTTTTAATTTTATGATGTGTCCTTCATTTATCAGCCGATGAATTTCTTTATCCAGCTTTTCTTGTAGACTGATTGGCACCCTACGCCCTTTTTGTTGTATAGGCTTCAAATTTTCAAAAAATTCAGCTCCTACTTTCGCATTCCGGATCTTCCCTATCCTAGTAAAAAAACTTGGGTACAACTTACAGAAGTATGTTTGCAATTCGTCGTATTCCTCCTCCTCTTGACTGATCCCTTCCCCTGTGATTCCCATCACTTTCTTCCGTTGGACTAGCTCGAGACCTAGGGTGCCCATCAAGTCGCGCCCTAGGATTGATTGATGATTTCCGGATATTACTGACACCTGTGCTGGTGCTGCCCAGCCATTTAATGACATCATCACTGTTACCTTCCCTAGTATGTTTATTCGGTTGTTGTTGTAATCCAGAAATTCCTCTTTTGACGGTTGTAGTTGAATATTTGTTTTTCCCAACGTTGTTTTTAGGTCGTTTATGCTGAAGATAGTCACTGGAGATCCACTATCTATCCACAACCACATCTTCTTCCCTGATACCTCCACTTGAACGCGGGCCCCAGGGATTTCCAATTCAGTCTCATTCTTCTTCCTTTTTATCGACATGTAGTCGTCCGATCCCGACGTCATGGATTCATTTTACCCGCACCCCTGCTGATTCACCCACGGTACTGGATCTTCATTCAATTCATTTACGTTCTGCGTACTTTGATGATGCTCATTTTCGTCCCTGACCAATCCAACTCGTCCTCGTCCTCTCCATTGGTTATTACCCCTTCTAATTCCTCGACATGTTCGTTCAAAATGTCCCAGTTTTCGGCGCGAGTTACATGTTGCTCCTTTTGCAGGACAGCTCGCGATGTGATCCAGGGTGAAATTTGGCGCGTCGCAATTGTAACACCTACGGTTATTCCAGCTTCCCCCACTACTACTACTTGATCCTTGGATGTATCCTCCACGTCCCGCACGTCCTCGACCTCAAAAAAAACCTTGTCCCCTTCTTATATTATTTACTGGTTCCTGTTTTATTGAAATTGCCGGAGCTGATGAAGCTGGTTTTCCCGTATATGATTTGTATGCGCGCTCACCACGTTCATATGATAAGGCGATCCGGTAAACTTCCTCCGGTAACTTAGTTGATCGTGATAATTCTCGCTGGCAATCCGATTCCCGCATATTCATAATGAAAATATCACGAACGTTTTCGGCCGCATTTGCAAAATCACATCTTCCTGCTAGAGCGCTTAGCTCCGCATGAAATGTTTCGAAAGTTTCGTTCTCACGTTGTTTTCGTGTGTAGAAGAGTCCCCGCTCATGAGTTACATTCCTCTCACGTTGGAAAACATTTTGCATCTCATCCAGGACCCGTGGGTACCGTTCCGTTTTAATGTTAACCGTCGGTTTCCGTGCTTTGAATATACGTTGCGCCTCGTCTCCGATACAAAGATATAAGTTAGACTTTAACTTCTTTTCCGAATCGAGACGGTTTTTTCCATTGACTTCTTCAGGCAACGCCGTGATAGCCGCTGCATTTAGAGTACTCGCAAAACAGAAATCATCGGGATCAATGTCGTATTTTGCTATCATCCCCCAGTGAAATTTAATTATCCACTCCTCCCAATATACTGGAGGTTCCGGCGTTCGTGTTTCCCAAAATGCTACTATATTCAATGGATTTTTCCCCCATCCTTTTTTCTCTGCTGGCTGCGCCATGTTAAAGTCGTAAGTTTGGAAACTCAAAAAAGGTTGTTAATAAGTTTTATTGTAGACAAACTGTTAGGCATCAAATCGAAATCTTACTGCACTCTTTTATTTCAGATCCCATCGGACATTAGAGATCGCTAGGTCAAGACAGCAGGTCCCCAGACAGAAAGAAGAATTGATAGCACTTACATAAACTCAAACTGGTGTCTATCTAGAAGAATTGATAGCACTTACATAAACTCAAAACTGGTCCCTATCTCAGTACCAGTGATGACGTGATTGTCAAGCGAAAACCCGATAATTGCTTTGTAATAATCAACTTGGTCGACCTAAAAAAATCCACAAAATTTTCGAAATTTTTGAAAGTCCTAGATCCGACCCTATATATATAATCGCGGACTTGGCAAATCAAATACAAATTGGATCCCAGGGAAAAAAGGGCAAAAGAGCCAGACGAAAGGAAGGGAAAGAGTTTAAAGAAATCAAAAAGTAATTGGAAGCAGAATTCTGGTTACAAAACATCGACGAGGTTAAAGAAGATGAAAGATAAGGTGTTATTCGAACCTTATACCAGAATTGATATATATAATCAATTTGAAATCCGCTATGATTCTAATCCTGATAAATTTTACTTTTTAAACTTTTCGCAAAATTATTTGCAAAAAATTTTACAGCTTCTGCTTGGAACCAGATATAAACTATATTTATTCTTTGGTTATACATTGGATATTTTATCACTATAAAATATTCAATATTAACCAATCACGATCCATCTAACTAACAATCCACTTATTTGTAAGTGCTGAAATTACCTGTAATTTCAGCACCAGAGAGATTTGAATTTAACTTAGAAATTAGTTACCTCTCCCAGAGAACTTAGCAATTGCAATAAGCCAGTATACTCTAGATCTATTGAGCCTAGCAGAGACTAGTTAAACACCATGAGACTAGTAGATATAAGAGTAAGATTAGGATCGGTATTAGACTAAGAAGTTGCACGAATCTATCCGGACAAAAATAAGATAGCGTGACGAACAGACGGTGTACCCTATCCGAAATTACTCTATGAGTTACACCTCGAACCTAACTCATGCTATACTCACCGCGTAGTCGAAATTTAAATTTAATCATTTTATTTAAAATTTAAAATGCGCGTTTTGCTATACCCCTTCCCCATACGTTCACTCCCCCCCCCCCTCCTCTCTTCTGCAAATACCATTTAGAACCCCTCCCCTTCCGCTTTTACACACTGCTAGAACCCGCACCATCGCCCCTCCCCGTAAACTTGGAAAAGGTTGTTGTGTTAAAGACCGGTAAAAGTGGGAGGGGTATAAACTAGGGGATGTAAAGAAGCAGTTAAAAGGGGTTTGGGGACAATAAACATGGCTCGAAATAATCGGGGGTTGTAAACGAAGAGGTGTAGGCGAGATGGGTTGGGTTTGTGATTGTGGTCGGTATTGTAGATCTTAAAATCATTGAAGACGAAAATTTCACTCCCGAAAAATCTGAAAAACCCCTTTAGGGCAGTATAAGAGAACAAGTTTGGAAAGAAAATCGAAGAACGTATGGTAACGGCAAACGAGTGCAACGTAAGAGACGATCCCCTGTCAAGGCGCGAAATCCAGCGCCCAGACCAGAAGATAGGATTGCGGAGTTTTTGGACAAACTGAAAAACGGGGCACCCGGAATTGAACGAATTAGAGTCATTGCGCTGAAAGCCATGAACAAAGGCGCAGAAAAGAGGTTGTTTAATAAACTCATAAAGCATCTCGAAGAAAACTATCAAAAATGGGAAGAGAAGAGATTACGATCGGTTGGGTAATGCCGCTGTTTAAGAAAGGCTCGAGAAGTGATTTGAACAAATATCGAGGCGTGTGTCTAGTGGTGCTGATAAGTCGTCTGTGTGCAAGGATTTTAGCCACCAGGATTAAGACATGGGCAGAAAACATCGGAGCACTCGAAGAAAAACCATAATGGATTCCAAACCCCAAGATTCATGGGCGATGCAACGCAGATCATCCTCAGAATAAGTGGAGAAAGAGAGAAGATCTTCGGACAGAGGGAAGTACCTCAAGAGAGAGAGCTGGAGCCGTACTACTGCATACAAAGGAGGCATACCCCAGAGGAAACCGACCCTTGCCGTGGCGAATCCTTGTTAATCTCGGGATGGGCGAGAAGAATATTACAATGTTGAAAGCACTGCACGAGGGAACCTCATACCAGGTTAAGGGGAGAGACGCAGTGACCAAAAGCTGGCACCTAGAATCGCGGAATACAAGAAGGATGAGCAACTTCAGCCATCCTCTTTAGGATATGCCACGATCTAGCCATCAAAATAGAACATGAAATATAAAAACAGCAAGAGTGCAGACTTGATTGAAAATGGAAATCAAAAGGAGTTATCCCAACTGTAGAGCCAAAATGACTCTAGCCAGCCTGCGTCGAAAACAATCATGATCGGGGAAACCCTTGTTCGCGAATGACTCAACATTGATCGGCCGCATGGACTAGCTCAAGGAGGGGGAAATGTGGTCAAGGAGACAATGATGGAGTTTGAAGAACGCTGTCATGACGGAAAAGAAACCTGAATCTGCTTTGGATCAAAAGACG
>NC_087065.1:49851863-49988409 GCF_963678635.1 Symsagittifera roscoffensis
TTTTTTTGATATAAGATAAACCGTTTGACACCATCGTATTGAGTATTAGATGACTATTTATAATTTTTGAGGATGTTTTTCTAGCTGCTGGTCTACCACACTCTGGAAAATCAAGTGTGGATCATAGGTTTCAGTGAGAAAGTTAATTTTAGAAAAAATCCTAATACCTGTACAAGTCTGTTGTATCTGCCTTTGATTCCGCATAACCAGCCGCTGTTGCTACCAGAAATGGTTTCTGGTACCCAGAATCCTCAAAAAACGAGTGTGATATAAAATCGATAACCTCATACGCCCCCACTGAACAAGGAGGTCCAATATACACGTCAATGTCAGCTTTCTTCAAACTTTCCAGGACAACTCGACGTGCCACAAGCTGGTCACACTTGGTGTCAATGAACACGAGTTCGATTCCCAGTCCCTCAGGAAGTGCATTGAGTTGTTCCATTTGTTCTAGCGCGAGGTATGCGGTGGGAACTGCAGTCCACCCGGCAGGCCAAGAGAGTGACTCATTCCCGCTGTAGAGAAGACCCACTCTCACCAACTGCTTTTCTGAGTCATTATCGGCTAAAAAAATTGATCATCTGCAAACATTTGAAGATGGTTAATCTCACGACATGCCCCTAAAAGTTGCAGTTTTACAAAAAAAACAAGTTGAAGTTGTTTTGTTTTTCAAAAGGAAATCATATAATTCAAAGACACCTTTATCGGACTAATTGATCTCAAACAGTACCATTTATATTGCCGGATGGAGGAGCTTATTGTTATACAAACCTTCAGCACCTTCATCGCTCAATGTTCTGGAGTTAATTGGACCGATTTGCCTATTTTAAATCTGAATTTTGTTAAATCTGGGAAATAAGAGAACCCTAATTTCATTTTTGATCAAACAATGTAAAAATGATTTTTTTTTGGTTATAAAACATTAATAAACTACGTTAAATGGAAAAAGTGTTATAAAAACAGGGTTGGATCTAAGATTTTTTCGAAAATTTTGTTGTCCTTTTTTATAAGTCAACCAAACTGATTTTCCGAGCGGTCTCAGAAGACTATGAAGACACCCTCTTGACAAAAAAAATTCAATCCGCAGACAAATTTTTGAAAAAGAAAACAGGTCACAAACGCCGTTTTTGCGCACTCTTTGGAGAATTTTCAAGAAAAAAATACGCGTATGCTGTTTTTGACGAAAATATTTTGACGAAAAAAAAAACAGGTCAAAAAGGCCGTTTTTGGGCACTTTTTGGAGAACTTTGACCAAATTTTTAGCTCGCGCTCGTTGTAAGAAAACTTGGGAAAGGGGCACGCCTCCCCCCTTAAGTCAGCCACTGCACTGTGTATGAATAAGTAAGCTTACCTGTCTCTGTGACTGACTGGATTTCCGAGCGAGATTTTAGAGCAGAAAGCAGAAATAAAACCGAATAGTTCTTCATTTTGACCGTTCAGAAGCTTACACTAAATGAAATTATGATAATTCATATTTTTCCTGAATTGCGATCTGATTTGATAGATCGAATGAAAGAAAAGCTGTTAAGTTTTTGCTTCTTTAGATTTCAAAGAAGCTTTATGATCAAATGAAAATCTGAATGAAAACGAAGAGAAAATGAAAGACCGATCTGCTCTCGGGGTACCCATTAACTTATTGCGAGCTGTGATTTAGCATATCAAAACCCAGTCCAAATCTTTTTGATTTTAAAGGTAATTTTTTTTTCAAAACAAACAGCTATCTGATTATTCTTTTGAGTTATATTACCTAACGAAGGACTTCAAAAAAACTAAAAAAGCTGAAAATCAAGCCAACGTGAAATGTGTTCATGCTTCCGCCTGATCAATCAGAAAAGGTAACTAGCAACCTCCCGGTTGAAAGAGGTATCCCCAGCCAATCAGTATTCAGAAACACTTGAGGAAAAACGAAACAAACTGCACTCATGAAACCAATTTAAATAAAAAAGCTGGACTTTGACATATGTGTTATCATACTAGAGGGCCTTCAGCCGCCCGTTTTGAGTGACAAGTAACATTCATCGATGACAAATGCTAATTCAGTTTTAATAATGAATTGACGATGATTTAACAATTTTTTATCGCTGAAAAATCAAAAAAACTAGCGCTAAATTAGCAATGTGAAATTGCTAATTCATCGCTACACCGTGTGGAGTTTCCAGCTCTGAATTATTCTTAGATCATTTTAAAAAACAACATAAAAAACATCAATTTGTTTTCCTTCTTCATTATTCAGATGAGAACATTACAAACTATCAGAGCAATTTCATCTGAACTATCTTATCGGAACATTTTATTCCACAACGCATATTGAATGCATTTCAAGGTAATTTTGCATCTTAGAAATTGAAAACACTGTTTTTTTTTGCTAGTCGCAGCGTTTTATAGCTTTGAGAGCAAAAAAAACTCGAGTCTTTTTGGTTATACCCCTAAATTATGAAAAAATGAAAAGAAACTTTTTATAATCTAATTGGGACACTGTTACGAGGAAATGCACTATAATATTATGGGACTGGTAAAAGCGAACCTTTTTTTTAAATGAGCCAATAATTGAGGCTCAAACTGACTTTTTTCTCCATATTTTACCAATTTTCTGAGCATAAATTTAATTAAAAGGATGCTTAATGCGTTTTTAAATGTCATAAAATTGTTTGCCAGTTTTTAGCTTGATTTAACGCTCGGGATATCAGTCCTGCTTTTTTAAGGAAAATCAGTCAAACTCCGTAAAAAACTCAGGGTATAACCGAAAAGACCCAAAAAGTCCAAAGAAACCGGGTTCTTTTCACTTTTAAATAGTAGTGTTTCAGCTTGACTTTTAATCGATATAAAGTGTTCGATTGTTTTTCGACCTCATCATCATCATCATCATCATCATCATCATCATCATCATCATCATCATCATCATCATCATCATCATCATCATCATCATCGTCATCATCATCATCGTCGTCGTCGTCGTCGTCATCATCATCATCATCATCATCATCATCATCACTATCATCATCATCATCATCATCATCATCATCGTCATCATCGTCGTCGTCATCACCATCATCATCATCATCATCATCATCATCATCATCATCATCATCATCATCATCATCATCATCATCATCATCATCATCATCATCATCATCATCATCATCATGATCATCATCATCATCATCATCATCATGATGATGATGATGATGATGATGATGATGATGATGATGATGATGATGATGATGATGATGATGATGATGATGATGATCATGATGATGATGATGATGATGATCATGATGATGATGATGATGATGATGATGATGATGATGATGATGATGATGATAATGATGACGATGATGAAGATGATGATGATGATGATGATGATGGTGATGACGATGATGATGATGATGATGATGATGATGATGATGATGATGATGATGATGATGATGATGATGATGATGATGATGATGATGATGATGATGATGATGATGATGATGATGATGATGATGATGATGATGATGATGATGATGATGATGATGATGATGATGATGATGATGATGATGATGATGATGATGACGATGTGTTGTTTGGTAATGCATTGTTTAATGCATGACTATGTCGGACTCGGTATTTGACTATGTCTTAACGCTGTGCTCGAAAATGTTTCCATTTTTGGTTTCGACCAAGGTTAGATTTTGTGTTCAGCTATGTTTAAGTTTTGTGCTCCGCCATGTTTGATTTTTTTCCAGACTTTGTATTTGATTTTTTTGCGGCTGTCTTTGTCTTTTATTCAGTTTTGTGTTGGGAAATGTTTCCATTTTATGTTCGACTATGTTTTCTTCGACTCTGTGCTCGATTTAAATCATTTTTGTGCTCACTTTTGTGCTAGGCTGTGTAAAATACAGTCTGTTTTTAGACAACAGCGTATTCATGCTTGTCAGTAAAAATAGAAATACTATATTGACCAGTCAAAATCGAGATGAGAGAACAAACTTACGAAAAAAAACAAATATATTTTTTGACTTATTCTTGTCTCGATTCTGATTGGTTGTTTAATACTGCCCTGTAACCAGGCTGGGTATATGATTTTCTCCCTACATTGTGTTCTTTAAGCTTCGACTTTTTAGCGGACCTTGTGCTGCACTATGTCTCAACTTTTCGCCAGACTTTAGTTCGATAATAAAACTGATCTCCAACAAGAACTTTAGGTCTATCGATTAAAAACTAAAACAAAATCGTAACAAATAATTCAAAAACCCCGATAATAAACCAAAATGTTTTCTCTTATCAAAAACTACAAGTACCATCTTGATTCATTAGTTTTCAAATTCAACAATTATTTGAAATTTTTCAATACTGGGGATAAGATTTCGTTTAAAAATAAACAAAAAATGAAAAAGATTCTTGAAATGTGCGTTTTGCATTGTAGATGAACAAGAGCTTACTTGATTAATACTTCCAACAAGTGCATTTTGGGTGCATTGCTCTTCAAATTCAGCAGAATTTGATCAACAATATTGCTGAAAAATTCACTGATTGGTGTATAAATTCCGTTGGAAGTAAAAGTTTTGCGTTTCTATAAATCAAAGAAACCTTTTGAAATTTGTTGGCAAAGAGAAAAGATAGTTTTTAACAATCAAAAATAACCTTCCAGGCGTAAAGTCAGTAGTCATGTGCTTCCGACATCCAAAATTAAAAAGCGTTCATATGCTTTTGACCTCAAAAAGTAATATGCATCGGACATCGATAACTTATTGATTGGTGTTACAAAAAAACCGTTTGTTAACTTATGATTACTTTTTCGCTTTTTTGAACATCTCCTCAATTTCTCAACTTGGAACATGAAAACACAATTGTAGTTATAATTTATTGAAATCAACAGACAAAAACACATAGCGCTAACCATCCTGATTGTTGAAACAACATTTACAAACGACAAAATCGGCAGTTTTGACGATTTATTATAGAAAAAAATCATCATAAAATGTTCTTATAGATTAATGTTTGTTTTTGAATAACAATGATAAGTAACGTCGAAAAAAATCGTTAACCATATAAAAGTATAAAATAATAGAAAAAATTTGATGTTTTGAATATAGACAAAACTAGTTAATCTGCTGCCTGCGTTTCATCGGCGTGAAACAATTCTTTACATGCACACTCGTAATGATCTCTAGAGGTATTTGAAAACGTGTTTTAAAGCGAGAAAATAACTTTTTAGCATGTGAAAATTATATAAAAACAAGTATGAGTGCGTAAATATTTCGTTGAGTAAAGCATTTTCGCCTCCGTTTTTTTTCACGCAATCGGGAAACTAATTCCTTATCTTTGTGCCTGGCGGTCCTCTGATAGTGAATTAACTCCCTCGTGCGTGAAATAAAAGTTGCGAAACTACTACTTCATTAAAGATGAACTAGAAATTCAACCTGTTCACGATTTTTTTCAGGACGTGAACAAAATCAAACTTTTTTTCATGCAATTTAAATCATTTTGAAAAATTATTTTCAATCGATGGTACCCTGGTTGACAAAAATTGCATGCCTCAAACTTTATATGAGATACCGACGATTGTGAAAAAATAAGGGCAATATCAATTTTTTTACTTTAAATACTCATTTTCAAGGAAAATTTTGGGCTATACATTTTAAGAAATTGAAACTTTGCGAGTTTTCCCCTTGCTATGGTTATTCCACTTCTGCTCTAAAACATTTATTTGGGTGATTTTTTTTCGGTAAAAGGAATAAACGAAAATTGTCCTGCGTTAAGAAATTTTTTCAGCAAAAACTAAAATTTTCAGTTCGAAAACTATGTAAAACGGGTATGAAAAAGCCAGTTAAAACCATTTTTGATAATTTTTCTAATACAAATTCAGAATATAAAATTTTTAAAAATTGCGCAACTAATATACTAAATTTTCAACAATACTAAAACAAAATCTTGCTAGTTTATAGCCAGTAAGCCTATCCCAATTGTAATGCCCAATATCATTGCTTCACAGCATAAATTTATCATTATCTTCGTTAGTTCATGGTTGAAGGTACTCTGTGCCGTAATAATTCCTTATGCCAAATATTCCATACTTTGAGAAATTTCTTGCCGAGTTCTTCGTTCCATATTATTTCACGCAACCTCAATAGGGTTTAAACCAGAGCTACAAAAAGAACTGGCGCAATGCCGGAACCGTACATTCTTCGCTACAAATTGCTACTTAAGTGGAATGATGCGTTATCTTGGTTAAATGCTATAACTATTAGCGTTTCATGTAAAAAACAGCGGTAACTTTACTCTAGAAGTTTGATGACAAAAAGCTGCTATTTGAATTCAGAAAAAAATCTCATCATTGAAGAGTATTTTATACCACTCATGATCTGTCCAATTTGCACACTGCAAGGTCTTTGCAGAAGTGAGCCTCAAAACGTCATCTGCATCGAAAACCCACCCGATGCAAAACTTAATCCAAATTGACTATCCGTTACAGCAGTCTTCTGAAAAGGGTTTTCGATGTTGTCTAATGACTCTACAAACCGATCTTGTCCAATGCTCATGGCTTCCCTGATTACCTTGAATCCTTAAGTTGTCTGTAGCTAAGTGTCGGATAGTCTTGGACTATTTGAAGTAGATAATCACAAAAACTTGAAAATTCTCTCTTTTAAAGGCCAGTACAAAAAACACAAACACTCGTTTGCGCTTTAAATATGAAATTTGTATCATTTTTGCAACTTATCAAAGCAACTTTTTGTGATAAGGCCAAAGTTTCATGCGGCGTGAGAAGAGGTTTATTTGCGTTCGGAAAACTAACTTAGAGAACCTTCTCAACTTCAACTCAAAACTCTTTAATCCGTTACTTTTCTCCACTATCTAGTTAACAATAGAACATAATGGAGGATATTTTGTACGCTGAATTTCAAACATGCAATTTTCAGGTTTGAAATGTTTCACATCGCATGATCAACTTATTCTAATCCGATTATTTGAAAGATTCGTTCATTCTCATAAAACAACTTTTGCAAGTGTTAAAAACTGGCTTTTATTAGACCCGGCTTCAAATGAGCACCTATAAGAATTAAAAAAAAACTAATGGCTGGTTCAATCAAAAACTGAGACTTTCTGAGAGGGTAATGCAAGTCATTTGCTGTCGGTCGATTTAGTTTTTTTTAAGATTGTTAGATTGACCAAAATTGTCCCTCAAATTAAAACTAATTTTGTCTCTAGTGTATTTTCATAGAGGGTTGTTCTGATCTTTTACTTTCGATCTATGTAAAAGTTTCATAAAGAGTTGAAGTAAACTCTACCTAAATGTATCCTTGAAAACAGGCGTTTTAGAGACAAAAACTTGATTTTAAACTCTAATGTTTTTGAGATTAACTTTCTACTACTTTACTCGAAATTCAAAACGAAATTTATTGAATGACGGAGAGCAAGTGACCTGTTAACCTTCAACAAAAGTTTCGTTATCTGATATCTGGTTTCAGCTGTTTGCCACCGTTATGTTTTTTCGGTTATGCCCCCAAATTGATGTAAAACACAAAAGTTATGACATATACTAGTCGATATTATCAATAACCGCACTTCAATCAAAAGGGCAATATGAAAAGGAGAGTTGTAAGGTTTTCTTCTGCGAGGCAATTAATATTTGTAACAAACTTCAATTTTCAGATTATGACTTACCTGCTTCAGCTATTATATTTATTCGCCTTGTTCGTAGTCAGCGACGGTGAGTTAATTTTTTTCAATTGATCAAAATTGTGTTTTTTTGGCAGTATTTCAATTTATAAACTATTTTTGGTAAACTATTTTTGGTAAACAAAAATGGTGAGAATATTGTGGAAAAAGAAAAAAACACCAGCAAAAATTTGCTCGGATACCTTTAACTTCTCCAAAAACGCGTTTGAACAAAGTTTTAACTTTTTCATGCACGTAAGACAAAAAATTTTTGGTCACCATCGAAATTGTTTGAAAGAAAACTAGTGGCCTTAATAAAATTCCTAAGCCATTGAAAACTTCTTTAAGACTAGAAAAAATCGGAATTTTCCATCCTGTTCATACCAGCTATTATTCAGAATTTCCAGTTAATTTTATCAAATTGCATTACTAGATAAATCTCTCGTACACGGCATCATATGCATAATAATAATAAGTATAATAAAATAAGTAGTATAATAAAAATAGTAAATATAATAACAGCATAATAAGTTCAGAAAAATTCAAATACACTTTTTCTAGATCATTTTGTGATACTGAGTAGTTGATTTTGTTGTTTTGTTTTAGCCGACTGGAAATGCCGAGGCACTTTTAGAGTATCACGTAAGCATTCGTTTGTTTTCAGGGAAAATTTCGATTAATTACTGAAAAAGTCATATTAATTAATGTTCGTGCTATGACCCCATGAAGAATCTATTGCAAAAGCAAGAACGCTGATTGAAATTGACAAATTATTTCGATCTTCTATAAAGATCAGCCAAGTCCCTGTTTTTGTCAGTTTTGAATTTTTTGTTTCAACAACACGTCACTGAAAGTGACTGGAAGGAACTATAAATAGGGCGTGTTCTTTTCGGTTCATATCAACTCTACCTCAAAAAAAGGTCGTACACAGTCAAGTATTTAAGCCTATTGGATCGTAGCTCAGATTTCCGAGTCGAGGTGCTCGCTTTGCATTTCGACTTTCTCCCCTTTAAAAATCGGTATGTTTCGACCTTCTCGACCAAATTTTGGTATGTTGCTTTTTTTCGACCAACTTTTGGTAGTTTTCTACTTTCTCGAACAACTTTCGACTTTCTCAACCCAATAAAAAAAGCGTTCGACCTTGTTCGATCATGTTCAAATATGTTTCGACTTTCTCGACCAATACTTGACATATTTCGACTTTCTCGAATGTCTTGGCCGATTGCTCCAAAAAACTGTTCAAAACTCTTTTGAAACTTAAAATTTTTTGTTTTAGCATTTTAAAATTATCAATTTTAATCAGAGAGTGAGACAGTTTTTATTGCGTTTTCACTCAAAATTTTCTCTTTTTTGTTACTAGTTTTTTGATTCAATCGGTTTGAGGAAACGGTACAGAACATTTCAAAAAAATCTTATCGACCTATGTTTTGACAGTGCTCGACCTATGTTCTGGCTGTGCTCGACCTATGTTTCGACCTTGATCGACCTATATTTTGACTGCGTTTGACCTATGTATCGACTTACTCGACTTTCTCGGCTCAAAAATAACATGATTAAATTGACAAACAAATAATAATATATGCTTTTCAACTTTTTTATGATACTTGATTTAAAATAAAACGCAAAATTCCTCCATCGAAAGCTAATTTTTTCAGATTGAATCTCCCAACTTTGCTGTTACTTTTTTTTGACAAATCTGGACGGAAGCTGTTGATGTGAAAACTGATATTTGAGGAGTTTTTGGTAGACTTTATTTTTACTTGCAGCAAGAGTCCTTAGTTTCCAAAAATTAAAAGGTTCCCTCTGAAATTTCTAGTTTGGCGGATAGCAAATCTCCTCAATAGATTGTTGCGGGTTGCAAGCTTCTGACAGAGGTCTTTTCTGATCTTGTTTGCTCAATCTCCAATTTAAATTTAATTAAATTCTTGGGAAAAAATAATTTGTGCTCGGCCTATGTTTCGCTTGACCTACGCTTTGACCTTTTCGGCCAAAATCAGGTATGTTTTGATTGTGCTCGACCTATATTTTGACTTTTTTTATCTATGTTTCGACTTTCCTGACCATAGTTGGGTATGGTTTGACTTTATGGTCGACTTAAATTTGCTTCACGACCGAGGAACATTAGTCGGAAAACTGAAGTTGCTCGATTTTAAAACTCGAAACATAAATCGAGCATCTCGACTTGGGAAGCATTGCCGACATTTTGTCTAAGATAACGGTATGCCGCCTCTCTGTATATATAACAAGTTTAATTGGAGGAGTGGGAAGCCCCCTTCATCCGGAAAACTACATGCTCCCAATGTCCCAATGTATTTAATTTTTACACACTGTTCCAATGACGAGGAAGTTTTTTTTTGTATAATGCACCAAAAAAATTGGAGAAAACCTTTTAGAAAATTTTCCAAATAAAGCCGTGATTTGTCTGTATACGCTCTTTTTAGATCAGAAAAATGTTTCGAGCCTTGATTTATATACTAGGCGAAGATACTGTAGAGGTTAGATTAGGGAGGTTTGATCGCAACAGGCCGTACGGTTGAACCTGGTCAGAGCACTACTTTCATCACTTAAAATTTCACTGATGCTACCTTGAATCAGTGTTGGTCCATCAAAAAAAAATACTGTTATAGACCTGCGATAGTTATCACTGATTTTACTCAACATTTTAAGATTTTTTCCACAAATGAACCCCCACCTTTCAATTCCAATTCTGAAATTTTTTTTAAACGTTGTCAAAACGCAAGAAACTTGGAATGGAGAACAGAATGACCACTGCGAACAGATTTTTTCTTCATATTCTACATCATAACTTACTGCATTTAACCATAAAAACACGAAAATCGAAATTTTGAAAAGTAGGGGAGCAATTCTCCAAAGAATGACTCTTTACCACACGATTTAATTAAAATGATTGCTTAAGACAAACTTAATTTTTTGCGGGCTTATTCGCTCTAGGAAAGGAACTGAAATGTTTCAAATTTTTTTTGCTCTACAAGACCTTTCAGTTTTTAAATGAAAGGTTTAATGTGCTGTGAAAGCCTTGTTTTAAAAATTTTATCGAGCACAACGTACAGGAAAGACTAAATGTCCCTCAGAGCAACCCTTGAGCTCAATGTGTAAAAAGTGTTTTTGCAAGAACTTTCTAGAACTTGAATGAAGAAAAATGAAAAGCATTATGCGCTATGGACGCATTGTTTTAATTTTCCTATCGAGCACAATGTATCTCAAACCTCGGATCATAACGTTAAGGAATCTTTCAGTGCAGCTATTGTGCTCAAAGTCTTAGAGGTTTTTGGGCAAGATTTTTCTAAAAATTTCAAAATTTCAAAAATCTGATGATTTCTTGATTTTTTTTGAGAAAAAGCAAAATTTGTTAACTGATAGTCTCACTTCATCTTCAAGGCTAGACAGTACCTATACACTTTTAGACCAAAGTTTTTGTTTACACACTATAGTAACGAAACTAGCAACCTCATTGCTTCGAAAAGCTTACGTTTAGCAAACCACTGACGCATAAATTAAAGTAATATTTTGCTACTGATTATGTTAATTATTTTGCCAACTGATTAGCTCTGAAACAGTCTGAGCATTTTTTCAAAATTTCGTGCCTTGAATATATTGCATAATACAATTTGAAAAATGCTCAAATGTCTCTGTTTCCTTGCTCAAATGGCTCTAATAGAACAATTATGTGCCGTCTGATTCGAATCATAAAAATAAATTGAAATAATTGAAAGACTCGTCGTTTAAAAAGCTTGCTTAGAAAATTAAATTTTTAACGGCTGATCCTTCCTGCGAAATTAATTGAAAGATTCAAAGTTTCATGGTTGAATGGCTTCAATAGAAAAAAACGTACCGGCCATCTAAATCCTTTCATGACTTATTTTCAAGGTACATAGCTTGAATAGGTAGCTTGAGACAACTTTGACTTCTTGCGGACTGGTTCGC
Source organism: Symsagittifera roscoffensis (assembly GCF_963678635.1). NCBI lineage: Eukaryota > Metazoa > Xenacoelomorpha > Acoela > Convolutidae > Symsagittifera > Symsagittifera roscoffensis. The sequence goes on from NC_087065.1 coordinate 49,863,450, forward strand.
TCTATAAAGTAAATTGGAACGTTTCAAAAACTTTTGCCTAATAGTAATGATTGATTTTTCAACACTCAAATCTATCTATGAAATATCTCAAACACACCGTATTTAACCTATTAAATGAATCCAAGGGAAAAAGTTAAACTTTCGCCAGCCGATATGCTTTGTTTGCTTGCTTAGAAATTGCTTGCTTAGAAAACTTTTGAACTTTTTGCAGACCGATTTGATTTGTGAAATAACTCTAAATATCTCAAAGCTTCATAGATTCAATAGTTTGCTTAAAAATGTTTTTCGTGAGGCGACTTTTCGCAAAACGATTTGCTCTATGAAACAAGTTGAAAAATTTAAAAGTGTTCTTTCGAAAATTTTATGGTCTGTGAAAAAATTTGAAATATCTCCAACTTTTGTATCTTTAATGACTTCATTGAAAAACAAATGTTTGCTATCCTCTCATGAAAAATTTTGAAATACTATCAAGTTTCCTGCGTAATTAGTCTGCTTAAAACAACTTAATTTTTTTTGCGAACCGATTTGCTCTATGAGCATTAGTAATGTTTTTCTATCGTCGATAGTTTGTCTAGAAAACTTAAACCGTTTGCAAACCAGTCTGTTTTACAAAAAACATATGAAAATATTTAGGAACGCTTCAGGTTTTTCAGAGCAACCATCGAGCTCAAAGTTTGAGAGAGGTTTAGTCACTCACAAAAAAATCTAGAATTTATAGTCATTCTAAAACCTGAAATATTCTGGATTTTTTCAAGTCTAAAATGTCTTAAAGGAAATGAATCCGGTTCATTTTCAATGCTAGAAAACGCCTGCCAATTTGTTTATTACAAATTTTTGCAACAAAAACTAACAACCTTTTTGCTTAAAAAACTCAATTTTTCTGCTTCCAGTTTGCTTTTTTTTCATTAACCTATTCCGTTTTGAAAATAATTTAAAATATTTGCTCAAGAAAAGCTTAAAATATTTGCGAAAAACGAATTTATAGTAAAACTTTATATGGTCTTTCGCATGATAAGAGAAAAGCTCAATGTGCATTGCTTTGCACAGGCGTAAATATCTTTCAGTGCAACCATTGAGCTCAAAGTTTTTGGGCAAAATTTTTCTAGATTTTTCAATCGTTCAAAAACCTGGAGGTCTCTTGAATTTTTTTAAAGAGTCAAATTTTGTTTACAGATGGTCTCGTTTCATTTTAAGTCTAGACAGTACCTGCCCATCTTTTGTTCAAATTTTTTGTTCTTAAAACTTTTTTGATCAAAATCAAATAACTCCCTGCTTAGGAAAACAAAATCATAAATTTATTATTTAACTTGCAGAGATTCAAAACTTTCATGAAAAGGTTGAATGGCTTCAATAGAAAAAAACGTACCGGCCATCTAATTCCTTTCATGACTTATTTTCAAGGTACATAGCTTGAATAGGTAGCTTGAGACAACTTTGACTTCTTGCGGACTGGTTCGCTCTATAAAGTAAATTGGAACGTTTCAAAATTTTTTGCCTAATAGTAATGATTGATTTTTCAACACTCAAATCTATCTATGAAATATCTCAAAACACATGGTATTTAACCTATTAAATGAATCCAAGGGAAAAAGTTAAACTTTCGCCATCCGATATGCTTTGTTTGCTTGCTTAGAAATTGCTTGCTTAGAAAACTTTTGAACTTTTTGCAGACCGATTTGATTTGTGAAATAACTCTAAATATCTCAAAGCTTCATAGATTCAATAGTTTGCCTAAAAATTTTTTTCGTGAGGCGACTTTTCGCAAATCGATTTGCTCTATGAAACAAGTTGAAAAATTTAAAAGTTTTCTTTCGAAAATTTTATGGTCTGTGAAAAAATTTGAAATATCTCCAACTTTTGTATCTTTAGTGACTTCATTGAAAAACAAATGTTTGCTATCCTCTCATGAAAAATTTTGAAATACTATCAAGTTTCCTGCGTAATTAGTCTGCTTAAAACAACTTAATTTTTTTTTGCGAACCGATTTGCTCTATGAGCATTAGTAATGTTTTTCTATCGTCGATAGTTTGTCTAGAAAACTTAAACCGTTTGCGAACCAGTCTGTTTTACAAAAAACATATGAAAATATTTAGGAACGCTTCAGGTTTTTCAGAGCAACCATCGAGCTCAAAGTTTGAGAGAGGTTTAGTCACTCACAAAAAAACCTAGAATTTATAGTCATTCTAAAACCTGAATTATTCTGGATTTTTTCAAGTCTAAAATGTCTTAAAGGAAATGAATCCGGTTCATTTTCAATGCTAGAAAACGCCTACCAATTTGTTTATTACGAATTTTTGCAACAAAAACTAACAACCTTTTTGCTTAAAAAACTCAATTTTTCTGCTTCCAGTTTGCTTTTTTTTTCATTAACCTATTCCGTTTTAAAAATAATTTAAAATATTTGCTCAAGAAAAGCTTAAAATATTTGCGAAAAACGAATTTATAGTAAAACTTTATATGGTCTTTCGTATGATAAGAGAAAAGCTCAATGTGCATTGCTTTGCACAGGCGTAAATATCCTTCAGTGCAACCATTGAGCTCAAAGTTTTTGGGCAAAATTTTTCTAGATTTTTCAATCGTTCAAAAACCTGGAGGTCTCTTGAATTTTTTTAAAGAGTCAAATTTTGTTTACAGATGGTCTCGTTTCATTTTAAGTCTAGACAGTACCTGCCCATCTTTTGTTCAAATTTTTTGTTCTTAAAACTTTTTTGATCAAAATCAAATAACTCCCTGCTTAGGAAAACAAAATCATAAATTTATTATTTAACTTGCAGAGATTCAAAACTTTCATGAAAAGCTTACTAAGAAAAATTCGTTTTTTGCCAAGTAAATTGCTCAAAATTTCAAAATGGTTAATTCAAAGTTCCATTGCCTGGGAAGTTTCCATAGGAGGATTTAATTTTTTTGCAAAACGATTCTATTCAAAAATCCATTTGAAATCATAAAAGTTTCATTTCTTCAAGATTTCAAATAAAAAACCTTCAAACTTTACTTTCCGATTTCTTTCAAGAAAAAACTTCAATTATTTTTAAAATTGTAATTTGAATAGTTTGCTTTAAAAATCATTTTTCGGAATTCGATTTTTTGAGAAAATTACTTCAAACATTGCATGGTTTCAAAGCAGGAATAGGTTTTAGTGTTCTTTTTAATCCAATTTGATATTGCCCTAGAAATTACCAAATTGAAGATTCCAGAGTGACAATACATGAATGGCTTCAATAAAAAACGTAGATTTTTTGCGATTCGAATTGTTTTCGAAATTAACTCGTTTTCGAAATTGAAAATTCAAAATCGTTTCCGAAATTAAAAAATCAAAGTTTCTTAGATGTAAGATTTTACTTACAAAATCTTCACTTTTTTCTCAACCCGATTCGCTTCATGAACTAAATTGTACTATTTCAAAAGTCATAGCTGGAATAGCTTGCCTGAACAAGTTAAGTTTTTCGCAAACCAATATGTTCTGAAGTTGCTCAAATTATTTCACAGTCTTAAAGCTGGAACAGCTTGCTTAGATAGTCTTTATTTTTTCGCAATCCGATTTGCTTCGTCAAAAACTTGAAATCTGAGTTTTCTGTGGTTGGAATAGCTCGCTTAAAAAAACTTGAATTTTCTGCTAACCGATTCACTCAATGAATTTTTGAGTTTCGAGAGTTTTTCGAACTGAGTTACAATATGGCTTAACTTTTGCCGGCCGGTTGATGATTGGCTGAATGTGATAATACTATGTTAAGTATGAGGAACGAGTGTATTGAACATTGCAAAACTCATTGCATTACGACAATGTTAAATAGTTTTTTTTTTCAAAATTGAAGTTCGAATATGGGAGGTAAAGAGGAATAACGATTAGACTTTTCATTTTATTTTAAATTAACACTAACATTGAATTTAGATGAAAACCTCTGTGATGTTTTGAGAGGGGTTGTGGACACCCAAATTCCGGTGATCGGGCTCAATATATTCACTGCCGGTAAGATAAAGTTGTTTATTCAACATGGTGAACACTTTTCAAGATTAAATTTTGAAAGAGATTAAACGTATAATGTGGTAAATTTTAAGATTTAAATTGTGTTTCATGCAAATGTGGGAAACCTGCTTGTGTTTCCTCGTCAAGATCGAGACTGGAAATTTGCCTAGAAGCTTAGAGAAAAATTCCAATTTCTGCTTCGAACTCAACATAAGTTACAATGAGGCAAGGCCGAGTGCCAAACACATAGGACTAAAAAAGATGAATTTGCATAAGATTCCAATATATAGAAAATTGAATTCAAATAATTTGAAAAAATACACAAAAGTTCACACGACTGGCTTAGCAATGCACAAAAAGTTAGCTGACTTTTGAAAGAATCTGCCACTGTTTTTCAAAATCCGAAAAACTCTTGCAAGAAATTGAATTTTTAAGAAAAATTGACAAACAAATGACTAATCAAATTTCGCGGAATAAATGATTGATGAATTCATTATCAATTTCATTAATTAAAAAGGGATTTCATCAAGGAGCTTAAGAATTTTGCGAAGAAAGAGTTTAATTGAAATCACAGGTGGTGCAACGAACACTCACTATCGGCTCACTCAGCGGAAAATTTCTGCGGTGGCTAGCATGTCTTTGCCAAAAAAACTAAAGAGCTACAACTTATGCTATTCTTAGGGCCAAGGTAAGCTAGTTTTCTCGTAAAACTACTTGTGAACGTTGTCTTAATCTTTATTCGAAAAAAATTTTAAAAAACCCAAACGTGTTTTAAAAAACTTTTTTCTTCCAATGTTTCATTAACAAATAATGATTGTTATAGCGTCATTCACACCATGTAAAAACAAAGTTTACAGGTTGTAAGAGCAAAAATTGATTTCGTTGTGTTAATGCTCATTGAGTTTAGGTCTGGGGTGGCCTTCTCATAGAGTAATTTCGAATGGGGTAAACCATCTAAATTTCGGCCCGACAGATTAGTCTTAGTCTTCTTAGTCTAATACCGATCCTAATCTTACTCTTATATTTCCTTGTCTCAATAGATCTAGTATATACTGCTATTCTTGCGAGGTATGAGAAGAGAAAGAGCAACTGCTTTCTAAGTTATATTATTTATTCTCTTGCTGAAACTATAAACAGTTTCAGCTTCACACATTATCAAAAATTTTAGTAGCGGATCATGATTGATTAGTTCTAAATGTTGTACCAAGGAATACAATTGGATATGTAAAATACTTGTTTTGAACTGTTTCCATCATTGTTTACGTTGCGCGATTTGACTATGATTTATTTTCAAATATTGTTCTCAAACTCATTTGCGATCATCAGAAAAATTATGCGATAAATTAATTAAGATTACGTTAAGTGTAAGTCTAAAGATGATGTGAAAAAAAAAACACCAACTGATGAAATTTATTCCCGAAAAGCTGAAAAAAAACATACTGACGAGGTGTTTTTGCCATTTTTGCCCGAGGAGCTGAAAAAACAATAACACCCCCCCCCCCCCCCCCCAAATTTCCCGAAGAGCTGAAAAAACACCTAGTGAAGTAACTTTTTATATTGTGTAATTTCTATCTGAGAATATATTTTTATACTTTTTTTCTATTTTGAGCATTTTCATTGAAAAGGACAAATCATTTTTGCTCGGGATGGCTTTTTTTTTCTCCAGAGAAATTTCGACGTTATAACTAGCAGTATTGGGGTATTTTTATACCATTCGCAAGCTATTGTTGTCTTGAGCTCAATTTTAAAATGACATATTACGTGTTATCGTTTTTGGTGAAAATATTGGGTTTAAAAGATTGTCAATTTGGCCAATTTCAGACAATTAACGAGCGATCTATTTCGTACTATTAATGCGTAAGCGGATTTTAAACCGTCCTAAAAATTGTTCCAAACTAAACTGAGACTTGTTATTTGGTCGATTCAATACTTCGCTTTGAGCAAATTTTTTGTTTCAACTTTCGTGACTAAAGTAATGGGAAATTTTTGCTCGGGTGGTTTTCTTAGACAAAAATTTTACATTTTAACTAAAAACATTTGACAAAAACATTTTAACTAGCCATTTCGACATAGTTTTTTTTATTCAAAAATTTTGTTGTCTTGAGCTTACATTTGAAAAATGTATTTTACCTGTGATTAGATAACAAAGCTATGCAACTTGGAAGTATTTCAAGTTATTTCACAAAGCGAATTAGTATGTGAAAAGCTGTGAACATTTTTAAGCAAGCTAATCAAGCTAATAAAAATAATCAAGCTAAAGTTATTTCGTAGAATGAATCGGTTCGCAAAATTTTTAAGTTTTTTTAAGCAAGGTTTAAAGTATGAAACATTGAATTATTACAAGTTATTTCATAGACTGAATCGGTTCCCGAAAAACTTTAATTTTTGTAAACAAGATTTAACAGCTTCAAAATTTTGAATTATTACAAGTTATTTCATAGACTAAATCAGTTTGCGAGAAGTTTCAAGTTTTTTGAAGCAAGCTAGTCAAGCTATGAAACGTTTGAAATATTGCATGTTATTTTGTAGACTAATTTGGTTTGCAAAAAGTGACTTTTTTCTATGCAGGCTTTTAAAGCCATGAAATTTCGAATTACTACAAATTTTTCATGGAATGAGTCGGTTCGTGAAAAGCTTCAAGTTTTCTAATCAAGCTTTTAAACCTATGAAAGTTTTATTTAATACAAGATATTTGATACACTGAATATGTTAGCGAAACGCTTTAAGTTTTCTAAGCAAGCTATTTGAGCGATAAAACATTGCAAGTTATTTCGCGGACTAAATCGGTTCGCGAAAACCTTAAAGTTTTTCTAAGCAAGCTTCAAAAACTAGGAAACTTTGAAATACTTCAATATATCTCATAGATTGAATCGGTCCGCGAGAAGCGTTAATTTTTCTAAGCAAGCTATTCAAGCTATGAAACTATGAATTTTCAAGTTATTTCATAAACTGAATTGGTTCGCAAAAAGTTTTAGTTATTCTAAGCAATCTTTTAAAGCTATGAAACGTTGAAGTAATTCCTTTTATTTCATAGACCGAAAGTACTTGCAAAAAGTGTCTTTTAAGCATCGAGGTTGCTGTTTTTAAGTGATTTGTTCCAGGCTGAAATGAATCTAAAAATGCAAAATTTTGGACAAAAATTAGGAAGGTACTGTCTAGCGTTAAAGTTGGATCGAGTTTATCTTCCTCTGATGGTTGCTCTGAATGATTCTCAAACGCTATGCTCGATAGCGTTTTAACATTGTCTCCTAATAATTCTTAAGCGTTGTGTTTAGTTAACCATAGAGCATTCCGACTTTCATTTATCAAATAAGATTTTCAAATCTCCTAAGAAAGTTGCTTGTTCAAAAATGCAGCTGAGTTTGCATCTTTCACTTTCTTCTGTACCAGTTCTTTCAGGAGTGCAGGTTCGTCATTGTTGAAACTGTGTTTTAGATCTTTTAACGTTGCAGATGCAATTTTTGACACAGGCTCAGGTCGTCCAATTCTAACCCTATCAAAAGTTAGACACATTTTTGTACTAATTTCGATTTTTAAAAAAAAGACAACAATTAGTAATTACTTTTCGATGAGTTTTTTCAATTGTGTCAATCAACCTTGCATTAATTGTTTCAAATAGGAATCTTTAAAAACCTAGAACTTTTCGAAAAATGAACACGGGATTAACATCTTTTAACGTCTTTGGCGCAGTAAAAAGTATTAAATGTAATAAAAAAACGATTTTTTTTTATTTGAGATTTCTTATGAACATCATCCCCCCACACGCCATATAAAGTTCAAAGTGATAGAAGTCGCTCCTGCTAACAACCAAGACTGCTCATATATCAGGGCAAAGAACTGAATGTTCGGACTGCCCCTTAACCCATATCGAATCGATAATTTTTGGACAGTATATCAAAAATCAAGTGTAAAAAATTGAGTCGTACGAAAATAAAACGTTCGATTAGCTATAGCCTCAATTCAATTTGGAACGATTTGTTGCGCGTAATAATTCGCCACGCATAAAAATTTCGAGTTACGCTTTCGACAGTATGAATTAAATGTTCCAATCGAACATAAAGTAGTCCAGAGCATGGCCCAAGTGGTCAAACTCCCTGAACTTTGCAAAAAAAGATCGGAGTTAAACTATCTTTATACATTTTTATAGGGAGTCAATATCTTCAATGGGACATGAAAATTTTTTGTTGAAAACAAATATTTCGATCGCCGAAAATTGACTGAATAAAAAAACATATCGAGCATAAATTTTCCATTTTCTTCGAAAGTCTGTACAATTAATTATGGCAAATAAGTTTCCTTGGACCATTTTGGTACAATTTTTAAAACGGATAAAATCACCGCTTATGCGTTCATATATCGCGCGTTAATGTCCCAAGTCGGCTAAATTGGAGTCACAGGCGAAAAATGATCACAGGTATAATATCTTTTCAAATTTAAGGCTTTAATACCTTTTAATTGATATAAAAAATTTACTTCGAAAATGGCTTAATAAAAAGTGGAAATTTGTCTTAAAAAAAAACAAAATCTACCCCGACTACAAATATTACGTTACTTTTGTTAGAAAAGTCGGATTAAAAGTTGAACGAAAAATAATAATGGCGAGAGGAGAACAAAACTGCTCGTACCAGGGCGAAGCCATGCGTGTTCCGACTGTCTTTTAAGGTCTATGGAGCAGTAATAATAAAAATTAAATGTAATAAAATAAAATGAAAAAAAAATGGTATTTTTTGTGAAAATCATCCCCCACACGTCATATAAAGTACAAAGTGATAGATTTCGCTACTATTAACAAATATAATATGGCAAATAAGCTTCCTGAACCAATTTGGAACGATTTCTAAGACGGATTGAATGTCCGCTTACGCTTTAATATTGCGCGTTAATTTTCCCAAATTGGCCAAAATGGCAACCTTTAAACCCTCATAACTTTATGAAAAGTGATCACAGGTGGAATATCTTTTCAAATTTGAGCTTAATACAACAATACTTTTCGGCTGATGTACAATAGTTCCGTCAATAATGCTTAACTAATAAGTTGAAATGAAGAAATAACCCACCCGAGCACAAAAGTTCCGTTATTTTTGTTACTAAAGTCAGAACAAAAAATAATATTTTGTCTCAAGATTTTGTTTTATCCCTGGAGCAATTTTGATTTTAGAGGGACAAGCCTGGCAAGAAAAGGCAGTGCGAGATTGCATGAAATCCAACCGGAATAGTGCCAGGGCATGCATTGTTGAATCTTTCGCGCAGCAGATGGAAATTAAGAACGAACTGCGTAAGTTAATTTGAAGTTGAACTATGAAGTTGTATCAAAAACTCCAGACACAACTATTCTCATTATCGAGAGAATATCGTGTATTTTTTTTGATGTGGATCAGATGAAAACTTGTATTCAACTATTTTTCATAACGCAAAACTAACTATCACTGAAGTTTCATTAAACAAACCTATCAGTCAAGGAAGATCTTGGATTTTCTCAAGGGGGGGGGGGGGGAGGAGCAATTGACCTCCATCGAGAAAATCTTGCTGACATTTATTTTAAATCGATTAAATTGATTTTCTGACCTCTCCTACTTCACTATAAAGACCATATTTTGACCAAATGTTTTGCAATACAGGCATAAGTTTGATCAAACAGGCCCAAAAAGGCCTTCTTAGGTACTTTTTGGAAATTTTTGACCAAAAAATTTCGAGAGCAAATGAGGTCAACTTAACTCTATGGATGGATTAAAGTTTAGTTGGAAAGCTTACCTGGCGTTTTGGTGTCTTCGGCTCTTTTCCTTACCCCCCCCCCCCCCCAACCTGTAAAATTTTACAAATGAAAAACTTGTTCACATTAATAAATTGTTATGAAAATTTGACTAATAAAATGGCTAACACATTTGGTCTTCAAAATTAACCTTGTAAAATCACTCGTTACACCAAAAAATTGATGCTCGTGTGAGGTGGGTGGGAAAGGAAAAAGAGCCGTGTCTTCGAAGTTTTTTTATTTTTTTTTTGTAATTTTCTTGAACCGTCTTTTGTACCTTTTTTCTCCAATTTTTTCTAAGGTTACGATGAAATTTTTTTTGTATTGAGTGAAAAAATTGTTTGTTCTTGCATTGGATGAATTTTTCATTTTCGAGACACGCAATTTATTAAGAGTAATGAACATAGTGAAGACTCTTATATAGATCTTGCTGATTTTTCTTTCTTGTTTTTTTTTTATTCAGAAAAAAGTCTTAAAATTTGTTCACGCTCGATTCTGATTTTCGCGGTTTGACCTGTATTTTTTTTAGGTTCAATTCATTTCTAATATTGAAAGGAAGGCAAAGCCCACTATCAAACAGCAAAACTGTAGAGTTCTAATAAAGCTAAAGTTATTTATCCGATTTCCCAGCAAGATAAAAGTTTTTTCTATTGATCCAGTTTTCTCAAATTCGGTAATATTTAACAAAAAAGCGTTCATCATATATTTTATTCGAGATTCAAAAGTTGAATGTTTTTGAAAAAACAAGTCGGTTTTTTTTCAGTTTCTTTGCGTTCATTACATTTTTCCAACTCTCAGTGGGCTGTGTTTTAATTTTACACATGCCAATAGTAAATGATGTTTTAGTTCCAGATTAACTTTTATCAATTTTTGGTTAAGGTTGTTTGTTTTCCAGGAAAAATCAAGTATTATACATAGTCATTAGATTATGTTGAGTAAAATATCGTAAAAGGCTCTCATTTTTTCAACTAGAATATTCTAGAAAATTATTTTTCGAGTGCTCAGAGGCTTGAATTTTTCTCTTTTTTTTTGAGTGAAAAAAACGAGCAATTAGATCCTATAAAAGAAACTGATTTGCATACAAATAAGTAACAAGGATAGTAAACTGCTGTGCAAGTATCACAGAACATTGCAACCACATTCATAGAAAAAAGAATCACAATTTAATGCTGTTTTTGTGCAGGGTGCAATGAGAAAAATGCAGGCTACTTAAAATATTTTTGATTTTCTACGTCAAGCAAATCCCCAACTGACCAAAATTTTTAACCATAGAGTTTCCACAAACAAAAAAACTTAAAGAAACTTAAAGAAAAACTTAAAGAAAAAGATACAAAAGGAAATTTGTTTCATACAATTCGATATAATTCAATATGTGAAGAATCATTTTTCAAAAAGTCGTATTGATAAATATATATCAACTTCACTAGTAAAATCTCGATATTTGAATATTTTTTGGGAGTGGTTTGCTTTGTCAAAACACAACATCTAATGACTTTTCCTTTTGATAAACTCTCCGTTGAAATGGAAATACTCACAGATAAATTTAACTTGGAGATCTGACATAAGAACATAATCATGTGATAATTTTTCCACAGTTTTATAGTTAAAAATCTGCATTACGAGGCCAAACTGTGCTTTTTGGGAAATATCAGCGGTTTCCGCAACAAGGACGCTCCCGTTCTTCGTTATTGCTTTTTCAATTCCTTTGATAGTTAAAGACTTGTCTCTGGAATTCAGGAACATACAGACACAAAATTGTGCGCATATCCAGTGCACAGTTTGGTTTCGTAATATGAGTTTTTGTACTTTGCTAGAAAAATTTGACTTTGAAAAATTCTGTGGTTGAAACTGGGGGTAATCATTTTTTTGGCAGATTTGTGTTTATTCTTCGTTATTGTACAACAAAAGTCATTATTGAGCTCTGGGCAAAAAAGCAAGTTATTTGGTTCATTTTTTGAGATAAATAGAAATTCGATTACGTTTTTGACTCAAATTATTGTTTCCGACTTTCAAAGAAAGCGACGGAACATAAGTGCTTGGGTGGTTTTTTCTCCAAGCCAATTTTGTTTTTCATAATAGCAAATTTCAACAAATTTTTTTAGATCATTCAAGTATTGTTGTACTGAGCTCAAAATTAGAAGGAAAATTTCACCTGTTATGAATTTTGGTTATATTGTGGGGGTTTGAAGATTGTCAATTTGGTCAATTTGGGACAATTAATGCTCGCTCTATTTCATACTTTTAACTTGAAAGGATATTTAATCCGTCTTAGAGCTTGGATCGAGGAATGTTATTTGTTCTATTCAAAATCTTATAAATTGTAAAATAAATTAAGGTTTTGATATTCTATCATTTAATATTTTACATTGCGTGTGGATGAATGAATTTCAAAAACATTTGCGACTAGAAAGAAGAAATTTTTTCAGTTTAATCCTCGTATGAAACTTGACAATAATGGTTTTTCATGTATCGATTTCAACCCGGGTTTGCGAGCGCTTAACCCAAAAATGAGACAGGGGTTTTGATGGGTCTAAAAGTATAAACAAGACAATCTCAAGCAGACGCGATACAAACCAAAATCTGCCTTAAATCCTACCATAAACATACATAAGACATATCTAAATTTTATTTTGCGAAGATTTTGTTAAATCTCAAACAGAACTTTTCATGGGACTTCTGTGAGATTAAGAGATCAAAGACTTCTTGCGATAAACCAACGTAAGTTTCTGGACTTTTCTGGGAAAGTTTTAACGTTATTTCAACCGTTTCATCGCAATTTGAAACGGTCTTCTTAAAATGGCAAAACACTATCACAAGTTAATTGCTTTTTGGTACAAACTGCATTGTAATTTTCTATATAAGTTTTTATTATCTTCTTTCACCATGAGATATTACCTGAATAGCAAAAGTTATATTTTCATTTCGGTAAATTCATATTACTTGAAAATAAAAGCACAACCAGCCCCTATCAGAACGAACGGAGCATAGCTGGCGCACGGTCCAAGTCGCCCCTTTATGGTCGAGCTAGGTCAAAACAAATTTAGGTTGAGTCAAATAAACTGAAGCATGAAGTCAAACAACGAGGCCGAGCTAGTTATTAAGTGTAATTAACGTAGTGAGGACTCTTATAAAGGTCTCGCTGACTTTTTTGCTTATTTTTTTTTACTCAGGAAAAAGTCTTAAATTTTGTTCACGCTCAATTTTGATTTTTTTTGCGGCTTGATTTGTGATTTCTTTTTAAAATTCAGTGCAGTTCCATTGTTAAAAAGAAGCCAAAGTCCACTATCGAACAGCAAAAATGTAAAAATTACGAAAAACGTGATCAAACTTCTAATTTAGAAAATGGAAATTAATTATCAGATATCTCAGTGAAATAAAAATTTTGCCTATTGATCCAGTTTTCTCAAATTGGGCTAATTTTAACAAAAAAAATTCCATCTTAAATTGTTCTACAAATTCAATTGGCTTTAAGGCCATTTATTTTTTCTTTGAAACTCAAAAATTTAACAATCAGTTTTGTTTTGGTTTCATTGCGTTCATTACTCTTTTCTAACTGTCAGTTGGCTATATTTTTTGTTGGAGAAAATCAAAATATGTACAAATTTAGTCGAAAGAGTCAAATCGTCTCAGGTTGGATTCAAACAAAGTCGATCGTATTTTTATTTGATCCAGAAAGTCAAACCATATTTGAATTCTAGTCTAAGCTATCAAATTTATTAAGCATTGCGATATGTTAAAAGCATACCATTTACTGATCGAAACGGTCAAACTAACAAAAGTTTGGCTCTTTTTTCTCCACCCATACCGCCCCCCCCCCCTCCCCCCGACCTCACACGAGCATCAAATTTTAAGGTTTAACGAGTGGCTTTACAAAGTTGCTTATGGAGACTAAAAGTGTTTATCATGGTCTAATTAGACTGAATGTCAATTTTCATGACAAGTGGACAACGTGAACATTTTAATTAGAAAATTTTGCAAGTTAGGGGGAAAGAAAAAGAGCCAAAATTTGGTCAAGAAGCTTTAAAAAAATTGAGTTTTGATCGAGATAACGTGAGGATCTCGTGCCTGGTTAGAAGCTAACTGAGGTTCGATTTTAGATGTCTGTCCAATACTGTGCAGCAAAAAGTACCATATGCAAAAATATTCCGCTTATTTGAAAATTTGACACGAAAATCACATTTAAGCTTTCAAAACTTCCCTCTCAAAGTTTTCTTTCCCATAAAAAGACTCTAAGGGAAGGTCTCGAAAGAAGGTCTCGGTTTTATAGATATTGTTTTTGACAGAAAAATAATAACCCATAGGATATAGTTAGAATATGCTTTTTGAGTGACAAAATTTTGTCAAGATAAGAGATTATAATTAATTATATTTGATTGTAAATGATTTAAAGAGTATAATCAAATAGAATGAATTATAATAGATTATAATTTCTTGGAAAACATCACGATTATAAATCTTTTGAGCACTTAATTTTGGTAATTATAATCAATTATAATTGTCAAAAAATGAATATAATAAATTCAACGTCAATTATTTACGCTCAAACTTGAATACCGTTTTTGTGACGAGCTACGTCAAGCTAAAATAGTCAGTTCTTTTTCTCTCTATTCGAATGAAATGGCTTCAAAATATAAGGTGTTTTCAAAACACTTTTTCTATCAATCATATCTCATTTCACTAATTCTTGCTTCAGATATTGAGTTAGTTTTTTTGTGATAGGTTACACAAATTCGCAAAACTCTGGTGCCACATTTCATGTTGTGGAGAGTTTTTCGTGTGCGAAATTTTTTTCGGTGGTTCATCGAAACTTCAACACATTTTGTGTTAAGCAAAATAATACAGAGTTGATTGAAACCAATCGACCAAAACAAAGAAGCCTGAAGATGAGAGACTAAAGCTAAACAAACCCCAAAATGGTTTAACTTTAGACCAAAAACGATTCTGAGAAAAGTTGCAAAAAATCTTGCCAACTCTTATGCGTTTCAATTAACAAAATTCGCAACGAAATTTCCCGGGTTTACCAAAAACTCCAATCATACAATTTTCATCTATGGAAAAAAGCTACTCATACACTTTTCATGCAATTCCATAAGTACCGAAAACTCTATGAAAGCTCTATGATTAATGATTTTTCTTAAATAGAAACTGTATGACTAGCATTTTTCCATAAACGAAAATATTGATTTTTAATTTTTTTTTCTCATTTTTTGGTTGTTTTCGTGACCGAACACAAGTGACAAATACCTTGGTTACTCAAACGTAGAGTTGTCTTCATTTGACCGTCTTGCATCAAAAATGCGTTGGTAACGGTCTGAACTGTATTAAATATGTCTTTCACAAGTAGTATAACGAAATTATCAAACTTTCAATTTTTGGCAAAAATTTTCAAAAATGATTTTTTCAAATGTGAATTTTTAGTTCATCAGACATTTCTAAAGACAAAAAAACATGCCATAAAAAGCAATATGAGATTTAAGTGTTTTTGAAAAAAGTTATTAGGCAAAAAGAAAAAAATGGTGTCATCCAAGACTACGTTATGCACACAAAAAATTGAATTTTTCTCGCAAAAAAAATTGAAAAAAGTTTGTTTGAGTACAACACTCGATTTGCAATTGACAAAAAAAAAACACAAAAAAGTTTTGGGGCAATTTCAAAATTACTTTTGTTGTCGCAAAATTTTCTTGTCGCCATCAAAAAATGCTATTCATACAATTTCCATATATGGAAATAGTATTATTATCGTTTTTTCACCCAAAATTTTTCCTTTTTATTTGATACGATACACCAAATTTTATGCTAAAACGAGAAAAAAATTCTTCGAAAATTTGATGACACCATTTTTTTCGCAAAAATGTAGGAAATTTGAATGATTAGTATTTTTTCATAGGCTTAATTTATGGAATTGTATGATAAGCGTTTTTAGTCTATGGAGGTCAACCCCGATTATAACCTGAAAACAAGTACATTCAGTTGGTTCAAAGTTAACTAGGAATCAAGGTGAGTTTATTTTCAGGTTGTCCAATTTTGTTGAAAACTTTGTCGACCATTTTTTCAGGTCGACCAAATTGATTTTTGAGCTCTCCCAAACCACTATAAAGACTAATTTGACCAAATTTTCTGTGCTGCAACAAATTTTTGAGAAAAACCAAAAAAGGCGTTTTTAGGCACTTTTTGGAAAATTTCGACCAAAACATCGTTTTTTTTTCGGCGCGCGCTCCTATCTCAAAATTGTATAGATTGGCGCCGAAGACGCTTTTAGAAAAATTTTAAAGTCAGTCAGCCAAATATGGATATCTCAAAATAGTACAAAGGAGGGACCCTTTGGGTCGGCAGGGGGTCGAATCCATGAAGAAGGGGGGGGGGGCGTCCGCCCCCATCTAAATCCGCTACTGTTTCAATATCTCTCGTGTCAAAAAAATAAGAGATAATTCAACACAAACGTGGTTTGAAACGCCCTGTAAATCATTCGATGTCCTAAAAGAAACTAGCTGAAGATTTTCAACTACTCCGGTTATTGAAACAATTATAACAATTGAAATTTCGTTTTTATTTAGCAAAAAATTCAAATGGAGGATGTGCCGCAGGCTGTACGAAAAATAAAGGCAACCCGCATGCTTTGTGCACAGCAAGATGCGTGAAAAGATACCAATATACAATCATGCGAATCGTCTAGAACCCATTGAGTTCGCTTCACCAAACGAGTTTGAACCAATATATTGTATATTCCTCAATTTGAGACAAAACTAGAATGTTATATTTTTCTGTTTACTCAACTAAAACGATTTCTTACAATATAAAAGTCCAATTTTGAGAAAATTGAGTATTGGAATTTTCCAAATTTTCTTTCACGACGAAAGCTGTAACTTCATTCTCCGGCAACAAAAAATGATCAAAGCTGAGCTTTTTTCAGGCCGATCATCTTTCCTTAAATAAAAGCTGATAGTTATATTATCTTGCTTAGTCTTTTTATCCACATTTGAAAACTATGAATCATAATAAAGATTCAAATGAACTCATGTAATACTATATGTAATTCTAATTCTAATTCAAAAAGTTATTTGTGTTTGTTTGCCACAATTAGTCATAATTGAGTTTTCAGTTTTCTCTTAGTCATTGAACGGCTCTTCACTTAGCTAGTTCTGTTTAGCAAGATGCATGTTTTTTAACCTTACTACCTACCTTACAAACCTACCTTTTTTTTTTAAAATCACCGGTTTCAACATCATAGGATCCACAGTGGTTGCAAAGAATTTTTCGCTTGCAAAACTGTAAAACAGATGCATTAGCAAAAAAATCCAGCATGGATGTATTTTTAAAGTGCAGTTAGCTAGAGCAGAGTTAGATGCTGATCATTGAACAGGACCGCCACCAGAAGGCCTGCACATGGTCCCGAAAAATATATATATAAAATTTTTTGGGGACAACGACAAAATAGTAACCGCGAAAACACAAAACTACAACATAATCAAGTTTCTAGCGTACCAAGCCTATTTGACGGTCAATACAACTAAAAAATTTCCTCGGTCAAACACAATCGAACAAGTTTTCGTGGTCGAAGTTTTTCTCGGTCGAAAAAACTCTTCGATAGAACTCGGTCAAAACGTTTTTCCTCGATCGAATGTTTTTCCTTGGTCAAAAATAGTCGAAACATAGACAGCTTGAGTCAATTCCATCGAAACATATCGAGCCTGGGTCGAGACGTTCGAAACATACCACTTTGGTTGAGTCGATCGAAACATAAATCGCAAACCTCGACACGCGCCTCAGTTCGATAAATTGAAAAATCTGAAACACTGACGCTCATTTCACTATTACAGGGTCATTGCAAATTGCCAAACTGTCCGTTAGTTGAGACATGTCAGAAAACTGCTGGTCACCGAATTGCAGCCAAAAAAATAGTATACCATTTTCACTAATTGATCAAGTGTCACCATAATTTCAGAAATTAAATGTAAATTAGACAAACAGCTGATAGTTTGTTCTAATTTTGAGCAAATTTGAAATCCGTATTTTATACAGAAAGGTTCTACGTTAGGTCGATGGGTATTCAGGAGAACCAAAACACGAAAGCAGTCGCGTCGCGTTTGTACCAAAAAATAATCAGGCCCACTTGTACCAAACTAAAAAATCAGTCACATTTCTACTTTTCCTAGGCTGGTACGAAATTTTTATCATATTTTATCTCTAATGATCTCTTTTCCTAGAATGTTATAATACTTTTATGTAATCTTTATGTAAACTCAACTATCAAATTTTAAGTGTTTCAGTTATTCGAGCCCCTGTATATCGCGTTATGTTATTTTGGTACACAAAAAATCGTTTATTCATTTAGTACAAACGCGACTGATTCCTTATTTTGGTAGAAATGACCACTGGTACAAATCGGACTTTACCGAATCACAAGTTTATGAAGCAAATTAAAGCTATTTGATTTATGCGAAGTTTCTCAATCAAATACTTTTTAAGTATGGGAAAAAATTCTTTACAGACTTTTCTTATGATTTACTAGGGAGGGTAGGAAATTATACTGATTTGCTTGCCTAGAAGTTTTCCATTTACGGCCGAAACTTTGGTCAACCCGGGCCCTTTCACTGAGCAATTGAATTATTCTTGTAAAATTGCATTCGAAAACTTGTTTAACACTGGGCGATGGCAGTTTCTCTTCAATTGGTCGTTGAGAAATCCTTATTTGTCTAATTTGTCTCTTTCCGTGTTGGGAAACTCGACAACATCAATTTTAAAAAGAAATTCTGTTCAACCACAAGCAATCCCAATCTTTTTTGGAAAAAATTTATACGGAAATTTTAGTTTCTGAGGCCAGACCATACAACTTCTTTACTTCGCTACATAAAGAGTAAAGGAAGCGCATCAGATTCCCGCAGAAACAATTTGAACCTATACATACAAAATCTTTGGGTTACTTGCTAATTTGTTCCCACAGCAAGGATACCACTTAAACCAGTTATTAAATAGTGACTATTTTAAGCCCATTACGAGGCCAAACTGTGTATTTTGTGAATTTTACCCGGATTCCCCAACAAGGACGATTGTGGTCAAAAACTATTGTTTTTAAAGGTGTCAAAACTAATTGACCGCCATGCTTGAAAGATCCGAAACGTTCAACGTGAAGTCTAGTTTTTCTGAAAGGAGAAGAATCAAAATTTACCAGCATTTTGGATTGACAGGATTTGTTATGAAAAAGATTTGAAATTAATTTCAAAGGCCATAAACAATAAAACTATTGGCATAATTAGGCTAAATAATAATAGCGAAAATGGAAATAATTTCCTTGGTCATTGCTCTTGTCATCAGCAGCAAATATGCTGGAGTAGCCAAAAATTGCAGACCCGTTTTTTGTCACTGAATTTTTGTTCCATTTTTGAAACCCAAATTATGAGTGAATACGTTGCAAGACTTGGGGGACATCAAGTTTTTGGTTTTTCAAAACAATGGAAATTTCAGCTTGTTATATAACTAAGAGGCACTCAGCATATTGGTATGGCGTTCACTTTGTGATAGTCAGATCGCTAAATTGATCCCCTGCAATGGCAAGGATAGGTAGTGAGGACGAGCTATCACTTGACTTCTAGCTTTTGGTCCACCACAGCCTGACCAATTTGGGCTGCAATAGTGGTATCACATGAAGGGTCTAGACGCACAAAATGACGCTGCGTCGAAAACAATGAGCTTTAGTCAATAAATTAACTCCTGGAATGTGGGGAGACTAGAGAATGCTTTGATAGGCTGGATAGGATTTCATAGATCCTCTGCGAGTCACAGAACCCACAACTATTATGATTACTATGGTGATTATTTTGATTATTATTGTGATTATTTTTATTAAGAATTTGATGTGATTATTTTTAAACACTGGCCTCAAAATTTGTCTACAACAAAAAAATTCGTTTCTGTAATTTATTTGAACGAAAAATAAATATCCCACTATCAAAAAGTTCTAAAATCAAACATCGTTTTGCAAGATGTCCAAACCGGGATAAAAAGACGAACAAGGGAACGCCAAATAAATATTAACTTCTCGTCCTACTTGTAAAAACAGCCAGGATTTTTATAAACTACATGTGTGCAAAACACGTTTTTCTTTCGCAATTTTGTCAAAATCGAAGTTTACTTCAAGCTCGCTACGCTGAGTTCTCAAAAAAAACACGAACTGACAGAAATGTTTTGCAAGCGATTTTATTATGATAATTTAGAAAAAATTTGTTTCGAATCGAATCAAAACTAGTTTTGTGAGATACAAAAATCAATCGATTCAATTCCATTTTTCACATCATTTTTGATAAAGATGAGGCAACATTTGTAGATAGTAATTTGGTCAGCTTTACTAAAATTTTGATGGGTTTGGACAAAAAATCGAATTTATCTCTTCGGTAGAAACCCATTCCGATCCATTCCTATTCAATTTAAGTTGGTAAATGGACTACAGTGAATCAAGCTTTTTCAATGTATATTTTCTGTACAAAAATCAATTTTTGTACAGAAAATATACATTGAAAAAGCTTGATTCACTGTAGTCCATTTACCAACTTAAATTGAATAGGAATGGATCGGAACGGGTTTCTACCGAAGAGATAAATTCGATTTTTTGTCCAAACCCATCAAAATTTTAGTAAAGCTGACCAAATTACTATCTACAAATGTTGCCTCATCTTTATCAAAAATGATGTGAAAAATGGAATTGAATCGATTGATTTTTGTATCTCACAAAACTAGTTTTGATTCGATTCGAAACAAATTTTTTCTAAATTATCATAATAAAATCGCTTGCAAAACATTTCTGTCAGTACGTGTTTTTTTTTGAGAACTCAGCGTAGTTTCCAGTTTGCCAGCGCGGCTCTCTAGTGTCAATTAATTGTTTTTTAATTGAGGGCTGGACATTTTTAGCAGACATTATTGGGGCATTTTTTCCAAATTTTACCATCAGACCCCTTGTGTTTGCCTCAATTCTGTTTGGAATGATTCAAACCATCGCTTACGCGAGTTAAAAGAACGCAATACATTGTGTGTGAATAATCGCCAATTGGCCAAACTACGAAAAATGATCAGAGGTGAATTTTTTTACAATTGACCTCCGGGTAGCGCTATCATTCAGATGGCTCAGAAAATTTCTGTCAAAAACCTTTAGTTACAAAGTCGACAACAGATTTTTTGGAAGTCAAAATATTAGTCCAGTATATACGTGTTTTGATGTGCAGTTAGAGAGACCTATCGGTCAGGTTCATTATAGAAAAGTAGAAAATGTCTCGGTGCAAAAATAATTTATGGCAAATAAAGGCAAAGAAGTGCAGATTGGCTAAAACGTAGTATGGTGCATGACTGATAAATGAAACTAAATTCTAAACAACTAAATCACCATATTTATGACGTTTATCGGACTAGACGCATGTTTTTTATCCATTAACTGTCGGTGGCTCTGACTGTTTATTTCTTGTAACTGTGTAAATGTATATTCACGCGGTTTTAAAAAATGTGCATGCTTCTGTTATACGTTGTTTTTTTTTCTGGTTTAAAATTGAATTTTTCTGAGAAATAATATCATTTCCGCGCCATTCGAAGGAGTTTGATGAATCGTGGAAAAATAGAAGTGCACCCTGCCCCTTTTCCCTCGTCGTTGGAAGGTGACTGGACAGCCCATCTCAAAGATCCATCTCCTGCTGAAAAAGAAATCCGAAGACATGCTGAATATTTAGGAGCAAAAGGCCATTTGTTCACGTCGATCGGTGCCCCTGAAATCGCAGCTTCTGGTCTTGTTACGAAGCATGAGCTGCGGGAGATTCTGGATCCGAACAAAAAATGCGACTACAATTTCGATAACGAAGTTGCAGTGACGAATTTGTTCTTCAGTGAAAAACAGAAACATTTTTGTAAGTTCAAAGTGATACAAAGAGAGCCTGACGCGGACTCGGTTGACTATTTTTTAAGTTTTCTGCCCATTTTTGCAAAAATTTTCAAATCATTGGAAAAATATTTGACAATTTTTACCATTTATGAAAAGAAAATGCCGCAACAGTGCCGCGACAATTTCACAGAAAAGGTTAAAGTTTGGGCGAAAGAAAGAAATATTAACTTAAAAATGCGATTTGTTTACCGGCATATACAAAAACTCGACACTTTATCTGCTTCGATTACGCCAACAAGTACGGAACAAGAAAGATTAGATGCAGTTTTGAAAGCATTGATAAATGCTAGTAAGAGTAAAGATGACTGCATGTTGACTTTGCAGTGTACAAAGGTTGAGGTCAGCGGAGAAGAGCTGGATCTTTTCAAAGACCAGCTAAAAATTGCTCAAGAAGTTAGAAAAGAAGTATCCGATGACGAGAATAGTCTATTCACGATTCCGGACGACGACAACCTCATTCGTAGACTGGCAGCACGTGAATCAGATAAGCATGGAGCTTACACTTCAGAAATCGTTCAAAAAACAAGCGGGGAAGTTGAAGACTTCTACAAAAAAGTGATTGTGCAGATGGCAGCTGAAATAAGCGGCACTTTAGTGTACTCGGTCAACGAAATGATGCTGCATTCGTATTTGTCCATAAGGAGAAGACATCGTTATGAAATAGACTGGACTTTATTCTCCAAAAGTGGGATGTTTTTGATTGAAGTCAGCGACGCCAATCAGCACAAAAAAGTACGTTTAAATACAATTTATCAATACAACAAGACTGCTCGTATCAGGGCAACCCCTTGAATGTTCCAATCGCTTCTAAAAATCCCAGGAATAAGCCATCTTTTGAACAAGGTTAAAAATTTAAAAATTTCAGTGAAAAAAGCTGAAAAACCCCCCACACACTATCTTAAGTACTAAAGAATAAAGTTAGCATCTACCAACGTTATATTAGCTTCAAATACGTTGCTTCAAATCAAAGCGGAAAATTTTTGAGCCCGATTAAATCTACGCTCACGCTACTCGCTTTTTGAACGTGTCCTTTCAAAACATCAACATGGTTTCGTCAAAGGGAAATCAGTGGCCACGAATATGCTATCATTCCTGAGTAAAATTTACAGAGCACTAGACGAGAACCCAACAGATGACGTTGTCGCTTATTATATGGACTTCTCAAAAGCTTTTGACAAGGTGCCGCATCTTGAATTGCTGAAAAAGACCGCAAATATTGGTGTAGGAGGATGCCTGCTGGAATTTCTTTGTGATTATCTAAATGGACGAAAACAATATGTAAAAGTTGGGAAAACTTCTTCAGTGACTCTAGATGTGACGAGTGGTGTCCCACAGGGATCCCTCCTGGGCCCACTTCTGTTCTGCATTTTCATCAATGACCTCCCGGACCGACTGAAATTCTCTGACCCGTACATATACGCTGACGATCTGAAACTTCTGACAGTCAACACAGACCTAATCAAAGTGCAACAGGACTTGAAGTCCATTGATGACTGGGTCAAGGAGAACAAGATGGCGCTGGCTCTCGATAAATGCTCACAACTGGTGTTCAGAGGCAGAGCACACGATCTGCAGCTTTCCGGATCAAAACTTGAATCCTCTACAGAAGCGAAAGATCTTGGATTTATAGTGGACTATAAATTATCCTGGAATAAACATATTGATATGAGACTGACCAAAGCTAATAAATCATTTTACTTGATTAGACGTAATATAGCTTATAAAACACTACCTTTAGTCAAATTAGGCCTATATAAGTCTCTTCTTATTCCAATTCTGATATATGGACTTTCATGTACAAATCTTAGCCGAGGAGATCTTGTACGCCTGGAGCGCTTCCAAAAGAAAGTCATAAAATGGACAGTAACAAGCCCGGATACATACTATGTTAACCAGCTGCGAGCACTAAATGTGCTCCCACTACCAATGTACTTACAACTCAAGGACCTACTGCTACTCTCTAGCCTTGATGGACGAACTGATGTGTTTCCACATCTATCACAGTGCCCGCAGACAAATCTCAGAACTAAGGACGTCTTCAAGAGTGCCAAAATCAGAACAGAGAATGCGCGAGGGGAATTCACAATACGTACCAGTCGAATTGCAAACAGAATTGACAAACACGTTGATTTCACAAACAAAACTGGACTCAAGAACCGAATCCTACAACTGATGTGGAACTTCATGGATGAAAAGTACAACGAAAACAATATTTGCACTTGGCAACTTGCGTGCGATTGCAACCAATGCAGAAATAAGTGGACAATATTCTAATAAAAACGGAAAGGGAGCAACACCCATCAGCCTTGTGCTGTAAATCCACTACAACAACAACAACAACAACAATAGTCCGGTTATGTAAGAAAGAAAGAAAGAAAGAATTTATTTCTTCAGATATGATGCATACAAAAACATTTAACAATCAAACATGCGAACAAAATCTACAAAGCATCAATTAATCATCTGAAGAGGATAGACAAAGGTCAAAGATATGACCACTGGGTGTCTACCCTGAGTATAATAACAAACAAGAACTGAAGACCAGTATAAGTGAACTGAAGACAAGTATATGTAAATAAAATTAGAAGAGCCTAAATTTAAGTAAATATCGCATGTTAAAAGTCCCAATATAACCAAATTGGCGTTTTCAAACTGCCATAAATTTTTATAAATTGAACTTAAGATGCCTGTTTTTTCACATGATTTTTGACTCCATTCAAATATGGCTCGTTGAATAAATTAGATTTTACATCAATATGTTGTTTTTTTTCTTTTTTGTCTTCTTTTTGTCCCTCCATAAGCCGAGTAAAATACAAAAAGATGTTTTCAGCGTTTTGTATTGCATTAAAAAACCAACACAAGAACACAAGGGCCTCAATTTGATTTTGAACTATCTAAATTGCCGCTAACTCGTGTTGAAAGAGCGCAAAATATGGCCAGTAGCAAAGTAGCAATTTTCAAAACACGATAATTTTACAAAAAGAAACTCAGGTGGAAATAATGCTAGTTGGAGCTCAAGACAACAATGTCTTTCAGATGGTTGAAAAAATACTGTTCAAAGACGATTAACTAAAAAACTGAAGTGAACTGAAGAAGAAGCAGTCACCAATACTTCGTCATTTTCTTTGAAAGTGGGAGTAAAAAATCACACCAAACGTGAAAAATAGGAATAATAAATTAAGGAAAAAAAAGGAAAAATAAAAAAAATTCCATCGGCCTAATGAATTTTCCGAGCTACCGTAAAACACTAATAAGATCCTCTATTTTGACAAAATTATCTCCTCCGCTTTTTTCTCTGTTTGGAGAAAAAAGCTAAGAAGGACCGTTTTTAAACATCTTTTGGCTGAAAATCTGTCTTTTTTTGTGGCTCGCACTCTCATCTCAAATTAACATAACATCAAATGTTTGGGTCATTAGGGTATCAAAATTGGAGGGCGGAGAGACCACAGCCCTTTTTTTTCTGCATAAAAATGGTTTCAGGTATATTCAACCTACTACACTTGTCGATTGACCCTCATAAGCCAAGATAGTGAATCATTGGTTCACGCTATTTATTTTCAAACTATAACCGCACCAAGATTTCTCGGATAAAAATCAATTTTTACTAAAAATGTTTGAACAAGTTTTAGTCAATATAATCCTTTATTGCTGCAAATTTACACCAATAAATCAATAAACCACAAAAAAATCTATTAATTAAGAGGCCACAATTACGTGTATTTTGTGAATTTCAGCTGGTTTTGCAACAAAAACATAATTGTCGCGGAATCCGTAACATTGCTCTTTTTCTTTGATCTTCCCTGCTGTTGTGATTCCACGGACAAATAGCTAAAACGCCGTATTGCTCAAAATCGCTGCAAAAACAGGCAATTTGACTAAATCCGCAGCAAATTTTGTGGCTTCCGGAGTAGTTTGTGGAATCCACATACAAACAAGACTGTCCGTATCAGGGCGAAGCCCTGAAAGTTTCGACTGCCTTCTAATGTCTATGCAGCAGTAATAATACGGAAAAGTTAAATGTAATAAAATAAAATTAAATTTTTTTTCCAGATTTTTTGTGAAATTAATCCCCCACACGCCATATTAAAAACAAAGTGATAGATTTTGCTCCTATTAACAAATCAATTACGGCATATAATCTTCCTTGAACCAATTTGGAACAATTTTTAAGACGGATTAAATCTCGCTTACGCGTTAATAGTGCTAAACATATCGCGCGTTAATTGTCTCAAATTGGCCAAAATGGCCAAAATGGCAATATTTAAGCCCCATAAAATACGAAAAATGATCACAAGTGAAATATCTTTTCAAATTTAAGCTTAGGGCAACAAAAATTTTAATTTGATTTTAAAAAAAGTTTTGTCAAAAATGGTTAAAAAGTCGAAATTTGTTAAAAAGAAAGATTTAAAAAGTTAAAAAGTCGAAATTTGTCTGAAGAAGAAAAAAATCCACCCCGAGCTCAAATATTCCGTTACTTACGTTACAAAAGCTGGAACAATAATAATATATGTGTTTAGTAAAGTTAGGCTGTCGTGGAATTGTAAGCTGAATCCACAAATTCTATTGCGCAATCAGGATTATATAGCTATATTCGCTCGCTGCGGAGCTCCCAACAAAAGTAATGTGCCGACAAAATTCACATTACAAATAATTGTGCGCGGAATCCACTGAAATTTTGTAGGTGGACACTTCTTACAATTTGGACTATGATTAAAGACTTGCTTTCGAAATCCAGTGACCTGCAGACACCAAGCTGTGAGCAAATCCCGTGTACAGTCTGATCTCGTAATTTAAATCCAATATAATCGGTTTTTTTTTTCAAAATAATTGATTCTTTTACGCAGACTATAGATACATAGCAATTGATTAATTCAAAATGCAAAAAATGAATTAACGACAGTGTTTTTTATATCACAGGGGCGGATCTAGGACTTTCTCGAGGGCGGATGGCGGACTTTCAAAAAAATGTTGAAATTTTGTCAACATTTTTCTTACATTGATCAAATTGATTTTCAGAGCTCTCCCACAGCATTAAAAAACCCTCTTTACCGCAGGCAAAACTTTGAAAAAACAGGCCAAAAAGCATTTTAGGCTCTTTTTTGAAAAATTTTGACAAAAAAAATGCGCTTTTTTTGGCGCGCGCTCCCCATTCAAAATTAGTATATATTGGCGAGAGGCGCCTTTAGAACATTTTTAGGGTCTATAACCAAAAATGGATTTCTCAAAATAGTACAAGGGGGACCTTTTGGGTCGGGAGGGGTCGGATCCCTGAAGAAGGAGGCGTCCCCCACCCCAAATCCGCCCCTGTGTGTCTAACTGAAAACTTCCCTCTGACCCAAAAAAATCTAAACAGTGATTGTAATAATTTTTTTAGGAAAACCAAAACCGATTATTTTTATACTTAGTGAGATGTCATGCTTTTAGGTTTCGTTGAAAACTATTTGTCAATTTTAAATGTTTCAACTAAAGTGGTAAAGAACTATAGCATATTTGTCTCAATGGCGAGAAACTTGGTGCCTGATGTTCAAATGTCTGAAAACATACCTGCAAAAAATTATTTCGATGTTTAGAATATTCATATTTTGTTCATTTTCTAGGAACTGGAAGGACCTGAGTTGCGGAAGTTGAAACAAGCATTCAATACACTTGTGCCGTTCGCACTTCAGCTGATTCACTGCCTGATGACTCATACTTCTGCGGACATCCAAGAATCCAGGCACCCTGAATTTATCAAGAATTTTTACAAAAGATACCTGAAAGTAGTGATATTTGTCAAAAAAATAAATCAAGAAGAGTGGAACAAATTTATTTGGCATAACTCACCGGGCGAGTATATCAGGAATGAAGCTCTTGAAAAAATGCCTTTTAACAACCGAAAGTACATTGTACCGTTCATTTACATAGCTGCTCTCGATGGTCATGTAGAAAACAATTTTCTCGCTGCAAAAATGCACCAGATTGAAATAAGCAGAGAAGCCAAAAACGCAAACTTGTTCTACGGAGAACTGCAGAGATTGGAATGCACGTTGAAAGATTTTTTGGATCCAAAATTGCAAAATAATTACGAGGAAAGAAGCAAAGTAGGAACTCTTCTAAGATCGATGGAAGTCATATTCTCGCTAGCTGCACGTGACTTCTATGAATGTGAGTTTAATTCCATTACGACAAATCCTAAAAAACCGCCGTTTTTTTTTTAGAATTTTCAAGTTTTTGATTTGCAAAATTGAGCTAAAAAACTCCAAAAACTACCTTTACTTGAGTAAAACTAAGTTTTCATGGCTTAAATTAAGCTTGAATAAACTATTGCAATTAGTAGCTACCTAACAAATTACCTCGAAGTAGACCAAAAATCATATATTTCAAACCAGTTTTTCTCAACATTGAATTAAATTTTTTTGAAACTTTTATATGTCGTTCAAATCACGACTGAAAGGGCTTTAATATGAAATTTTACTCAGCCCTGTTCGATGATTATTTTGGTAGCTGATTTTGCGTAGAAAACTAAAAGAAAAAAAACTAAAACACTCCTGAATTCAAACTTCCTCCCCTCTTTCAATGGTCGTAACAATGAACACTCTCTGGCCAGCATATACCTGATATTGATATCTTGACAAGATTTTAGAAGGTGGCATGCTAGCAAGTTAGCCATGTTATAGGAGTAAACCAAGATTAGTCATGATCTTGGCAAAATTTCCCAAGATCGAAACAATGGGTTGTTCGAGCTGGATGAAAACCACAGTAATTTGATTTTAAAACCACGCTGACTCTTGTGGAATTTTGAGATCCTAATTTTAACGGATTTTTTGATTGATTGATACCAGCTAGAAAAACCAACCGTGGTAAACTCAATTTCGAGAGAATAAGAGAACGACAATTTTTTTCGAGACAATCGAAACCAACCGAACTTTGTTTGAGAATTTCGAAACACCCGGAATTTAACCGAGACGGTCAAAACATAAATACCTTGGACCGAACACAGCACGGTCGAAACATATCTAACTTGGGTCGAGCACGGTCGAGCACAGTCGAAACAAATCTTTCCTGGGTCAAGCATGATCGAGCACATTTTTTTCGGTCGAGCACGGTAGAAAAATACCTTAAGTTGGTCAAGACGTTCGAAACATACTGAATTTTAGTCGATATGGTCGAAACATACCGAATTTTGGTCGAGATGGTCGAAACATCAAGTGAGCATCTCGACACGGACCATCACATAGCACAAAACAAGGGTAGTTGGTAGCTGTATTTACATAAAGTGCAGAAAGTTCTGGTCGCACAAATCAAAGTAGAAATACTGAAAAAAAGTGTACCGATTTTCAACGTTTTTCATTTTTGCTTTAAATTTTCTCTTTTTATAGTTATTTTTATTTTTGTCTATGTAGTCAAAAAAGCCGGAGCGGGTTTCGGGGAGATTATTTTGGGAAAAAATATGGTGATTATGATGTTTTCAGGGTATCCGCCTCTGCAAAAAGTTTTGAATCAGACAATAAATTGAAAAACTAGAATGAACATTCGCTAAAATAATTTAAGAACTATAGTTTTCGATAAACAAAAAAAGTTTACGTTTTTTAATATAAAATCATTTTTTTAAACTCAGTAACTCTGGGTAATAAATAACCATAGGTTAGTAGAAAAATACTTTTTTACAAAAAACTGAATTAAAAAATTATTAAAAAATTAAAAGGAACTAAGAACTATCTCCTAAACGAGGATGTGATATATTCTCTCAGCTTCTAACAATTAGCGCTGAAAACATTTTGCTTGGATTTTACTCACCGATTGTAAATTATGCATAATTTTAACAATAGACAAAGCGTCTTAAGCCGATCAGAAACAAAAAAACGCTTTCCGCTGAATGCAACAATTCAAATTAAATAAGAATAAATACTAATAACTTTTTGCCTTTATGCCTGCTTCATCCCACGGGATGGAGCCACGCATTACTCCTTTTGCATTCGCTTTCTCCAGTTCTTTTTCTTTTGGTTCCGAATTTCTCCGTCAAGTTTTTTAGGGCTAGTTTTGCTATGTACTTTTTTCCTGGTTTTGCAGATATTGAGACTGTAGTTGGCATTTTTCTGCGCAGGATGTTCAAAACTGTGTTCTCCGTGACAAATGTAGCCATTTGTAATCCCAACACCATTTTGTCTCATTCGACTGGTGGCTCCGTGGTATGTTTGTGCCAGAAGGGTGGTATATTCAGAGGGTTATTTTGATCACCTGCTTGCTGCGCCATGTCGTACAACGAGTTAAAATGGTACGGGTATAAGGTAAGAAGGGTACCATTTTGATTGTTTTGCCAGTATCGTACAACCGGGCCACAACTCTTTGCCCGGGTTGACCAAAACTTCTTATCATATAATTTCCATATATGAGAAACTTCTTGTCATACAATTTCATGCAATTCCATACGTACAGAAAATTGTATGAAAACTCTATGATAAGCATTTTTCCATATATGAAAATTCTATGATAGTGTGTTTTTCCATAAACCAAAAATTTTGATTTTTTCTTTCTAAATTTAGTTTCTGAAAAATTTTCGGTTGTAGTTGCAACCGAACACAAGTGGCACAGACCTTGGTTACTCAAAACACCAAAGGTTGGCCGGTCTTGCATTGACAATGCATAGAAAACGACCTGAATGTTCCCCATTCCATTATGCAAACCGCTATAAAAGCAAAGGGTAAAAATTACTGCTAGTAGTAGTTAGGCAACGCCTGCAAAAAACAGCGTTATTTTATGTAATTATACTACAATACCAATAACACCAGCAGGTGTAGAATTGATTGATTGTTCACTTGTCCGAAAAAAAATCACTCAACCTCAGCTGTTCAGTATACGGAAACAGTACATTATTAAGAGTAATGAACGTAGTGAAGACTCTTATATAGCTCTTGCTGATTTTTTTTTCAGGAAAAGCAGTAAAATATTGATGCACTTTTTGAGTTCAATTGAAATTTGAAATTCATCTGCTGATATGAACGTAAATAGCACTCTCCGTAAGCATAGAAGAATCCACATAGAAGAAAAGCAGTTCGCATGCGATGATAGTAGGAAAAGATTCATCCAGAGAAGTGATCTTGAACGGCATATGCGAACACACACAGGAGAGAAACCATTTATATGTGTGTTATGCCAGAAGAAATTTAGCCAAGAAGGTGGTCTACGAATACACTTAAGAGTTCACACTGGCGAGCGGCCTTATACCTCGTAAAAGATTGTTCCTGTTTGAGTTATCTTTTTGTTAATAAAGTAAAAGAGCGTACTCTTTCGGATAACAAGGTACAAGATTGTTTCGGTGTTGAACAATTTCTTTTTTGTTTAGGTCTATAAGTTGACAGGTGAAAATGTTAATTAACTTGAAAGTGGTTTCTGAAATTCAACTTTCTTTAATATTTTAGATTGTGGGATGAATGTTTTTTAATCTTTTAGTGGCTGATTTCGAAGTCGCGATGATTGTCTATGTGGATATTTTTCTTTTTGATCTTGTGGTAGAATTTTTTCTTCTAATTTTCGATTTTGTCTTCCTGTTTGAGTTATCTTTTTGTTATCTAAAACTTTTGATGTTTGTTTGTGAAGTTCTCTTTCATTTTTATCTAATAGTTTTTGGATAGAATTCATATCAGTGCTTTGATTTTGTTCGTGATCTGAGTTACTTTGAATAACTTTAAGTCCTGTAAAGGAGTATAATTGAGTCAGTTCACGAAGAGCGTACTCTTTCGGATAATAAGGTAAAAGATTGTTTCGGTGTTGAACAATTTCTTTTTTGTTTAGTTCTATAAGTTTGTAGGTTACATCAGTAGGTTTATCAATTATTTGATATGGTCCTTTTTGGAGTGGTTGTATTTTTCAGAAATTTGTAAATTTTGGAATTAAAACGTATGTTCCGATTTTTAAGTTTGTAGCTGGTGTAAATCGAGAATTTATTTGGGAATTAGTATTTTGTCTTTGTAATAATTTTTTGTTACTTTTGATAGATTTCATTCTGTTTTTTATCTCTGTTTAAAATCCATTCGGTGTCTGTACCGGAAGCTTATTTTTAAAATTTGTGGGTGATAAAAGTGATCTTCATCGTGGGTATGTAGTGGTAGATTATAACATATTGATTCTTTAGTGAGTTGACAATAACCTTGTGTATTTTTTGAAGATTTTGCTGTGAACATTATTGGTTTCCGTGGTTTTTGATTGAAAACCATTTCATAGGGTGATAGTCCTAAAGTTGTTGTGATTTGTGGGTTATAAGATAATGGGACTAGTTTTACAACTGTTGACAATTCAGTATATCGTGTGTCATTTCCGTTAATGATACATCTAAGATATTCTTGTAATGAACGGTTCATGCCTTCGACTAATCCATTAGTCCAAGGTGCATGAGATGTACGTTGTTTGTGCTTAACATTATATAAGTGGCATAGTGTAATGATTTCGTTGCTTATAAATTCGGTGCCCTTGTCTGTAACAAGGGTTTCGGGTAAACCGAATTATGCTATCCAGTGTTCATAAAGTGTTGTATATGCATAATAAGCATTAAAAGGGGGTACTGGGTTAAGTGCTACGTAGTGTGTGAATGCATCGACTAGGACCATTATATATGAAATTAAAAAATGAAGTTTGAGTATGTTTCTCTGATCCTGAGTGTCCTTTAGTGTGTAAAGAGTGAGAGATATGAAAAGCTATAAGCATCATACTTAAAGGTAGGCAGGGTACTTTTATATCAGATGTTTCGTATTCTAAAATATCTGTAGTTTCGTTGATAGAGGTATTATTAAAACTTCTGAAACATC
The DNA here is from genome assembly GCF_963678635.1 of Symsagittifera roscoffensis. Lineage (NCBI taxonomy): Eukaryota > Metazoa > Xenacoelomorpha > Acoela > Convolutidae > Symsagittifera > Symsagittifera roscoffensis. Next base: position 49,895,861 of record NC_087065.1, read on the forward strand.
TAGGAAGGGTTTTATTTCCTAGAATGGTGATATCGGCATCAATTGGCTTGGTTTTTTATTTGAGCCAAGATTTTGATAGTCCAAAGACTGGGTCAAGATTTTGACGTTTCTGTAATAACTCGAGTGTTATTTTTTCCGTTATTGGGAGAAAAATGTTTTCAATTTCTATTTTTGATAGAGTTATTGTATCTAGAGGGTCATGGAGGTTAAAAACATGGTTTATTGTATATTTTGAGTCCTTATTTGGTGGGCCTGATAATTATATTATCAGTTAGGTTTTTTTTTCTATTAAAAGGAATAGATCTGTTTTGTATAATTTTTTTTTGATTGGTTTTTGGTGTGTGTTGTTTTTATTCCATGAAGAATATGGTATCGGTTTAAATGTAGAGTTTCCTAGAAGAGTTACTTCGTAGTGATTGCTTTGACAAACTAAATATAGTGGAAAATGTTGTTATTTTTTACTGCATTTTGCATTGTAATCTTGGTGAATTTTCATCTTGTGCAAGGAGAAACTTAAAATTTTGCAGTATTTTGACTTGTTGTTTTTCTCGTTAACAATTCAGGTGATGCATTTCTACTTCGAGTATTGGGCAGTGCGAGGTTTTATCCTGCTTTCCAAACTATATGTAAGTTTGGGAACTTCTATAAAATTAGTTGAAATCTATAAACGCTATGGTTTGTGTTTGATTTTTGTGTAAAAAGGAAGATTATTGGTTTGTGATCTGTAAATAAAACTGTTGGATGTTTAGATCCAAGTATTTAAAATTCATATTCTGTAAGTGTATATATTATGTCTGTGCATTCTCTCATAAGAGTAGAGAGTCTAAGTTCAGCTTGTGTGAATAGTCTTGAGTTTGCTGAAATGAGATGTTTTTTATTTGTTCCGTTATGAGATTGTAATAAAGCTGCATCGATGCCAAAGTTAGAGGCGTCGCACATAGCATAAAATGGCTGATCGGGATGTGGAATTGTGTTTGATAATTGTTCAGTAGGAAGAGTTTTTATTTCTTCAAATCGTTTCTGATATTCTGTTGTCCATTCAAAATTGTTCTGCTGACTAAGGATGTTGTAAAATGGTCTTAAGTATAGCTGCATTTTGTATACGTATTTACTTAAGATTTTTAACGTTCCAAGAAATTCTTGTATTTTCTTCTTATTCGAAGGTGGTTGGAGTTTTTGGATTGCATCTATGCGAGATTTTAATGGAGTCATAGTGTTCTTTATATAATATGTCCAAAAAATTTTACACGTGTCAGAAAAAAAACAGAAAAGCGTGATTTATCTGGGGCTGCTTTCATGTTTTCTTGTAAAAATATTTGATGATTTTTTTCTAAGACAATGAACTTTTCGTCTTTTGCTTGTGATTGCATAAAAACATCGTCTAAATATAAGATTGCGTTTTTATTGAGTATGAGTGGTCAGAAATTTTACTCATGAATGCTGAAAATGCTGCTGGTCCTATGGAATTTTCATAGAATAATCTGTTAAATTCGTATTGTTGATATCCAATAACGAATTGTGTTAATCGTCTGGATTGTTCGTCTAACGGCATTTGATTATATGCACTATTCATATCTGTTGTTGTGAAAAATTTACTGTTTATTTTTGTGAGAATTACTTGAATTGGATCGATATTCCAATTACATTTAGATTCATCAATGAGTGAATTGAGGTATCTTGCATCTAGAACTATTTTCAATGATTCTCCTTTTGCTAAAATGATAACGCGGTTTATGAATGTGTTATCTTTCGGCTGTTCTTCTTTATTTACTTGAGAGATGATTTCATATTGCTCTAGCATTTCAAGTAATCGGTTAACTTTGTCTTGTAAGTGAATTGGGACTTAACTTGATCGTTATTTTTTGAAAACTGCATCAGGTTTTAGAGGTAAATTTATTGATGAATTTATTTTTCCAACATCAAATTAAAATGTTGCGTAAACTTTCGGGTATTTCAATAGTAGGTCAGCTAATTGTTCAAACTCTTGTTGTGTTATCTGAGAGTGTTGAAAATTGAACATTGTGAAAAATTTTTGTTGTTCCTCCGTGTATTTTGATATTTGAAATGTTGGTTTAAATTAGGGTGTTTTTGTGAATTAATCTGTGTTTCGTTTTTCCTTACTTAAAATATTATCAAGCGATAATTCTTTTTCAAGAATTGTTGATTAACATATATCTAATAGTTGTAAAATATTATTTACTTTATACGCTATATCCTTTGTGAAAGAAATTGTTGGTTTCACAAAAACCTAATTATTTTATACATGTACAGAAATCATGTCTGAGTTTGAGTCTTTCCTGTATTTGATAGATGAAGTTGTTACCCGGAAAAATTTATGAATTGGTCTGAATTCAAGGTCAGACATATAGAGATATTGATTGTTTTGTTCTTTATCATATTGGTGAACTTGTTTGATTGAAAAGTTATGAATATAACCTGCTAGTGGTTTCAGGTGTTTCCGTTCCTGATTGTATTTAGGGTTAAATTTTGAGAAAAATGGTGGTTGTTTGTTCATTCTTTGAAAAAGTTTTCTTTGTATTTATTTTGGATTTTGAATTTTTATTTCATTCCAAGTGGGAATGTTGATGATATTTGATTCCGCTCCAGAATCTATTAAAAAATCCATTTCAAGGTCTGGTGGTTGAAGTTTTTTGCTTTTTGGACTTTCTAAAAGAAGTGGGATTGTCCGGATTTTTTTTTGGTTGTTTAGGTATGTTTTGATAAATTTCATTTGTGCTTGAGTATTCTGTGGGTTTATCTTCTGTTATTTCTTCTACTAATTTTTCTATTGTTTTGTTAGTGTTTATAGGTCTTGTATAGTAATTTAAAAGAAATTGATCATGATTTTGATAGATATGGGATTATATTGGTTGTTCGTATACAATAGGTTCGTAGTCATTTTCAACATGTATCATGTTAACTGAAATTGAATGGTCTGTGTCACTTTCACTGTCTGTGGATTCACAATTGTTGTGATTTAGTTGCAATTCTGTGCTTTCGATATTATCAACACCAGGGGGTTTGGTTGAGTTTTTTCAGTTGCTTGTACTTGATTTATTTGCCTCTGATGTTTATATTTACTACTCCCATAATTTTGTAGTGAATTTTGATAACGTATGTTATTCCTATGTGGTGACTGAGAGAAGTTTCTCTGTCTATTGTTATAACTTGAATTTCTGTTCTGTGAAGTATCACGTGATCTATTTTGATAGTTGTTATATTTTGATCTGTGATAGTTTGATCTGTTGTTAGATAATCAGGTGATCTATTATTTTGATATCTAGGATTTCGATCATTTGAAAAGTTTCTTTTTCTATTGTTGGAATAATTTCTATTTCTTTTGTATGAAGAGTTTCTAGATCGACTATATGAATAATTCCTATTGCTAGAATTTGAATGGGAACTGGCATCAAACGAAAATTTAGGTTGGTGTGAATTTGATCTTGAATAGTTATTTCGATATTGACTATTTCGACTGTTTGATCTACTAGACCTGTTTTGTGAGAACTTTCGTGAATTTCTTTGATTTGGTGATCGTGCTCGATAATTCGGATTATAAGGTGATTGTTGTCTAGAGTAACTGGAGTTCTTTGAAAGTGGTTTTCCTGAACAATTATTACTATGAATGTTTTTTTTTGGTTAAAACTTGATCTTTTTTCATGTACTGATGAAATGATTTATTTGGTTCTCTATATTTTTGTGGTTCATTTTGATTATCTTGTTGTTTTTGTCTGCATTTGGCAGTGCTGTGTCCGTATCTTTGGCGATAATTACACCATTTTTTGAAAGATGGTTTACCTTTAAAATTTGGGTTTTTCTCGTAGATGTTTAAGATTTCTGTGGTTTTTTCAAATAACTCTGTATCGGAGTCGTGAACATTGTTTATCTGTGAAGTAGTGGTTTGGATGTTATTGACGTCTTGTAGCTTTAGATTTTCTGTTTCTTCTAACTTCATAGTGATTTCTGCTTGTTCTAGTTTATCTACTAGATTCCTAAAGTCAAATCTGGTTCACGGTTTGAGGAAGGGTGTGATGTTCTCTTTTTTATTGCTATTTTTCGCAATTGAGGCGTTAGAGTTATCATTAAGGTTTCTGTCATCTTTGTATTTTTATATTCATGGCTATTGAGTGAGTATGCTTTTCGGACTATTGTTTCAAATTTGAATGCAAGTTGTTTAATTGTTTCATATGGCAGTGTACGATAAAACTCTTTGATTTTGTTTGTTTCTTTCAGAATCAAAATTTTTGAGAATTCTTGTGTGAATCTTGTCCAATCTGATTTTATATCTGAAGGTAAAACTGAAACCCAATTTTGGGCTGCGCCGTCAAGTGTGGATTGGATTAAAGCTGTGCGTCTATGTATCCATTTGTGATGGCGTGGCGTGTTTACTGCTTCAGGTACTATATTTAAATTTAAATTTGCTGTGACTGCATTTGGGTAATCTTCTACTCAGTATTCAGGAAACTTCTCTGAATATACCATTAGTGGCTTATTTGATGATATTGATGATCCTGCCATTAGGTATGGTTCTACAGTCATTTGCAGTGATTCTGCGGCATTTGGCATTTGAGAAAAAAATTTAAATTGACTTTTTGTTATTTCATGTTGTTGTAAATAATATGGCAGTGGGATTTCGTTATGCATTTGAGTTGGTTGGTAAGATTGTGTTTTGACAGGGTTTTGTGGTTGAAAAATTTTATTGTTGTAAGTTGTTGGGTTATTTCTAGGTTGTCATATTTGTTCATTTCGTGTGTATGGTTCGAAAATATCTGGTTGGTCAATACTGTAAGAACAAGGTCTTTGGCTTGAATGAAATTGTGGATGATTTTGATAATAGTATTCTTCATCATCTGATGGAAAATAATTAGTTGTATAATAAGGAAGTTGATTTCTAGTATGGTATCTATTTGTATTATTTATTATTTTGTTGAGAAAAAGGATAAATTTCACTTTGTTCTTGTGATGATCGTGGTTGAATATTAAAATAACTGAATTTGAAGTCGTTGTAGTATATTTTGACTTTGTGAATATGAGTAATTTGATGTACTCATATTAGAAGCTTTTGTTGTTTTTGATCTATTTACACAGTTATAATTATGTTCTGCAAAATTCTTTCTATGTGATTTTTGTTGTTTATATGATGGTTTTTAACTGGTCGAAAGGTTGGGTAATCCATTTGTGCTTATTTTCGAGCAACAGAGGGTTTTACTGTGGATTGTATAATTTTTTGTTGTAACGTTGGGTTTTTTAGTTTTGGAGTTGTAAAATTGGGTTGAATTGGTGAAATACTTCGTTGTGCTTCTGTTGTTGTTATTGTTTCAACTATTTCTTTGCTTACAAAATGTGATGGACTTTATATATCTTGTTGTGTAAAATTTCTTGTTCCATTCATGATTTATGAAAGTAGAATTTAAACTATTGTTTCCTGTTCTTTCTGGGAAGATTGAATTATAGTTTAAAAGTGTTGCGTCAATTGTAAGTGGGTATACTCTAACGTAATTTTTGTGAATAGAAGTTGTGCTAATTGTTTGTCTTGATATATCTGTTGGTATATAAAAAAATGATTCATGAAACCATTCAGGGTCCCAAACATAATCTGATTGTTCTGCTAATACAATTTCGTCATCTGTATTTTGTGGTCTAAAATTTTTTCTTGCTTGTGCAATAAGATCAATATTATGACTAAAATAATCGATTTTGAACCATGCTAAGAATTTTTGTAAATCGTGCTTAACATGTTGTGTTATGTCCTTACTAACTAGATCTTCTCGGATTGCATTCAAGAATTTTGAAAATATATATTTATTTCTTGTCGTACAGTTGTATGTCGAGATGTTTGAGTTGAAGAATCGCTTTGAGCTTCTTTCAATTCTAATATAAATATATAACTATAGATAGATAAGTGAGAAAACATCATTTGTGAATATTGAGTTTGCCCTTTGTGAGTTTTGATGTTGTATGCTTTTGATGTATTGTGTTAAAACTTTTGAAAATTCAATATCTACGTCATCCGTTCGAATGAGATATTTATCATGAAATGCGTTTGGTGATTTGATTTTTATTGTGTAGATTCCATATTGTGATGTGAGAATACATATATCTTTGAGATAGTGGTCAGAAGGTTGTCTTTTGATTTTTACATCGGGAAATTCTTTTGTGCATGGACTTTCTCCTTTTTCGAATAAAATTGCGAATAGGTTATGGCAAAATTGAACCTGTCCTCAAGCTTCAGTTAATGGATGTATTAAAAATGGGAGTACTGAATCTTCTACGTTATTTTCATTTTGAATCATTTTTGTGTTGTATGACTGTTAGCGTGTAATTTTCAATATGTCTTATTGGTTGATTCCAATTGTACAAACGTATTGTTTTGTTTGTGTAACAATTTTTTATTCTACGCTTGCCTTTTATTGATGCTTTTGACGTGGTTTCATAGTCAGTGAAATAACTTTGCTCGTCAAATTGATGGTTTTTTTTTATTTTAAATAAATTGAGTCTTTTGAATTGTGAAGTTCTTGTATTGCGGTTGTTTCTGATTCTGAGACTGCGTTTCTTCGTTTTGAAAATCGTTTCCTTTTATTTGTTTTTGCTTGTTTATAATTTTTTTTCTTAGGGTTTGTTTTTTGTTCTTATGTATCCTATTGTTTGTCTGTGTGGTGTGATTACGAGGCCGTATCTTTCGTCGTTAATTAAACAGTTGTGTTTTATAATTGTTTGTTTGTTTCCTAAATTGTCTCTTGACATAAGGTTTAGGATGATGGATACAAAAATGGAATTAGTGATTTCTAATGTCTTAAACTGCTAGTTCTTACGATTTTTTGTGATTAGCTTAACTTGGGTCCTTTTTGTGGGGTTGGAGAGAAAAGCTTTTATCAATTCGTGAGAATGATTCTTACTTCTCGTGAATAATTCTAAGTTAAGATAGACTTATCTAATCTTACTTAGGGGTTGTGATTTGTGATCAAGATTGGAGAATAATAAATCGATCCACAAGGTTCAGGTATAATTAGAAAGCAAGTAGTTCGTTAGATACTATTTTATGACTTACTAAGTTTAAGTGTTTTAGCCTGGGTCAAACAAGAGGAGGGGAATCAAGTGAAGGATGAGTAACCGAAGTTCTTCACTGTTTATCCTAATTAGAATGGTTAGCTATTTGAAAAATTTCTGTTATTTCTGGGTCTTTGATAAGGGTTGGGTAGTGAATCGACGTTTGAGGTCGTTAGGCAGTAATTAATATGGGAGGGGGAGAACAAAATTGTTCTGTCTGATCCAAGGATAAGCATTGATAATCAGAATATTAGATATAGTTAAACTTAATTTAAAGATCCATGGGAAGCCTTGATGATCTGTTATTCGAAATGAAATTAATTAAGAGAAAACAAGGATAAGCCTTGATAGTTTATCACTAAAAGTTTATGTTAAAAAGGTTAGTTTTAGTTTTGATGATTGTTAGTTTTTGAGATTTGCTGTTATATTTTAGTTGATGAAGCTGGGATGAAGGGATGATTTATACATACTAACGATGTATGATTTACACTAACTAATTTTTATATTTTTTATTTTCAATAAATATTTTTTCAAGATGTTATTTAATGTACAGCTGATTTAAGGAAAACGACTAGTTTTGTTTTTATCGATCGTTATTGTAGGTTATTATTTAGCGCCATGAAATGTTATTGAAGATGATTCTTCAAGTTTTTATGTCAGTAAATGGAAGTTTAAATTTACTGCTGGTATTATTCTAAATACAAAAGTTTGATCTCTTTTTTGTCGTACAAACATGAAATCGATTGGTAGATTTCTTCCAAGTCGTAGGTCGTCTCTTGTTCGATGTCTTCTTCCAATAGAGGGTAGTTCTCGTATTGTTCGGAATATTGGATCTGATCTATTGAGGCGTAGAGACATATCTACAAAATTTTTGTCAAATAACATATTTGAAATGTTGTATTTGTCTAATTCTAGTGTAATTTTTGTCTAAATCTAGGTAAGTTAAGGTATGTTTGAGACTTTTGGTTGCACCAGATGAGTTATGACCTATTGGTTATACTCATAGAGTAACTTCAGATAAAGTACACCGTCTGCTCGTCACGCTATCTTATTTTCGACCGGATAGATTCGTGCAACTTCTTTGTCTAATACCAATCTTAATCTTACCCTTATATCTCCTAGTCTCAATAGATCTAGTGTACACCGGTTTATGCGAGTTAGTTCCAGAATGAGAACAACTGTATTCTAAGACTAATTCAGTTTGTTCTGGTGTTGAAACTACAAGTAGTTTCAACACTTACAAATAAGTGGGTTGTTAGTTTGATGGAGTATGATTGGTTAGTATTCAATATTTTATAGAGATAAAAAATCAGAATGATATCCAATAATAAATTCTAGTTTAGATCTGATTCCAATTCATAGATATTGATGCCTTTTAGAATGCACTTGGGTAAATATGCACATTTCGATGTCAACTGAAATTCATCTGCTGAAAGTGACGTAAATAGCACTCTCCAAATACGAACGTGGAAATGATGCGAAAAAAAAAACGTGAAAAATTTCTAGTTTTGAAAGTGGAATTTAAGTTCTAGATTTCCAGCGGATTAAAAATTTTACCTACTGATCCACGTTTCTCTAGTTAGGTTCATGTTATCAAAAAAGGCTCAATCATAAATTGCGATTTGTGATATGTAAGGGCTATCTTGTCTTACAAAAATTCGGTATGGTAAGTTTCAGAAGGTAAGTTTCAGAAAACTTTTTGAAAACTTTTTAAGTTTTACTTGCAAATAAAGTTTTATCTTGAAAAAACATTTTTATATTAAAAAATCGAAAAAAAATGGATGGTAGATTTCAGATGATTCGCATTTTAAAAAACAAGATCTTTTCTTTAATTGGAAGGCCGATTTTTTTTATAGAAATTGTTTTTTATTTGGTCTAGCTTTGTGTTAAAAAAAGTTGATTGTTTTTTCAGTGTTAAAACACGTCTACCGCTCCTTGTAATTTTCAACTTTGTGAGTCTTCTTTTTTCTACTCGTTCCAGTAATATACAATAATTACAAGATACCGATACTTACAAGATAGATAGAATTTATTTGAAAATCGTCCGCCCTGAAAAAAAATCAACTTTTTGGAAAGCTGAAATATTGTTTTAGGTTCTAAAATTGTTTGCTCTTCTAAAATTGTTTGCTCCCACCTTCCATTGGGTGGGAAGTTCTACCGTGTGGTTCGGCCAAAAGGCGAGTGTTCCCCACAGGCTCGAATTAGTTGTTGACTGCGCCATAATAAAAGTATAGGTTTACCACTGGTAACTAAAGTATCTAACTAAGATTAAAGCAGAATAAAAGTAATGTGTGAATTAAAACTGACTGTAGTCTAAAAAGAGCAACTAGTGACTCGAAGTCCAATGGACTTCGTAGAGTGGACGTTAACTGGTACTTGATTAAACAATAAACTTCAAGGTTAAGACATACTAAAATACTAAATCACAACAACCATGCAATAATTACAAGATACCAATTCTTACAAGATAGATAGAATTGGCCGCCTGTTCATTCGTCCGCCCTGAAAAAAAATCAACTTTTCGAAAAGCTGAAATATTGTTTTAGGTTCTAAAATTCTTTGCTCTGCGCATGCTCAGAAACTTATTTATTGTGATTCTGATTCAACGACTCCAACAGTTTGCAAATCTCGCTTTGATTCTTCTTCAAGATTTGGTTTATTTTATATTTCCGAACTTAGTTCATTTCGGGTTGGTTTGAAAAAGATAATCGGTTCTTGTTTTGAATGTCTGCAATAGATAGAAGCAGGGTTTGAAAGTTCTGGCTTGTGCATTGAATTCTGGTTCTGGTTTTAATTTTTGTAGGCTCAAAAATTCTCTAATGCTTATTTGTTTCACTTTCTTTGGTTTTTTGCCTGGTAGCTTGGCTTAAAAAGTATGATTAAGAATTAACCTGTGGCTCAGAAAGTATCTAAAGCGTTTTTTGTTTAAATTTTGGGCTTCTTGTTTTTAGTGTGTGTTTAAAACAGTTAGTAAAATATGGTTTTCGGTTTTTAATCAAAAATGTAAACCCCAGTCCTCAAACCGATCTTATTTAGTGTCCATTTAATGACTACTACCGTTAGCATCAACTCCCAGTCATATCCTTTCATCTTGAGTGATTTTAAATTGAAGAAAAAGAATACATTCTTCTTCAGTCAAATTTAATAGAAACCTTAAACAAGTGAGGACCAGAAACCACTCGCAAGAGAATTTCAAAAGAGCAGAAAACAGCGCATGACCCAGTCAGAAATGATTTCGCTCTCTTTTTAATAAAAAGTTATTATGGGCATAGTTGAGTCCATAAAAACTAGTTTTAAGCTAGCTACAAAATTGAAAATTAAGCTCTTTCTTATGATATTTCACTGAAAAACTTGCCTATCAAAATTTTCCAAGGGCCACATCCAAATGTTACATAGCATGCAATACCTCATTTATTTTCAAGTCTTAATTCCTCTTTGAGATTTCAGTTTATGTGTTTTTGCTGAATATAAATAATTTCGGGCCATATGAAAAATGATATCGCGTTCTTATTTGGAGTGTGTTCAATGAATGATAGCTGGGCTCATATCAAAGTTCTCATATCAAAATTCAGCTTTGACCTAGAAAGGTTTTAATACTGTTTTGTTTTGATCTTATGGTGTTTTCATTTTTAGTGAGTGCATTGAATGATAGCAAGAATATAAAGTTTCTTCATTTTTGGCTCGGAAAAACTCGTTTTTTTATGTTTTTGTCCGAATGAAGTGCTTATTGTTAGTGCGTTTCTTGTTGGTAGCTTGGTTCAAAAAACGGTTTCAAAGTTTTTATTTGGCTAAAAAATATCCAGTTTTTGAAAGTTTTAAATTCAATTGGGTTTTTATTTTCAGTCTGTGCATTGTCTGGTCGCTATGCCTAAAGAATTATGGCTTCCAAAGTCACCTCTATCTCAGAAAAGTTTTAAATCTGTTTCTTCAATATAATTGGGTTCTCCATTGTAGTGTATGCTTTTGATGGTAGCAGTGCTTCACAAAATCTGATATCAAACTTTTAAATTTCGCTTACAAACTTTTTATGAAGTATTTCTTAGTTATTGGGGCTCTTGTTTTTTAATGGGCTAAAAAACAGGCTAAAAGTTCACTGTTGGCTCAGAAAAAATTAATTATGTTCATGTTTTTAATATGAGCATTGTCAAAAAGCTGGGCCAAAAAATTTAAGGTTTTAAATTTCACCTTTGTTTTTGAAAACTCTTAGTCTTTTTTGTAGTCAGTGGGCTGACTACAAATTTGAATACTGATTTTGAATACTGAAAGGTAGCTGGACTTATAGAAAAATAAAGTTTCAAAGATTACTTTTACTTATTACTTTTACTTTTACTTACTCTTTACTTATAATCATTCAAGATTGCTTTATTTGGGTAGTATAAAAAATAATTTAAATTTCTATTTGTTAAGTCTCAGAAATGACACTTTGAAGCAAAATCTTTGAAGATTGCCTCTATTTTGGTTGTTCTTTGATATCAGTTAAAACTCAGGCAAAACCACGAATAAAACATCCCAAAATCCATTGGTTTACAACATCGTTAAAGAAAGCTATGACATTTCGTTAATTGCATGACCGCTTTCCTTTTTCATTATGAAAACCTCGAGTTTTTCTGAGAAAAAAATTTTTGTTGTTATAATTACTCAATTTTTGAATTAAAAATTTCAACTTGATTTTTATGTCATTAATAAACCGGCCAGCGCTTTTTATTTTTGTTCATTGTCATTTTTAGTTCACTTACAAAACAATTATTAAAGAAAGTTAACAAACTACGATAGCAACGAAAAAAAAGAGCAAGTTCATAAATTGTTAGCGTGATACCGATAAAAACAAGAAGTAGAGATTTGATCGACTGTTCATCTGCAAGAAAAAACTATCACTCATTTTTAGCTGCTCAATCAACAGAAATCCTTAAATATAAGGCTCTAAGACCTTGTGCGATAAGCATAGCTTCACAAAATAAAAGCGTTACACAAAATTTCTTATTTGAATATTTTTCTATTTAACAACCCTAATAGCTTGCAATACTTCGTTTTTTCAAGTTTTAACTCGCTTTTGAGTTTTCAGTTCATGTTTGATGACCAATTTAAATCAATTCGGGTCGTTTGAAAAAACCTTTTGAGTTGTTGTTTTGAGTGTATTTAATGAATAATAGCTGAGCTTAAAAATGTTCATATCAAATTCAACTGTGATAAAAAAAATTCTACTACTTTTTTTCGACTCTAAGGTGTTTTCACTTTTAGTGAGTGCTTTGAATGATAGCAAGAACTAAGTTTTTTGTTTTCATTAAGTTTTTTGGCTCAGAAAAACTGATAATTTTTTAATTGTCCTAAAAAGGTTCTTGTTTTTAGTGCGTTCTTTTTACGGTAGCTGGGTTTATAAAACGTTATCAAAATTCACTTCTGGCTAAGAAAAAAAAACTTTCTTAACTTGATTGGTTTCTTGTTTTTAGTGTTTGCATTGTCTGGTGGCTGGGCTGAAACTTAGATAATTTCAAAATTCAAATCTTGCTCAGTAAATCTTGTAATCATTTTTTTTCATAATTGATTCTTATTTTTAGTGAATACTTATGATGATAGCAGGGCTTCACAAAATTTGTTATCAAAATTTTAAATTTCGCTCAGAAACGTTCTAAGACCTACTTTTTACCCAACGGGGTTCTTGTGTTTAGTTAATCTATTGAAAAAAAAACCGATTTCAAAGTTCAACGTTGGCTCAGAACAACTCATAAAGTGTATTTCTTTGACTGATTTGGGTTCATGTTTTTAGTTAGTGCATTGTCAAAAAGCAGGGCTATATAAATTATGGTTTTGAAAATTCACTTTCGACTTAGAAAAACTAGAGTGTGCTTACTGAAAGATAGCTGGATTTAAAATAATTGTTTCTTTTGGCTCAGAAAGTGTCTGAGCCAATTTTTTACTTCACAGCTTCGCAACTTTTAATGTCTGCAAAAATTTTCTGACTTCACCACTGGCTTATTTAGTGCCTAGTTAATGACTGTTGTTGTTGGCATCCGATGCAGATCAAAAGTTTTCATTATGATTAGTAAAAAAACATATAAGCTTCTTCAGTAAATTTTTATAATAAAAATTATCTAGAAGAAGACTAGAAAATAATAGCAACAGGGTTTCCTGAAAACTAAAACAAAATATTGAAAAATATGAAAAATATGAAAAAAGCAGACAATTAAATCAAAATAAGTTTCGTTTTGTCTTCAATTGAAAATCATGACTGCTCATGAAAACCATGACAGTCTATAAAAACTAGGTTGATATTAGCTACAAAAATGAAAACTAGGATTTTAAATAGTTTTAATGAAAAATAAACAATTCATTTTCATGATATACTACTGAGAATCTTTAATATCAAAATTTTCCAAATGCTATCCTTAAACAGTTTCCTTTCAGGTTCAAAGCTCGATTGCGCAGTGAAAACTATAAAAATTTCTATTCATAAAATCGCAAAATTGAAACTATGTAACAAATTTTATTTGCGGTAGCGACATGCGATTGCGTTTATTTTTGTACTAAATTAATGTCAACTACAATGCCAACGGAACCACAAATAAATTTCCCTTTCTCGATGGATTTACAACATAGTTACGGAAAACTATTAAATTTCTTTGACTTTTCATTCTGGAAACTTACAGTTGTTCAAAAAATCTTTGTGATTGAATTCGGTCTAGTTTTAACTTCAAAAGTGAGTTAGAACCGATGTGGTTAACTCATAGAGTAATTTCGGATAGGGTACACCGTCTGCTCGTGACGCTATCTTATTTTCGGCCGGATAGATTCGTGCAACTTCTTAGTCTAATACCAATCCTAATCTTACTCTTATATCTACTAGTCTCAGGGTGTTTAACTAGTCTCTGCTAGGCTCAATAGGTATAGAGTATACTGGCTTATTGCAACTGCTGAAGTTCTCTTGGAGAGGTAACTATTTTCTAAATTAAATTCAAATCTCTCTGGTGCTGAAATTACAAGTAATTTTAGCACTTACAAATAAGTGGGTTGTTAGTTGGATGGAGTATGATTGGTTAATATTAAATATTTTACATTGGTAAAATATATAATTTATCCAATAATAAAATGTAGTTTAGATCAGGTTCCACCCATCCGGGGTTTACAGAGTTTTTTAGAACTATCTATATTCTCTGCAATTTGAAGGATGGATGATGAACGTTGGTATTTGGCGAACATCATTTTCTTATCCGGTTCCTCTTGGAGAAGAACGTTCCAGGACGCTGGAATTATGGACAGGAAATTTTTACTTCGTCATTCGACAACGACTGTGATCCCCAATGAAATCAATCCGATTTCAAAATGGTTTGCTATGTCAGGTTTTTCAGTATTAGAAGAGAACTGTTTTGTGTGCAGCCTCGTCTGGGAATGGCGTGAAGATCGCGTGTGGAAGGGATGACTTGTAACTCGGATCTGTACGTAAACTTGAACATCGAGGTGGTCATTGTTCTAGTTCAATGAAGTCCTTTTCTGCGAAGTCAAGTCGTACTCTAAATCCTTTGAGTCGTGATTGTGGACAGCATGTCGGTTGTGTTTAGCCATTCTTTTGTTCGAGTGTGATGGGATCATCTAGTCTTTGGATGTTCGTCTTTGTTGTTTTGTATGATCTATATTCTGCAAAGTATGATTTACATTTTATGAAATTATTTTAATTCGCTTTTTAATCATGAATTTAGTTAGTCGTTTTCACAAAAAAGTTTTGTTTTTAGTTCGGTTATTTTGAAAAGTTACTCACCCTTGAGTACCTCTTATTAAAGGTAGAAGTGTGGTCACAAAGCGTGGATGTAGCGCGGTGGGTTAGGCCGGCTATAGTGCATGCTCAGGACGTCCTCTCTGGTGGGTTAGGCCAGGAGTGAGAGTATGATTTTATGCTGTTTCTTTGAGAGGTCCTGTTATGTGATAACGTTTGATGTTGGGTATATGTTGGTCTTTCTTATGTTACTTTGGTTGTGTCTTTTTTTCAAAAATCAAATTGTTTTTGGTTTGGGTTTGTCTTGCGACTTTTTTGTGTTTTATTATTTATTTCTTAGACTTTATAATAGTCTTCAAAAGAATAAATTATCCAGTTTTAAACTGGGTTAATCCGGTTTGGGTACCGTTGGTTTTCTTTTCTTAGTCATGCTGTTATTTTATGATTTGTGGTGTTTAGTAAGCTGCGTTGGTTAGTTTGGTTTAGTGTATAATTCCTTTCCAACCGGGTTAAAGGAAAGTTTGAAACTCGTTATCGTGTGTTAGAGTTGTTGATAGTGAAAGCTTGAAACTGAAAATCATTATTTAAACAAATCTTCGTGGGCGAGCTGTGCGAGTTTGGATAGAATTCTTGTGCGAATGAATGAAAATATTGAAAAGGTTAGTACTGCTTTCTCATTTTATAAATTTATTGCTTAGAAATTGAATTTTACTGCTTTTGGGGAAGTTTAAAATTATAAATTTTTATCGTATTTAATTTTACTGCTTCTTTCTATGTATATGTGTGCGTTTGTTTAGTGCGTAACATAATATCGTGGGAACAGTGCAAATCGCGTTCCTGTGGTGAAAGAAAGTGAAAGGTCAGTGAAAATAACTGAAATTTATCATAGAAGCTCTCGTATGCTTGAATGTCAACTAGTGATTCTGAAATAACGTGGTCATGCTTTCTATCAAAAATATTAAGTGTGAATACGTATGATGTTTTGATGAAAATTTTTTCTGTTGGTTGCGGGTTTGCGAAGCGGTCTTCATCTAAAAAGTGATCTTGATTAGGGTTGATGATATTATGATCGTAGTTTTCTATTGTAAATTCGTTAGCGCGGGGTGCAGTGAATGTTTTTAATAATTTTTTATATCCAACGTAATTAAATTGTCGAGGTGTTAGTGTCGTGGTGAGTCTATATAACATGTCTTTGTTCTTCTCGATACTGTCATGAGTATTAGCTAGTGGTAGGCAAAGTGGGTTAGTAAAATTATAATAAGCTGTCCAATGAAGTGTTGGCATTAAAACGTGTTCATCGACAAAATTGCGTGTGTCGTTAGTATTAGTAGGTGTATTTAATGTATATTGCGGAAATTAGGGTAACGTAATTTCAAGAAAATTTTCGTGTTGGTGTGTTCCAGGTGATTAATTCATTCGCGGGCTGTTCCGGGTTTGGTTGGGAATGGGTGATTTGGAAATTTTCGTTTAAAAGTGCGATAAGCTCGGTGAGTGCTGGTAGATGTTTCGGTGGATGTGGATGATTATATGATCTGTCGGAATGAAGTGGAGAATAGGTTGGGGTCACTTGGGAAGCATAAGAAGGTGTGGAAACGGATGGGAGTGGATGATTGGATGGGATTGGTTGAAAAGGGGGTTTTGAAAAAACGGAGGAGTTGGTGTGTGTATAGGTAGAGGGAGATGGTTCGGAATCTGCAAATTCGTCGGGAGTTTCTACATTAGAGTTATTAAATTGTGAGATAGAATATAAAACTGAAATATCTGAGTTAGTATCAGAATTCGTGCTTGATCATATATTAATAATCGGAAAATTGGGTGGTGGGAAAGCAAAAAGTGGGGTTATTGGGATTGGAGTTTGGAGGTTGGCTGGGTGGGAATTTGAGCGATGGAGGGATCCAAGTTGTCGGCTCATCGTGGGCTAAAAAAAATGATTATGTTGAGACTGAAAAGTGGTGGTGTGGGGTTGTTCTATAATTTGTTCGTATGTATTATCATTTTGTGAATGATGTGTCATTAAATGTTGGATGGGACTTTGTGTTGTATTTGGTCAAGAATTTGGATTATTTGTGATTGCTAGCTTTCGGAAATTACGGGGAATTAATGATAATGGACGATTTTGGGGTAAGGTTGGCAACTCTGGTGCTGTAGGTGTTATTTCTATATTTTTGTGTTCTTCGTCGTATGTGTTTTGTCTTGTGGATTTTTTTGTGTTATATTCTTTTATTTGTGCATCTAGAAGTATTTTGTTTATTGATGATGAAAACATGCCAAAAAATCCCGCAAATAGTATACGTGCTACACTTGCTTGTCGGTTTACTTGTGTGTGTATAGCGCATGTGTTATAGATTTCTTTTAATAGTGAGAAAAGAAATCCTATAAAATTAAACATGGCGTATAAGATAGTTTATTTTTCTAAGATGTAATAGGGCCATCCTAGAAAAGCTAAAATTTCGTTCTTTAAGGTGACAAAATTGAAAATAATTATAAGTGAAATATCTTGTGGTCTGTATTTTTCACCGTTTAAATATATGTAGTCTTTAATATCTTTAAAATATCCGCTATAATCTTGTGTATAAATGTCTGCGAGTCCTGCGGTTTCGGCAAGTTTTCTTGAATTCTGGTCAATTGACTGTCTTTGTATTGTGTCCATTTGTGTTAATAATTCCTGAAATTGTTGTGTTCTAATGTGATGTTAAATACCAGATTTAGAATATATTCCAATTGATTGTAAATCAATATTTGGGTTACGAGCGATATCTCTGATACTTTCGGGTGAAAATTTTTTGAGTGATTGCATTAATGTAGGGTATGGTGTAAGTAGATACTATTTATCTTCATCAGTGTTTAATTGTACTACATTGTGGCTATTTTCTGATCCACATTGGACTGTGGTATCCCAAAAATATGTTCGTCTTGAAAGTGTGTCGACAAAATATACTATATTCTTATAGAATATAGGGATTCTTTTATAACAACGTTTGTCTTCAAAAACATATAGTGGTGATACTTTCTTGGTGCAAGTATAAAACCATGAAATATTTCCTTCGTAATCTAGAAAAATTGATCTGTTTCCTGATAATAAGTATTCTGCGTAAGGTATTTTTAGTACTGCTAGTGCGAGTGATTGTAGGGTTTGTGTTCTTTCCAATTCGCATAGTTTATGAAGTGTTTCTTATTCAGAAAGTTACATTTCTTGAAAAATTCGACTAATTGTGTAGTCTAACTTCTTGTCTAAGTGGATATCGTAGTGAATATTACCAAAATGGGTGCTATTCATTAGTGGTAGTTCTTGTAAACATGTGCTTTTACTGTCATATGGTTTTAGTTTTCCACCAGGTTGACCTGTGCTTTTTAGAGAGTTATCTGGGATGTCTGATGATCCTTCATTTATAGGATGACTTGTGGCATAAGGGTTAAATTTTATTTTTCCAGTGATCATGTCGAAACCTTTTGCGTATTCGACAAGTATTTCAGAGTATTGTGTCTTATAAAGTGGATTTCTGTATTTACATGCATTTTCTGTTTCTTGATAGTTTTGGAAACGTGTTAATTTATTTTCTATATCATGGATATTTCTAAAATCATTACATGGTTTACGGGATGGGTTTACTTGTTCGTATGAAATTTTATCATTCGAGCGTGTATTTTTGCTAATTGAAATGTTGTGCATGTATCTTCGGGAAACCAAACAATTGTTGCTTGTGTTTGTGTTGTAGGGTCACAATAGCCTTGATCGTTTTTGCAAGGTAGTCTAATTCCTTGATAAATCATTGTGTTATCAGATAAATCTCGTGTGAGTTGTACTTTATCGAGTTGTATTTTCCAATCAAAAAACATTATTTCTTGATATCCTTTTTTTTGTGTCTGCTATGCAGTTTGAAGGGTCCTTTATTCCAATGTGTGGTATCTAGTGTTTATCGTGTATGTCATAAGTTAATCTTCCGTGTGCGCCGTTGTATGGGTATTTTTCGTCTAATTTTATATGTCCTTGATATCGTTCAAGTTCTGCTTGATGTACAGAATCGGCAAAGACTTGGAAATTTACTATTTTTTTGTCTGTGTTTTCATTTCTTGTGATGTTTAATCTGAGTTGTTCGATTTACAATCATCGGCATTTAGATGTGAAAGTCGTTCTATATTACTTTGATAAAATGATTCGTGATCAAGTCGGTTCTTATTTCCATTGGAAACTTGTGAACAGTGTACTTTCTTTTCGGAAAATGTTGCTGTTAATTTATATCCTGTGACTGTTGTTGCTCGTGCTTTTGAAAATAATGTTGCGATTACATTCGTAGTTTCTATAGCTTGTGGTTCTGTTTCGCATTGCGATACTTGATTTATTGCATATTTGTGTAGTGCTTTTTGTTCGTTTTCTTCACAATTATAGTGTGTTACTAATAAATCCTGGGGTCCTGTGTGAGGAGAAGAATTTGTGTTTTGGTCGGAAAATATTAGAAAAAAGATGCCTTGAAATGTTAATATTTTTTAGAATATACATGTGTATGATAATCCTGAGTATGGGTTATAAAATGTGATGTAACCAATTGTGTTTTTTGTATATCGTATTTATATATTACTTCAGTTGTTATAAATGGTGGTGGTAGCGGTTGAGCTGTTATATTTGGTGGACTTAATGGGTAGGGATGTTGAACAATATTGTTAAGTTTGATCGTGATTTCGAATTTCAATTGGAGACTATTTTGTTGAAGTATTTGAATATTGTGTTCACGAATATCTTCGTGGATATCTTGTCTATATTGTAGTCTGTTAAGTGCCCAACTGTGGAGTCGATTACTTTCTTTATGTTGTCCAAATAATGGGGGAGGTGCTACGAATGTGTTCCAATCTAATCTTAAAGGGGTATTTGAGATATTAAGATATTGACTGATTGAGAGAAGAGCATTTAAGAAATGATTTCTTTGTCGAATATTTTTTGTTGTTTGGGCCGGATTATTTATTGGTTTTTTGACAAGTGGGTTGGGTTTTGTGAAAAATTGTTGGGGGCTAGTTTTATGGTGTTTGGGAGGTCTTCGTTGCTTTATTTTTATTTGTCGGGTGATCTGGGGTGTTTTTGAAATATTTGTACTTTAGGCCAAAAGATTATGGTCCTTTTTTACTTTAGGCTAATTCGCCATTTTTCGTTGGAGGGTTTTTGAGGTCTGAATTGGGAAAATATTGTTGATCTTTGCGTTATTAGGTAGGGGAGGGTTGTAATATTATGGTGGTATTTATTTTAGTTGTCAAGTTTTAGCGAGTTGCTTATTTTTGACCTGGAGGTTGTAAGGTTATAGTTATAGATATGCCAAGAGTTTAATATCTGTCGGCTAATAGGTTTGTGTTAGAGATATAGAAGGTGACGGATCTGAGTGAATCCTGAACTAGAATTGTTGCGTTTTTGTCAGCATGTTATCTTGAAAAATGAAAGTTCAAAATGATTTAGAGGTGTGAAGATTATTAATCTTCAAAATCAAAGTTGTTTTTGAAATTCAACTTTCTTCAAAATTTTAGATTGTGGAATGAATGTTTTGTAATTTTTACGTGGTTGATTTCTAAGTCGTGATGATTCTCTATGTTCTGATTTTTGTACTTGTTCTTATGGTAAAATTTTTCTATCATTTTCCTGTTTTTTCTTTCTTTTTGAGGTATTTTTGGGTCTGGCATTTTTGGATTGTTTTGAGCTTTGGTTTGTTTTTGATTTTGATTTTCATGATGAACGTTGTCTTGTTCATTTATTTCTTTTTCTGTATGTGGATCATTTTGAATAACTTTTAAACCTGTGAAAGAATATAATTGAGTTAATTCGCGTAGTGCGTTTTCTTTTGGGTAGTAGGGCAATAGATTGTTACGATGTTGAACAATTTATTTTTTAGTTGAATCTGTGAGTTTATACGTTACGTCAGTGGGTTTGACAATTATTTGGTATGGTCCTTTTCGAAGGGGTTGTAATTTTTTATAGATTCCTTTTTGCGTATTAAAGTTAGGTATTAAGACAAATGTTCCAGTTTTTAAATCTGTGGCTGGTGTAAAGCGTGAATTAATTTGGTCGTTAATGTTTTGCCTTTGTAACAATTTCTTTGTTACTTTTTGGTAAATTTCATTGTGTTTTTTATCTCTATTTAAAATCCATTCGGTGTGTGTGCCGGAGGCTAATTTAACAATTTGTGGGTGATGAAAATGATATTCATCATGTGTGTGAAAAGGTAGGTTATAAAAAATTGAGTCTTTATTTGGTTGGCAATGACCTTGTGCATTTTTATGGGCATTTACTGTAAACATAATTGGTTTTCGTGGCTTTTGATTAAAAACCATTTCGTATGGTGACATTCCTAAGGTTGTCGTAATTTGTGAATTATATGATAAGGGAAATAATTTTACATCTGCTGACCATTCTGTGTATCGTGTATCATTTCCATTAATGATACATCTGAGATATTTTTGTAGTGAACGGTTCATACCTTCGACTAAACCATTAGTCCAAGGTGCATGAGATGTACGTTGTTTGTGCTTAATATTATATAAGTGGCATAGTGTAATGATTTCGTTGCTTATAAATTCGCTGCCCTTGTCTGTAACAAGGATTTCGGGTAATCCAAATTTGGCTATCCAGTGTTCATAAAGTGTTGTGTAAGCATAATAAGCATTACAATGTGGTACTGGGTTGAGTGCTACATAATATGTGAATGCGTCAACAAAGACTATAATGTAGGAGTTTCCTTCAGAGGATGGTGAAATCGGTCCTTTTGTATCGAATGAAATACGATGGTTGAAATATAAACTTTGTTCTTTAAAATCTTGTTTTTGTGCTATCTGTTTTTGATTTGGATAAGGTTTGTTCAATTGACATATTATACAATCATTGCATAATACTTTTATCCAAATTGGTGCATTTGGGAAATAAAAATTTTGTGTAAAGTTCGAGTATGTTTTTTTCTGATCCGGAGTGTCCTTTTGTATTTTGTGTATGTGAGATGTTAAAAGCTATTATTATCATACTTAAAGAAAGACAGGGAACTTTAGAATCATTTAATTGATATTCTAAAAGATCTGTATTTTCATTAATTGTTGTTTTATTAACATTTCGGAAATATCGAAGGAATGTTTTATTTCCTAAAATTGTGCTATCTGCTTTTACGGGCTTAGTTTTGTATTTGTGCCATGATTTTAGTTGTCTAATTACTGGGTCGAGATTTTGATATTGTTTTAAAAGTTCAAGTGTAATTTTATCTGTTGGGGGGAAAAAATTGTCAATTTCTAGTTTTGATAAGAGAATTGTGTCAAGTGGGTCATGGAGGTCAAAAACTTGATTTATTGTGTATTTTGAATCATTCGTTTGTGGTCCTGATAAATTTATTTTATCGGTTAATTTTCTTTTTCAATTAATGGGAAAAGGTCTTTTTTATGCGAGTGTTGTTTTATTCTCTTTTGGTGAGTATTATTTTTTATCCATTGTGAGTATGGAATTGGTTTAAAGGTGGATGTGCCTAGTAAATCAACTTCGCAGTGATTATTTTTGCAATCTAAGTAGAGTTGAAAATGTTGTAGATTATTTATTTGTGATTGATCAATATCAGTTTTTACTGCATATTTGCATTCTAGACGGGTGATGTTTCATCTTTTGCGAGATAAAATTTAATATTTTGTGGTATTTCAACTGTAGTTTTTCGTGCGAGTAATTCGGGTGGCGTATTTCGACTTAACGTATCTGGTAAGGCAAAGTTTTTTCCTGCTGTCCAAACTATATGTAGGTTTGGAAATTTCATCAGAATTAGTTGAAATCTATAAACTCTATGATTTGGATTTGATTTTTATGTAAAGAGAAATTTAGTTAGTTTGTGATCTGTGAATAGAACTGTTGGGTGTTTTGATCAGAGTATCAGAAATTCAAATTCTGTAAGTGTATAAAATATAGCTGTACATTCTCTCATTAGAATTGAGAGTCGTAGCTCTGCTTGTGTGAATAATCGTGATTTTGCTGATATAAGATTCATTTTATTTGTTCCACTATGTGATTGTAGCAATGCTGCGCCGATGCCAAAATTTGAAGCATCGCACATTGCATAGAATGTTTGATTTGGATCTGGAATTGTGTTTGAAATTTGTTCTGTTAAAAGCTTTTTAATTTCTTCAAATCGTTTTTGATGTTCAGTGGTCCATTCAAAATTATTTTGTTGTCTGAGGTTGTTATAGAAGGGTCTTAAGTATAATTGCATTTTGTAAACATATTTACTTAAGAAATTTAACATTCCAAGGAATTCTTGGATTTTCTTTTTATTTGTAGGTGGCTGAAGTTTTTGAATTGCATCAATGCGTGATTTTAATGGAGTTATAGTTTCTCGTTCTATATTATGTCCTAAACATTTAACGCGTGTTAGAAAGAAGTGTGATTTATCGGGGGCTGCCTTCAGATTTTTGTTCTGAAGTATTTTATGATACTGTTCTAAAACTGTAAACAATTCTTCTTTAGTTTGTGATTGCATAAAAACATCATCTAAGTATGTGATTGCATTTTTCTTGAGTATTAGTGGTCTAAAAGTTTCACTCATAAAAGCTGAAAAAGCTGCTGGTCCTATGGATATTCCGTAGAATAAGCGATTAAATTCATATTGTTGATTTCCAATAACAAATTGTGTTAAACGTCGTGATTGTTCATCTAATGGCATTTGATTATAAGCACTAATCATATCTGCGGTTGTGAAATATTTACCATTTATCTTTGTTCAGATAACTTGTATGGGTTCAATAGGCCAATTGCATTTTGATTCGTCAGTTAGTGAATTGAGGTATCTAGCGTCTAAAATTATTTCTAGTGATCAACCTTTTGCTAGAATGATAACAGGGTTGATGAAGGTGTTACTTTTTGGTTGTTCTTCCTTATTTACTGGTGAGATAATTTCGTATTGTTCTAAAATGTCAACTATTCTGTTTACCTTGTCATGTAAGTGAATCGGTACTTTACTTGCTCTTTGTTTTTTGAAAACTGCGTCAGGTTTTAACGGAAGATGTAGTGATGAACTAATTTTTCAAACGTCAAATTTTGTTGTTGCATAGACTGTTGAATATTTTAACAGTTGTTTTGCCAATTTATCAAATTCAATTTGTGTGATTTGTGAGTGTTCAAAATTAAACATTGTTAAAAATTTTTGTTGTTCTTTTGTGTAATTTGTTATATTGAATGTCGGTTTAAAATATGGTGTTTTTTTTGAAATAACCTGTGTTTCTTTTTTCATTACTTATTATATTATTTATGGATAATTCTTCGTCAAGATTTGTTGATTGGCAAACATCTAATAATTGGAGTATATTATTAACGCGGTAGGCTACTTCATTTATAGGTGAAATTGTAGCAATTGTTTCGCAATATCCTGAAAGTCTTAAAGGTAATGTTACTTGATATGGTGTATTGTTATACACGTGTAATGAAATGATGTCGGAATTCGTATTTTTTGAGTATTTTATGCATGAGGTTGTAATTTTGAAAAATTTGTGGATAGGTTTAAATTCGAATTCTGACATGAAAAGTTGTTGTTTAATTTGACTTTTGTTATACTGGTGAACTTGTTTTATTGAGAAATTATATATATTTCCTGATAGTGGTTTCAGGTGTTTCCGTTGTTGATTGTAAATGGGATAAAATTTTGAAAAAAATGGTGGTTGTTTGTTTAATCTTTGGAAGAATGTTAGGGCTGTATTTTTTGTTTTTGTGTATTTATCTTTGATATGGATCTTACTCTTTAGGATGTTGATTGCTGGTATATATTCAGATATACATGGTATGCCAATGATATTGTGTTTAATATCAGTAAAATCAGGTTTGTTCAAAATCTTGTTTTGTTCCATTGTTCTTGTGGGGAGAAGGAGTAATTGGATTTTTCCATAATTTACTAATGTTGATCCTTGTGCTGTTGCTAATTTACTAGAGGTTTCAAGAGGTGTTAATTTTGGATGCAATGTTTTAATTTCATGCCATGTGGGAATATTATTTATATTTGATTCTGCTCCTGAGTCAATTAGAAAATCAATCTCAAGATCTGGTGATTGAAATTCTTTGTTTCTTGGGCTCTCTAAGAGAAGTGGAATTGTCCAAATTTTTTCTCTTGGTTTGTCTTTTTGTATATTTTGATAAATATGTTTTGTGTTTGAGCATTGTGTTTCATCTTTTTTATCGGGTTTAATTACCGTGTTAATTTCGTTTACTTCTTGTGTAGTTTGCGTATTATTAATGGGTCCAATATAGTAATTGTGAAGGAGTTCCAATTGATTTTCGTTATATGTGAAGTAAAAGGTTGATATCATAATCGACTGTTATCATAATTACAGAGATGGTATTATCTGTATCACTTTCAGTATCCGATGATTCACAATTAATGTGATTTAGTTGTAATTCATTACTTCCTGTGTCATCAATACCTGGGGGATCTGAAGTTGTTTCTTCATTTGTTTGCACTTGATTAATGTGTCTTTGATAATTTGGTGTGCTACTTCTGTATCGATGTTTAGAATCGGGATAGCGATTATTATTCCTATGTGGTGACTGGGAATAATTTCTGTTTCGATTATTGTATTTTGAGTTTAGATTTTTTGAATTATTTCGTGATCTGTTTTGATAGTTATTATTTGATCTGTGATAATTTGATTTATTATATGAATTATTCCTTGATCGATTGTTCGGGTAATTTTGATTTCTATTGTTTGAGTAACTTCTATTTCTATTATGTGAATAGTTTCTATTTCTGTTGTATGATGAGTTTCGCGATTAAATATTGGAATAATGTCTATTCCTTGGGTTTGATTGGGAACTGGATCCAGAAACAAATTGTGTTGTATTGGAATTTGATCGTGAATAGTTATTTTGGTTATTTTGGCTATTCGATTGGTTATATCTATTTTTTGAGAAATTTCGTGAATTTCGTCGTTCGGATGATCTACCTCTATAACTTGAGTTATATGGTGATTGATTTCTTGTGTAATTTGAATTGCTTGGAAGTGGTTTTCCTGAACTGTTATTACTATATATATTTTTGTTTGGCAGATTTTGGTCTTTTTTCATGTATTGATAGAATGATTTATTTGGTTCTTTGTGCTTTTGAGGTTTATTCTGATTGACTTGTTGTTTTTGTCTACATTCGGAAATACTGTGTCCGAATCGTCGGCAAAAAATACACCATTTTTTGAACGATGGTTTGCCTTTAAAGTTTGGATGTCGTTCGTAGATATTTAATATTTCAGTGATTTTTTCAATCAGGTCTGTATCTAATTCTTGAATGTTATTTATAAGTGTAGTATTTGTTTCAATTCGATTAACATATTGAAGTTTTAGATTTTCTGTTTCTTCGAGTTTCATTGTGATTTCTGCTTGTTCTAGTTTATCTACTAATTTTCTAAAATCTAAATCTGGTTCTCGAATTGAGGAAGGATGAGATGCTTTCTTTTTTATAGCTATTTTCCTTAATTGAGGTGTTAAGGTCATCATTAAAATTTCCGTCATTTTTGTGTTTTTGTAGTCATGTGTATTAAATGAATATGCTTTTCGAACTAGTGTTTCGATTCGTACTGCTTATTGTTTAATTGTTTCATTTGGTAATCTGCGTATTTCGTTGCATAAAACTCTTTGATGTTGTTTGTTTCTTTCAGAATCAAACATTTTTGAAAA
This sequence comes from Symsagittifera roscoffensis, assembly GCF_963678635.1. Classification (NCBI taxonomy): domain Eukaryota; kingdom Metazoa; phylum Xenacoelomorpha; order Acoela; family Convolutidae; genus Symsagittifera; species Symsagittifera roscoffensis. The sequence goes on from NC_087065.1 coordinate 49,922,263, forward strand.
TTCTTGTGTGAATCTTTTCCGATCTGATTTTATTTCTATGGGTAATACTGGAAACCATTTTTAAGATGCGCCATTTAGTGTTGTTTGTATTAACGCTGTGCGTCGATGTATCCAATTTTGATGGAGTGGTGTATTAATTGGTTCAGGTCCTATATTTAAAATTAAATTTGCTGTTAATGCATTTAAATAATCTTCTACAGAAAATTCAGTGTCTGTTCCTGTGAATACCATTAATGGTTTATTCGATGTTATTGATGATCCACCCATGAGGTATGGATTCATAGTCATCTGTAGGGATTCTGCGGCATTTGGCATTTGTGAAAAATTTGAAAGTTGATTTTTTGTTATTTCATGTTGCTGAAGATAATATGGAAGCGGTATTTCATATTGCATTTGTGTCGGTTGGTAACAATGCATAGTCATTGGGTGTTGTGGCTGTATTGCTTGAAAATATTGTGTGTTAAATGGGTTTTTTATATGCATTTGTTGTGGATTTTGTATATCTGTTGGATTTTGTGGGTAAATTTTCATATTTTGAGATGGTTGAGACTGTCGCGGTCTCTGTGTGCAATATTCTTTAGTATATGGTGCAAAAGGATCTGGTTGATGATAATCATCGTCATCAGATGATAAATAGTTTGTGTTATATGGTGTATGTTGTTTATTTTTATTCTGTTTAAAAAAATGGATAATTTTCACTATAATCCTGTGTAGGTTGTGGATTGTCTGGAAAATTTACTGAATTGGTCGATGTTTTTGGAAGATTCCAATAATGGGAACATACGTGATTTAAATTTTGTGTAGTTTTTTTGGGAGGTTCATTTGTTTTTAGTTGGTGTGCATAATAATAATTGGGTTCTGCAAAAGTGTTTCTTGTGAACGGTTTTCGTGTTTTTGACGGTATTGTCATTGGTCTATACGTTTGATAGTCCATATGTGAATATTTTGGAGCAACCGAAGGTTTAACGGTTGATTGTAATGTTACCTGTGTTAGTGATGTATTTGTATTTCTTGGTGTTGTCAAATTTGGATGTATCGGTGAAATACTTTGTTGTGTAGTTGTTGCTGTTGTTTGGACGATTTCTTCATTTATGAAGTGTGATGGTGTTTGAATATCTTGTTGCGTAAGATTTCTGGTTCCATTGAGATTTTTATTATGCATGACTGTTGAATTTAAGCTATTATTTCGTGTACCAGGTAAAAATGTATTATAATTTAATGGTGTTGCGTCAATTGTTAATGGTATTACTTTTACATAATCTCTGTGAAAAGATATTGTACTTATTGCTTGACTCGAGATATCTTGTGGAATATTTAGAAATGCTGGATGAGACCATTCAGAGTCCCAAACGTAATCTGATTGTTCTGAAAGGACAGTGTCGTCATTGGTATTTTGAGGTCTGAAATTTTTTTCTTGCTTGTGAATTTAAATCTAAATTGTGGGTGAAATAATCTATTATGAACCATGCTAAAATCTTTTGTAAATCATGTTTAGTGTTTTGTGAAACATCATCTTTGGTAAAATTTTTGCGGATTATATGTAGAAATGTTGAAAATACTGTGATTTCATTTCGTACTTTTGTATGTTTGGATGATTCAGTTGATGATGTACTTTGAACTTCTGTTTTTTCTAATATAGATATATAACTATATATTATTGCAAAAATTTCGTTAGTGAATATGAAGTTTGCTCTTTGTGAATTATGATATTGTATGCTTTTGATATGTTCTATGAATACTTTTGAAAATTCTAATTCAATATCGTCTGTTTGAATTACATATTTACCATGGGCTGTATTTGGTGTGCTAAATTCTATGGTGTAGATTCCGTATTGCTGTGCTAGATTACATATGTCTTTCAAATAATGTTCAATAAAATGTCTTTTGCTTTTTACATCTGGGAATTCTGCTTTGCATGGACTGATTCCTGGTTCAAGCAAATTTACGAGTAAGTTTTTACAAAATCGTGTTTGTCCTCTATCATCGAGTGAATCTATAAGAAAGGGAAAAACTGCTTCTTCACTTTGAGTGTGGCTCATTTTTTTTGTTTGATGACTGTTAATATGTAACTATCAATGTGTCTAATTGGTTGATTCCAATTATACAGGTGTACTGGTTTGTGTTTATATTGCTTTTTTATTCTTCTTTTTCCTCTTTTTGATGAATTTGAAGTTGTTTCTGAGTCGGAAAAATTTAATTGATCATGAATGGGGTAATTTTTATTTATTGATTCTTTTAGTTTATATAGTGCGTCTAAACTGTTGGCTTCTGATTCAGAAAATGCGTTTCTATTTTTCGAAAATCTTTTTTGTGTGATTTGTCTTTGTTTGTTTATAATTTTCCTTTTTATTGTTTGTCGTTTTGTTCGAATGTATCCAACTGTTTGTGTATGTGGAGTGATTACAAGATCGTACTTTTGGTTGTCTATTTCACAGTTGTTTAAAACGATTGTTTGTTTATTTCCTAAATTTTTGAATGATATAAGGTTTACGATGAGGGATGCAATAGTTGTTAGTGATTTTTATTTTCCTAGACTGTTAGTCCTTACAATAATTAGAACGCAAGTTGTTCGTTAGATACTATTTTAAACTTACTAAGTCTAAGATCTATCCTGGGTCTGGTAAGAGGAGGGTTCAAGTGAAGGATGAATAACCGAAGTTCTTCACTGTTTAGCCTAATTTGAATGGTTAGTGTTATTAAAAATTTCTATTAGTCCTGGTTCTTTTGAAAAAGTTGGATAGTGAATCGACGTTTGAGGTCGTTAGACACTTGCTAAATGGGTGGGGGAGAACAAAATTGTTCTTTTTGATCCAAGGATAGGCCTTGATGATCAGATTTTAAAATTAATTAGATAGAAAGTTTATAAAGATCCAAGGATAAGCCTTTATGATCTAATTTAAAATTAAGTGAATTTAAGTTTAAAATGGTTTTAATATATTTGATAAAAAGATTTAATTTTTAAATAAAGTCAGTGAGCTTATGATTGCTGTTATGTTTAGGTGATGATGCTGGAACAACAAGTTGGTTTATAATTACTAACTATTTATTGTCATGCTACTAATTTTTATTTTCGTTTTCAATAAATATTTTTTAAATATGTTTTATACAATGCTGCAGAAATTAAGAGAACAATCTGAGATCTTTTTATCAATTGTTTTTGTACATTAATAATTTTGTTTAGCGCCTGAAATAATCATGAAGATTTACTTCTAAATTTTATGTTTGCAAATGAAAATCTAAATTCATTGCTAATAAGATTCTAAATATAAAAGTTTGTGTTGGCTTTTACCGTACAACCATGAAACTAAATGGTAAGTTTCTATGTAGTCGTATATTGTCTCTTGTCCGAGGTCTTCTTCCAATACCGGGTAGTTCTAGTATTGTGCGGAATATCGGCTCTGATCTATTGAGTCGTAGAGACATTTCAATTAAGTTATTATCGTGTAACATTTTGAAAATGTTTTGTCTAATTTCTAATCTATATTTGTTTAATTCTAAGCTATTAAGGTCTTATTCGAGACTTGTTGTTGCACCAGATGAGTTAGAACCGATGTGGTTAACTCATAGAGTAATTTCGGATAGGGTACACCGTGTGCTCGTCACGCTATCTTATTTTCGGCCGGATAGATTCGTGCAACTTCTTAGTCTAATACCGATCCTAATCTTACTCTTATATCTACTAGTCTCAGGGTGTTTAAGTAGTCTCTGCTAGGCTCAATAGATCTAAAGTATACTAGCTTATTGCAACTGCTGAAGTTCTCTCGGAGAGGTAACTAATTTCTAAGTTAAATTCAAATCTCTCTGGTGCTGAAATTACTAGTAATTTCAGCACTTACAAATAAGTGGGTTGTTAGTTAGATGGATTATGATTGGTTAATATTAAATACTTTACAGTGGTAAAATATCTAATTTATCCAATAATAAAATGTAGTTTAGATCAGGTTCCAAAAGTTACACGTGATTGTTATGTCATTGTTAACACCCGTCTAATGCTCTTTGTGGTTAAAAATTTCTTCATACAACGTTTTATCTATATAACGTATAGGTACAAGTATAAAAACATTATTATATAAAGGAAAAAGTATAACTTCAACCGAAAGTTCAATAGCCCGAAACAAATTATACCTCAATTTGGACTATTCAGTTAACTGAAACAATAAACTATAAGGTTTTACAACCTTTTTTTGCGCATAGCCTAAATTTTTTTATGATTATTACAATTCTGATCTAACGACTCCGATACCTTGCAATAGCCGGTGTTCTTCAAGTCTTGTTTCGCCTTGAAGGTTTCAACCTATGTTATTTTGCTCAAATTATTTCATTTTGGTCATGTGTAAAAAACATGGGGTTTCTGTATTGAGTGTGGTCATTTGGAGACAGCTGTGCTTGAAAAAACTCACTCTGATTTTAATTTTCAGCTTTGGCTTAGAAAAATTTATGTTTTTACTACATAACGTTTTTTTTGTTTTTTTTTGTATGCATTAAATGGTAACTTGGTTTATAAAAAACATTTGGCTCAGAAAGCCTCGAATGCATGTTTTTTATTTGGGTCCTTGTTTTTATTGTGCGCATCTGAAGGTAGCTGGGCTCAAAAATTTGTGGCTTCAATATTTAACTCTATTGCCTACTTTTCAGATTTAATGGGGTTCGTGTTTTCAGTTTGCCTTTTGAATGTGACCAAGCTAGATAATAATGAACTTGAATTTTAACTTTGGCTCAGATAATCTATTGGATAGTTTTTTAAACTTGGATAGGTTTTTGTTCTTAACTCTGCGCGTTTTAGCTGGGCTTAAAAATGTTAGTTTCAGATTTCTGCTTTGACTCAGATAGACTTCTAAGCTTTTTTTGGTTCATTGGGGTTTTTGTTTTATGTGTGCTTTGGCTGGTAGCTGGGTAGAAATCATTCCACTTTCGAAATTCATCTTCGACCCTGAAGTCTCAAATGCCTATTGTTTTAATTAATTGGCTTCTTGTGTTTACTGAAGGCATCTCATGGTAGCAGGGCTTGTAAGGGCTTGGAAAGGCAGATGGTAGCAGGGCTTAAAAAGAATTTTTTCTAAGGCCTGTTTTTTCGACTTAATGAGGTTCTCATTTTTATTATGCGCATTGGATGGTGACAGGGCTTAATAAATCTGGTTTTAGATTTTTGCTTCAAAGTTTTTCTAAGTTCTCATTTTTCTTTGAAACAATAAATGGAACTTTTTCAAAAAAAAAATCATTGCGAGTGGTGGACAGCTCTGCTTCGCAATTATGACAGAAATAACTTGAATTATAATAAAATGAATGTATCTCGTTTTAAAGTTACGTTTTGGGTTAAATGGTAAAATGGATTATATTCTGCAATAAATAAATATTGATATTGCTTTTTTGAAACTTCTTTTTTGTGAAATTTCTGGGTAGTTTAATACGTGTCATTAAGAATCTAAGCAAGCAACTTACAGCTTTTCTGTGTTTCAGTGACTCTAAGCAAGCAACAACAAGAAATTGTGAATGACGAATACAACCCTTTCAAATTCATCTTGGGCGAACCAGGAACTGGAAAGTCTCATGTATGCATGGCACTTACCAGAAAGTGCATCAAAGAAAAACAATTTCACAAAGTGTTCTACCTGATTCCCCGAGAGAAGAAGGCTTGTCGACAATTTGTTGAAAAAACACTTAAATCAGAGTTTGGAATAGACCCAGTCAGCACGAGTAAGTGTTTCAAAAAATCATACCTGTACTTAGTCCGAACTAAAGTTCAAGGCAAGGGCGGATCTAGGATTTTCTCGAGGGGGGGGGGGGGCGGATTTTCAAAAAATTTTCCAAAATTTTGACGACCTTTTTTTTTTTTTTAGGTCGACCAAATTGATTTTTCGAGCTCTCCCAAAGCACTGTTTTGCCCCTATTTTGGCAAACGTTTCTGCGCCGCAGGCAAATTTTTGAAAAAACAGTCAAAAAAGCCGTTTTTGGGCACTTTTTGAAAAATTTTGACAAAAAAATAGCGTTTTTTTGGCGCGCGCTCCCCCTCAAAGTTAGTATATATTGGCGCCTGAGGCGCCTTTAGAAAAATTTAAGGGTCGGTCGGCCAAAAATGGATTTCTGAAAAAGTATCAAAGGGGGGAGTATTAAAGGCTACGCTTCAGTTTTTTGATGTTTTATAGTGATAATTCCATTTTTACCCAATGTTATTTCTTCTTTTTTTAAAATTTTTTGACTCGATACGCCGGAACTCAGTTTACTTTTGTAAGCGACACTCGTATAACAAAGATGAAATCTTTTAAAAAAAGTATTTGCCAATGCTGAAAAAAAGGTACAGTTTTGGCTTTTTTTCGGCAGAAAAATTTTTACAATTTCTGGCCAAATCTTCTAAGTCTTGGCTGATTCTGAAAAGAAAAGTTCCTAAATCTAGGCTAATTTTGGACGGAAAAAGTTTATTTCTAATTTATCTGGCCATAGAAGACAGTTCCGGGTCGAGCGATATGTTATATTGAAGCCTTTTTAGACGTGATTCAGAGGATATAAGAAATTCCAAAATTTGTCGCAGTGTTGAAATACCGGTTGTAATTTTTTAAGTTCCAGCTTGATTTCTAGCGAATGAAATGATCAAGTAAATAACGTTCGTTATATGAAAATTGAGGGCTCAATCTGGTCATTATCAAATATTTGATCATTTAGGCTCAAAAGTTTTGGTCAATTTTCAGCGGAAACGAGTTTTGAAAAACTCAATAATCACTTCTGTGGCATTATAAGTTTTCTAAAAACTTGAAACGATTTCGTGCAAAAAAAATTTAAAAACGTTTAAACTTTTTTTTCATTTTTGCTTACCCGTTTTTTGAAGACAAGTGATTTCGATTATGCCTAATTTACTAACGTTATACGCCTTTGTGTAGTTTTTTTCATCAAACCACGCAATAAAACGGGATCAAATTGATGAAAAAAGACAAAAAAAACTTTAGTAGAGTTTATGAAAGTGGTCGGGGCATTTCGTGCTACTTGCGCAGCAACAGTTTTCCCTTGTTTTTTAACCTAATATTTGATTTAAAAAAATTGGTTAAATTTTGACTACTGGACAAAAAAATGTCATTTTTTTTCTTTTCTGTACAAAAAAACCTTAATCTTTGCAATTTTTAAATCTTGGATATTTCTGAAAGAAAACTCAAACTCAACAAACGCAATTTTTGGACACTTTTAAATTAAAATATTTAATGTAGGTTATAGTTGGTCATTGAAAGAAGCTCATCCTTGCCAATTTTTAATTCAATATCTGATCTTTTACCTTTTTACATACTAGGTGCCCGGAAAGCCTGACCATAAAAAAAAACAGTCCTTCACATGCCCTAAACTGTTTTTTTTTTTTAAAACTCCCCAGAATAAACAAGATCTGAGACACGAGTAATCAGTTTTGAATCAGACCTGGCCATTCAAGCTTTTGATTTTGACTTAAAGACGCACAAGAGATAAGAAAGTTATGTTATAGTGTATTTTTTATTTGAATTTATTTGGATTTCAATATATACTTTTTTGGTCCCTTATTCGCTCAGCGAAAACAGGTTGATTTTTGGTACCAAGAATGAGAAGTACTTAAGTTTTGAAAATTCACACCCTTATTTTACGTTAGATAACGTATGAAAACGTAATACGACAACTCGTAACAAAAGCCAACTGGCAATAACAGACAAGTCGCATTGGAAGACACCTCGCACTCTATACTTACAGCGGATGTTAGGCCAACATGTTTCGAGCTTGCCAGAGGGTAAAACTTTATACGAAATTCAAAAATGCGACCTAAGCCAACGGTGACTTTAACCAAAGTTTTTATATTTGAAAACATTTTTCAAACTTTTCGAGGTGTCGCTTTTCTTAAGTTTTAGAGTTGTCATTTGTTGTATGCTGTTGCGGTGCTATATTAAAAAGAACAGACTAAGGTCTCAATCAAATTGAAAAGCTCTAATTTGCCGCTGACGCTTCAATGTTACGAAATTATTGACAAGTATTTTTTAGCATAAGCAATTTTTTTGTCTAAATCCCAGGGGGGGATCTAGGTTTTTCTCAAGGGAGGGGGGGGGAAGGCAGATTTTCAAAAAATTCAAAAGTTTTCGAAACTTTGTGGACCTTTTTTTTAGGTCGACCAAATAATTGATTTTCCGAGCTCTCCCAAGCACTAAAAAGTCCCTGTTTTGGCCAGGGGCGGATCTAGGATTTTCTCGAAGGGGGTGGTGATTTTCAAAAAATTTTGACCACTTTTTTTTTAGGTTGACCAAATTGATTTTCTGAGCTCTCCTAAAGCACTGAAAAGACGCCGTTTTTGGGCACTTTTTGGAAAAAATTTTACAAAAAATCGCGTTTTTTTGGCGCGCGCTCCCCCTCAAAGTTAGTATATATAGGCGCCAAAGGCGCCTTAGAAAAGTCTTAGAGTCAAGTCTTAGAGTCGGTTGACCAAAAATGGATTTCATAAAAAGTACCAAAGGGGGACCCTTTGGGTCGGCAGGGGGTCGAATCCCCAAGAAGGGGCGTCCGCCCCCTTATGTCCTCCGCCGAATCCCTGAAGGGCGGAGAAAGGCGTCCGCCTCACTCCCCCCCCCCCCCCCCCCAAATCCGCCCCTGCTCAATCCTATGGTGAATTTCCGTTAAATGCTTTGCTCTGAAAGATCTTGAGCTCGAGTTTACCGTAGAAGGGGTTTGCTAGATTATTTTAAATCGTTTCTCTACTCATTTCAGAGCAATTGCAGATCGCTGACTCTAAGCGCTCCGTTTTGGAGCAGCTCTTGAACGACGAAGAAGACTTCTTGGGACGAAAAATTGGCCTCATTATTGACGAGTGTATGGTGTCTACTGAAAAAGAGACACTTCAAATGGGAGACGGAGTTGCGAACTTGTTTCCGTTGTTTGATATGGTCTGCATGAATGTCTCTGTTGGGGGTCAAATGGAGTGCAAGCATGGTCATTATGGACTCATCTACCCAGCTGGGTTCCACAGATATGTGCTGAATGTCGGATACAGAAGCAGCAGTAGTATTCTTCATTTCAATTCCAAGATGCTGCATAAAACAACCAGGTACAATGAACCACGTTTGGACTAGAATCCCTTTAATTCCCTCTACTGGAAATGCTTTACGTTTAATAGGTACCTGACGGTATGATTCAATTCCTTTAAAAAATTTACTCAGTCGAGATCCCCGATTACCTTCCTCACGCGCCGATGTTAATTTCGTGAGCGAATGATCATTGACTAAAAAGAGTTTTATAGTCAAGGATTAAATCTGGAAATATCAAGTTTCGGTCACACTAGTCTGGAAATTAGTCGCGGTAGTCGGGAAACCAGTTGCAAAACAGTTTAAAAATTGGTCGCGACTGTCTGAAAACTAAAACTAAGATGTTATAGTCTGAAAGCAAGCCGCGATAGTGTGAAAAGTTGTAGATTTATCCTGTGACGAGCGCTTTGAAAACACGATTTGAAACTCGTGCAATTTAAGGAGTGTAAATTAAACTTTCATGGCTTATTTTCTATAAAAAGTCTGCTTGCTTCTTTACTCCCCCAGAATTAGGCTAATACTCGAAAATTTCAAACCGGTTACCTCTACTCAAAATTTTAAAATGTTATTCGAATAACAACTGAAAGGACTTTTTTATGATGTATCATTTGATGCATTCCGATAATTGTTTAAGGTACCAGACTTCGCTTTTACGTTAATCGCACGAATTACAGTCGTGTTCTCTCAAGTTGTTACACTTTGTTTTTTGTTCATATTTTCAACCAAGTTTAATGCATTAAATGGGCTATATCTTTTGATTAAGTTAACCCAACGTCGTGATTCTTGGCAAGTAGTTTACACTTGCATTTTCACACGATAGTATGTCCTGCGTAAACGTTTGTTCACAATGGTGTGAACAATTTTTGTATTATTTTCTGATGGCACGGGAAACCCCAATTCTGTTAAGAAATCGGATTATACAGCTGAAAAAAAATAACCAGAAGCAAAGCCACATGGCCAATGCCTTAGTGATTTCTCGTATGACTGTGCACAGAATCCTCAAATTGTATGAAGCAGAAGGATCAGCTGCAAAAAAAAATTAAGAAAAAAAATCTTACCTTTCGCGACAAAAATCGGCTCCGACGACTCATCAAGAAATACCGAAATGGATCAGTTCGAGAGATCACAGGACATTTTAATCAAAGTCAGGATAAGAAAAGGTGTATATCTTTTGTATTCAAACAAATAAAACTGCTTGGCGCGTCAAAAGTTGTGCAGAAAAAGCAAATGATTATCAGGAAATATAACAAACTTCGCCGTAGAAAGTGGGCTCGTGAACGAAAATCATGGAATTTTCTAGACTGGCGAAAATATATTTTTTCAGACGAGTGCAAGGTCGAAGTGAACAAAATTAAGAAGACTTTATTCTTGAATTTCAAGGCGGATCCTGGATGGATGAATCCCCAAGAAAAGAAATCAAAACGCTTTTTTTCCGTAATGATTTGGGGTTGCGTGACCTACCACGGATTTCGCAAATTAGAGAAGAGTAATGGAACTCTCAACAGCGAAAAACACCAGGAAATAATAGAGCAAAATCTGCCGGATGTTATCAACAGCTTTCATGGAGACGAGTATGTATTCCAACAGAACAACGCCCCCTGCCATGTTTCAAATTTAATGAATACGTTTTTCACAGAAAAAGACATCGTAACGACTACATGGCCCCCTCATTCACCCGACATTAATATCATTGAAAACCTGTGGAAGATGCTAAAGAATTCTTTAAAAGATAGCAACATCGAATTTCGATCTAGAGACCAGTTGTATGAAGTAACAGAAAAACACTGGAATCTGATTACTCAAGATGCCATTAACAAACTGTATGATTCCTTGCCTCGGCGCGTGGCTGAAGTGCCATTAACAAACTTTATGATTCCTTGCCTCGGCGCATGGCTGAAGTATTGAAGATGAGGGGTGAAATAACCAAGTATTAGACCTTTTCGATGTTTTTGTTCCGTTATTCTATCTGTAACACAAGGCGAGCAATTTAAGTGTTTGTTTCTGTACATTGTGTTTTTTTTTGTCGCAAAAGTGTAACAACTTGAGAGAACACGACTGTACATCGCGCAATACTTGTCCCAACTTGACAAAATTGGCAACATTTAAATCTTAATAAAGTTACGAAAATTGATCACAGAGTGAAGCTCTTTTTAATTTTGAGTTCATGACAACAATACCTTTCGACTGATATAAAAAAACTCGGTCAAAAGTTGCTAATTAAAAAAAAGAATTTCGTCTGTAGAAAAAATCACCTCGGGCACAAATAAAACGTCATTTTCTTCAAAAAAAGTAAAAAACTGAAAACAACAGAAAAAAAACAAATATCATAGCAACTTATGCAACAAATGAACCAAAAATGTTTTTGCAAGGTCAATCAATCGAAGAACGAATCAAATCATCGAAAAACAAACCTAAGAACGGAACTGAAAAACTAAAACATCAAAACAAACAAGACTCCTCGTATAAGGGCGAAGTCTTGAATATTTCGAGTACTTTTTAAAGTTTATGGAGCAGTAATAACATAAAAAAGTAAATTTATATGAAAGAAAATTAATTTGAGATTTTTTTGTAAAAATAATCCCCCCACACGCCATATTAAGTACAAAGTGATAGATTTTGCTCCTAGTAACATAGTGATTATGGCAAATAAGTTTCCTTTGACCAATTTGGAATGATTTCTCAGAAGGATAAAGCCTCTGCTTAAATTTTAACAGCGCGAAATATATCGCGCGTTAATTGTCCCAAGTTGGCCAAAATGGCAATCTTTGAACCCACACTACTTTACAAAAAATGATCACAAGTAAAACATCTTTTCAATTTAGGCTCAGGACAAAATTATTTTGAACGATGTATAAAAACATTCTGTCAAAAACGGCTAGTTACAAAATCGAAGTTTAATTGAAGAAACAAAACCCCCAAACACAAATATTCCGTTACTTTCGCTACAAAAGTGGGGACAAAAGCAATAAAAACTGCTCGTATCAGGGCAAAGCCTTGAATGTTCCGACTGCCTTTTAAGGTTTATGAAGCAGTAACAACATTAAAAAATTAAATGAAAGAAAACAAAATGAAAAAAAATTGATGTTTTTGACAAAAAATCAACCGAGTTTGTGTATTTCTGTGTACGGTTAGCATGGCAAAGTATATGTCATATGTTTTTTGTTCTAAACTTTTCCCAGCTCTTGAAAATTTTTTCAAAATCGAATTGGTTTTGATCGACTGAACAGTTCATCGCAAAACTTATATAGGATTTTATATTTACTTTTTCTCACTTTTGATGCATCAAAGCAAGTCTAATGATGAAATGATCAAACTGTTTAAGAAATTGATTCAAGATAATAGCGCAATAAAATCCAGTCGAGAGCTGATTTTTATAAAACACGGTACTAAACATTGCATATTTTTGTAAGTTGTGTAGAACATCAATTTGGTCGACCTAAAAAAATCGACAAAATGTTCAATTTTTTTTGAAAATCCGCCCCCCATCTCGAGAAAATCCTAGATGTATATGTATCACTCTTTTTTAAGCTCAAGGCGCAATGTGCGCAACAACCGCTAACTTCGTTTGTTTAGGAAACACATTTGTGGAACAAGCATTGTCTCCATCTCGCCACGAGTTCCGCACGAAGACAATATTCAAGTGCTACTTGAAAGTGATGCCGAGAAAAGGTATCAAATTGTAGAAGATTGGCGCAAAGAACTCGTCAACGCAGATTCGATGGGTATCATTATTTTTCGCAAGAATAGCGATGTCGAGAATGAAACCGATAGTTGTCAAAACTCGAGCTTTCTTGAGAGATTTGAAGCTGACGACGAACAAACCTTTGCAAACGATGCGTTGGAAGATTATCGAAAGCTCTTGTTTTCGGGATGCGAATTTGATGATGTTCTGATCATATTGGAATCTGATGTCAGTATTTACGACAAAAGAAAAGTGGTTGAATGTGACGGTTCAACTTATGGACAAACTTTCGGGCAAAATCTTCTGCTAGCTACCACTCGAGCAAAGAAGACTTTAAAAATTGTAGTCAAGCATGAGTGGGAAAAGAAAGAATTGGATAATCTGATCAGAGACGAGAACCAACTGATTGTAGCCCAGGTGCGGGGAAATGAAGAGAGTGAACGGAAGACATTCGTGGACAAACTGAAAAGAGGAACAAAAGAGGAACTGTGTGATGTCATCCGGGTTTCGGTCCAGCGACAGGAGACAAAACTGTTTGAAGACGCGTTCGCAGCAGGGGCAGCCATATCGAGCAGTGGGGCACTCGAAGACCACATGGCTGAATTGTTTATCGATGCCGTGCTGCCTGGATGCATTGGAAGGCAGAAAAGCCAAAAGTTTCTCAGACATCTTTCAGACTTCGCAAAACGCAAGTCCTTCAAACACCTGATAAATAGCCTTGAGGGCGACAGAAAGAATAAGATGATTCTTTGGGTAAATTCTGCATATAGCCGAGATGCGATCGAAACTTTTGAATGGCGAGTGCAGTTTGGCAGGCCTATTTTTGATACCCAGGAAAAGGCAAAGTTTTTCAGAGAAGTGCTGATTTCAGCTATGAAAGAAGGCTCACTAAAAGTAGTCGATCATGCATTTGAAAAAGCATCGAAGTTCTTTGATGTTCACGCTGATGATATAAGCAAGTTGATTGTGAGCCAAAGTTTTGAGATCGATTTTGTTGAGAGTCAGTCCCTTCTGTCGATTGCAACTTGGACCAACAGAGACCACAAACTAGTGGAATACTTAATGAGAAAAATACTTAAATACAAAGACAGCGCCAATGCAAGCATGATAGCAAAAGTTTTACAGCAAGCGATGGCGTGGTCCGTTCAATATGGATCTTTCTTGATGCTTCGAGAACTCATTGCAGAAGAAGAGCAGCACTTTGTTCTTCTGATAGAATTTCTGAAGGAAATGAACCCCCAGGCACCAATCAAGGCACCCTTTCATTGTAAAAAGAGCTTCATTGAGCGGGTTAAGAACTTCGCTCAATCCGCAGAAAATGCAAAATGGAGCGACGACGAGAGAAAATTATTGGTATTCATCCAAGATCTCGAAAATAGACTGGAGTCGGCCGAACTTGATAGTTTGGGATGAAAGTGACTTCGAACTATGACGACTGTGGAATGGGCGGTACAGAACACAAACCCACTCAAACGATTACAGAGAATCCGATTTCACTCTGGAACAAAACAAAGATATTTGCTTGTGTAACCACATCTTTCGGAATGTTATCAGCAAACTCACCTTAGTTGAACTCCTCTCTGTAATTCCTCAAACCAATCCCACTCCCCACAATCCCACAAACAATCCCAATCACGACCCCACCCCCCCAGAGTCACAACGCAACTTTTGTCGTCAATTTCCTGTCGTCCTAATGAATTTGATTCCTTTTTTTTTCAGTTAGCTAATTTTTGTTTAACAATAGCTTAATTTTATAGAACAGTAATTTGATACCAAAGAAAGTGTTTTACGATTAATATTTCATAAAATTATATCGAAAAAATTAGTTGATAACATTTCAGCTTATTCTTTAAAAGAAGACATTCATTTGAGTTCAGATATTTCTCATAAACGTTTCTGTTTTTCCTATCCATATATCTTTTACTGTGCACATGACCATTTTGACAGCATTCAGTCTATGATTCATATAAGAAACATAGATACAAGTTACATTGAAACTCCATTGATCAATAATGACACACATAAATTTTTCTAGGAATGCAAAAGAAAACAAATACCCATTGACTTAATTGATTTATTTTATAGATTAGATTGCAGGCTTGAAAAACGCAAAAAGAAATTTTTGTTGCAATTTTTACCAAGGTTTTCTGCAAAATGGAATTGTCAACAAGTTTTTTTTATAGAAGAACAAAATAGGAACCCGTTGAAGATCGGTGTAAGAGGCATATTCAACAACAAGTGTCATCAAAAACTGAATCACAAACAAAAAAAATGAACAATTTCAAAAAATCAAATTCTAAAATTTTTTCTATTTTTTTTTCGCATAAATACATTAGAAGAGCTTAAATGCTTTTAACTAATACATTAGAATATTTTAAATGCTTTTAACTCAAGAATCCAAAAACTCAAAAACCTCAAATAATGCAACGGTTGGACAATTTGTTCAAACGTTTTTTTAAAATTGAGCAAATCAGGACCAAAAAGGCTTTAATACGATATATCACTCAACCAATTTCGATGATCCTTGTGATGCGTGACTTCGAGTGGACGCGTGGAAACTAAAAAACACCCGAAGGCACAGTGCCTCCCTATTTTCAATGGTCGGAACAAAAAAGGGGGGGTTCTAAAATTCCTAACGGGGTTCGAATTTGGAATACGTAGCTTTGCAGTTAACTGTTTTAGTTCTACTCCACCACATTATATACAATTTCTCCAGAAAATTGTCAGTTCACACTGAACGCTCACTTAACTAAGATTTTGATGTGCGCTGACTTAAGTAAGTTATTGATGTGAGCCCCAGAAAACAAATATGATATTTTTTTTGATAAACTTAGAGTTGTCTGAATTTTTTCTGGTTCCTCGACAAAAAACCACTGGTTTATTCAATGTTCAATGCCGCGGCAATCTCTGTATTTAGACTTTTGATAACCTTCTATGTAGAAAAAGACTTCAAAAACTAGATATATAGCTGAATGTTTTGTAATATTTGGCAATATATGAATTAGTTACTTGTACAATGATGAGCCATATTTGATCTCTAATGATATTTTGTCAACAGAGTGCTAGCCATAACCTGGCCTTAAAGATTTGACTGATGCATAGAAAAACAAGGAATAACGGTTTCGGCAATAGTACCTATGTTTTAGGGTATTTCATTTTATGTGATGGGCATTTTTTGCCAAATTTCCAAAAAACTGCCAAATGGGGACATTTGGATTAGTTTTTGCATATTTCGCATGTTAGTATAGCTCTAAATTTGTTCAAATTTGAAAAAGGGCACGCTAACTGGTCCGAAAAAAAATGAGATTATATTCAAAATCTATTTTCATCTGAACTTTTTTCTTGAACAAAACATGGACGCAAAGCTTACTTCAGATGCCCTAAAGAAAAGTCAGAACATCCAAGATTTTCCTTGATACCGGAATTTATCTTCGTTTCTTCTACATTTAGTTAATTTTGGAAAGATATATTCCTACTTATTTGATATTCTCAAATTATTATCACAACTGTTTATCATAATTAAAACAGACCGATAGTGAAAATGAAAATGCTCGTATCAGGGCGAAGCTCTAAATGCTAAATGTTATGACTGCCTCTTAAGGTCTATGGAGAAGTATTGTCAAGAAAAAATTGAAAGTAATAAAACGAAAAAAAAAACTTTTTTTTTATTTAAGATTTTTTGTGAAAATCAACTCCCACGCCATATAAAGTACAAAGTGATAAACTTCGCTCCTATTAACAAATTAGTTATGTCAAATAAGCTTTCTTCAACCAATTTGGAAAGATTTCTAAGACGGATTAAATTCACGCTTACGTGTTAATAGCGCGAAATATATCGCGCGTTGATTGTCCCAAACTGACCAAAGTTGCAACCTTTAAACCCCAATATTTCCAAAAAAAGATCACAGTTGAAATATTTTTCACAAATTTAAGCTCAGGACAACAGTATCTTTTGCATGATATAGAAATGGCTAGTGAAAAAGTCAAATTTTGTCTGAAGAAAAAAAACCACCCTGAACACAAATATTCCGTTACTTTCGTTAATGAAAATTAGAACAAAAAAATTAAGTAGATTTAATTCTCCATGCTTTCTAAAATTATTCGAACAGATCCAGTCAAATTTTTTTAGATGAAACAAATTTTAACGAAATAAAAGAGCCACAACCTGTATAGATGAGAAAACTAAAACTTCTTGTTACGTAATAGGAAACAAAACAGATGTAATTAAACAGGGAAAACCGTCACATTTACCCAAACGATTAAATTATCCTAATTTCTCCAAGTTAGGGTAACAAAAAAAAATCAAAAGACCAGAAAAATTTTATATGAGTAATAGCTTGCTTCCATGGATTAATATAGCAAAAAATTGCAACTACAGTTTGATAACGCAAAAATATTTTCATGTATCTCGGTACAATTTATTTCGACTATCTCATATAGAACCAACAGCAGTATTTTTAACCCACATCTAGTTTCAAGCGTTAACAATCGGTCATTTTATAGTTTTAGTAACAGTCTTACTATAATTGAGAGAAAAAAAACGATTTCAACCAAATCGTAATTGATTAAAGTTTTTGTTTTTGAAATCAAATTATAATCAATCATAGAACTTTTATCGATTATACTTGATTATTAAACCATTTTTTTCTACAATACAATTATTGTCAATTATCTTGATTCCAACTCCTAATTTGTATATTTTGCTTTAAAAAACCTTTATATTTGAATAGAATGTCTTCTATTTTTTTCAACCTTGCATCTGGAATGCTTATGCTTTTCCTTAGACGTTGGTGTAAGCAAAAAACGAAAAAATTGTTTTCAAATTTTTCAAATCAACTCAATTTTACAAAGTTTTTTGTTCCCAATGCTTCTCCGTTTGAGTTGTTACATGATTCACATTTGAAGTATTTTCAACCGCCAAATTTTTGGCAACTTGATTTAACCTTATGACTTTTTTGGAAGATTTCTTTTTCATAGACCGCTATAATTATTCAAGTACAATGAAGTACTCTCGATGAAACTTTTGTTTCGTGGTAAAACTGTGAACAGATGAACCAAAGTGTGACAAGACATTTCGCTGACAGAGCTTCTGTTATTGAGAGCAAAATAAAAACCATTAGGATATGATTAAAATTTTGGAATAAGAAATTATAATTGTTTATAACGAATTACAATTGTCTTAAAGAGTTTTTTGCATGTAATAAAAACAATTCAAACCGATTAAAAGAGATTATAATACCTTGGAAAAAGTCGACATTATAAATTATTTAAATCTTTTAGAAACCTAATTTTGGTAGATACGATCAATTATAATTGTTCAAAAAACCGTAATAATCCGTTAAAAACAATTACAGCCCATGTCGCCAAAAAACTTTGTCAAAAATCAGATCTCCATAGCTTTTTGAGATAGAAAACATTTTGATCCAATTTTTGGTTGCTTCAAAGCAACCTTCCCATAAATCGAGCAATTCGAAAGTTTTTGGCTATCAGAGAAAAAAAAATGACTCTCCTAAAGTTTTTGTTTCAATTTTTTTATAATGCAATAAAAATTGGCACAGTGAACTACTTAACAATTGTGAACATATATTTTTTTCATATCTCACATCGCAAAACTTCCCGCCCGGTTGTCCGTGTATCATCATCAATTATATTGTCATTTTTATGCCCAGTTTCTATAAAATTACAAAAAATTGATTATAATAAATTAAAAATTTGAATAAAATCCTACTATTTTTATTACAATCGATAATAATCTATAAACAATGCATTATAATCTTAAAATTTTTCACGTCAAAAAATTCCTTAAAATTCATTAAAAACGATTAAAAAGGATTTTTTGAAAGGTTATTCATGAAAATTACAATTGTTTTTCAAAATTTTTTGATTTCGTGTTTAGTGCATTTGCTCCGCATTACGTTTCATAATTTTTTTTACTTTTTCTGTCTGCTTTTTCAATTCATTGTAGTTTAACACTATTTCACTGTTTCTTAATGTTTTAACGGGGGGGGGGTGGTAACATTTGAATGTTATACATTTCCCACGTACCCTTCGTTCAAACTGCGCTGGTTGAATTTTTGAGGTAATTGAAATATTAACCCACCACCCCCCCTTTTACCACAACCGCTAGTCTTCGCTTGCACTCCCCCCACGCCCTTGGGGGCTGCTGGTTAAACAAGGGGGATTTTTAATTGGTAAAATTGGGGGGGGGGGGGCTTAATGATTCACCAAATTAACCCTTTGTGTCAACTATAATCCTTCTGTTTTTATTTCAAGTTAATCCACTACAATCGATAATAATCTATAAACAATCCCCCCACCCCACCACCCCAGTTTATTCCCCCAGTTTTTTTATCCCCTTCAGTTGGGTGTGTAAAAAGTTTGGGAGGACAACGTCTTCAGAAACTAAGTTAATTAAGAGAGTGTGGATGCACCAGGCGAAGAGTTCAAAACAGCCAAAAATTACTTTATTTGAATGGAATTTGCATGCCTGTCTAACTCATATTACTCATGGCTGCAATAACTCTAACGCATTAATTACATAACCAATATGTAATATATAGGTATTTTCGGCTGGCGGCTCTTTTTCCTTCCCCCCCACCTGCAAATTTTTACATGTAAATTTGTTGACCACGTTGTCCGATTGTGATGAAAATTTACATGCAGACTAATAAAGCCACGACAAACATATTTAGTCTTCATACTCAACCTCGTAAAACCACTCGTTACACATATATATATATTGAAGCTCGTGTGAGGTGGAAGGGGGGGGGGGGAGGAAAAGGAGCCCAGCTGGCTTAGATGTTAGCACTATTTAAACCTCTTCATGAAAACATTTTTTTGTGCAGCTGTCGCAAAAGCACAAGCTGTTTTCGAGGGTGGTATCCTTGCTTTACCTACGAGCAGAGGCGGATTTGGGGGGGGGGGGATGGGTGCGGGGGGCAGACGCTTTCTTGCCGGCCCAAAGGGTCCCCCTTTTGAACTATTTTCAGATATCCAATTTTGGCTGACGGACTCTAAATTTTTTCTAAAGGCGTCTTCGGCGCCAATATATACTTATTTTAACGGGGAGCGCGCCACAAAAAAAAACGCAATTTTTTGGTAAAATTTTCTAAAATGCCTAAAAACGCCTTTCTGGCCTGTTTTTTTTTTTCAAAGTTTTGCGTGCGCGCAGAAATTTTGGCCAAAACAGGGAATTTTTAGCGCTATGGGAGAGCTCGCGGAAAAAAGGTCGACAAAATTTCGAAAATTTTTTGAAAATCCAACCCCCCCCCCCTCCCCCCTCGAGAAAATCCTAGGCGCTTTTTCCTCCCCCCCCCCCCCCCCCCAACTCACACGAGCTTCAATATATTAGTGTAACGAGTGGTTTTAGGAGGTTGAGTATGAAGGTCAAATATGTTTGTCGTGGCCTTATTAGTCTATATGTAAATTTTCAGAACAATCGGACAATGTGGTCAACAAATTTACATGTAAAGTTTTGCGGGCGGGGGGGGGGAAGGAAAAAGAGCCAAATCCTAGATCCGCCCCTGCCTACGAGAGACCAAAATCATCAATTTAACCTGCCACAATTCAAGTCCTTAATTATGGCTATTTTTAAAGTCTTCAAATCCATGTTTCCAGGGGCTGAACTGGACTCTCCAAACGGGTAGAAGCTTAGAATTGTGCGACTTACTCAAGAATCCTTGGATTCATAAACAATTACATTTATTACAATTTATTATTTATAAGATACGCACATTTAAAGCAATTTTTAAATAGCCGGGATTTATATTTAAAAAATTATCACAATCAAATTTCTAGAAACAGTATATAGAGTGTAATTAACCATGTTTTTAATATAAATTATCCTGTGAAAATCATTTGAAAATCAACTGAAAAAAATGTCTGATCACAAGTCATCGACGTTTTCGTGTCGTCTCAGTCTTCCGGCAGGAGGTGGAGCAGCGGTGCTAGACCCTCCGCCACCCCCTCCTCCGCCACCACCACCACCACCGCCGCCGCCTCCACCACCACCGCCACCTCCGCCGCCACCTGTATTGTTTCCACCTCCTCCTCCACCCGGAGCTCCACCAGGGGCGATACTCGGAACACCAGACACGACTCCAATGGTTTCGTTTTTGGGGTAAGTGTCCTCTTTGTAATTAAAGAGATCATCCAGGACATCGTCGACTCCTGCGAACTCTATCTTTCCTCCGGCGTCCACGGCGTAGTAGTGGGCTATCATGGTACCGCCAGAACTAACCCTGGTGCACTTGATAGGGAAGAAATATACGGTGCCTTTTGCAGCCGCCTCATCCTTCGCCTGAAATAGTCTAAAAATGTCTTTGATATCAAAAAGTTATTAAGTCAAAGCAAATGACATCTGTTTTTAGATAGCAGGAGTGTTACTTAAAGCTTTTTCAATTATTTTCACACGCATTAAAAAATGTATTTTCCACGTTCTTTTATAAATAGAAGAATGTGGAATAGTTTTCATAGTGAAACATTTTTGGAAATTCGTGTGAAAATAATTGAAAAACTGTTAGAAAACACTCCTACTCTCTAAAAAAAGATGTCATTTGCTATCATTTAATAATTCTTGCAGATGGAATTTTTGATTCAAGATACATGAGTTATTCAAGCATGCAAAAATATACTCATGTATCTCTTAATTCCAATTTTTGAAAAAAAAAACATGAAAAAACGTTGTTGGTTGAGTTTTTTTGGCAAAAACTAACCCATTTGGAGAGCCAGTTCAATAAATAGGTAAGTTTCTGTTCCGCTCGGAATTCTGAAAAAAAATATACAATTTTAAATACTTCTTGTCACTTTTTGGATATTTGACCTTTCGGATTTCTGCACGGTAGTCTTTGTCGTCCATTCAGCAAAATTAACTTCAAATGAGCTTAAAACAAGTCGCAGGTCAAGGCGCCGAAAAAACTTCAGCTTACACAAATTCAATTTGTTTTCTACATAAACAACCACGCGAAGCAAATAATGGAAAAATCAAGACAAAAATTTTGCTGAAAAATTCTTCGTTTGTTGTTTTATAATTCACTTTCAACTTTTTATCATATTGCAAAAAAATCAAGTATTCAAATTAATAATTTAAAATCTAATTCGGTGAAAAGAAAAAAGTTGGTTATAAAAAGGATGTTTGCTTATAGAAGCCTTTATTCGCACCTCAAACAGGTACGTGTTCTCTTGATCCATCAACTCGAAATTAGTGCAGAGCGGGGATTCGGTTGAGTCCTGAAGAAGCGACTCTTGTTTGCTAGTATCGTTGCTTCGCTTCCAATCAAGAGTACTTTTAATTTTGCTATTGCCCAGAGGTTTGTTAACATCTTTGGTGAGGCCGTCGAACTTCTGAACAATGCCCACACCTATTCTAAAATCGAGCGTGAATTCAAAAAAAGACTTTCTTTTTTTGGTTGAGCAAACTTTCTTGTGACCTCTCTTTTGTTTGTTGTGTTAAAACTTAGATATCGATCGACTAAAGAAGCTCTTTTTAACATTTGAACCCGGGTGTTCCAATTGCCCTTCAACTTTCAAAGCTTTTGACAACAAAACAATCATATATATTTATTTTCAAAAACCGACGCGACTGAGAAATTCACAACTCGTTTTATACAAAAATTTCACTCAATTTGCACCGTCGTTGTTCCGATAGCGCTCGAAAAACAACACCCGCACTCAGTAAAAAGAGAAAATTATTCTACTTTTATCAAAAAATATAGTAAATAAAAGCTTCAAAATTACATGTTTCAACTCTTCATAATGATAATCAATTATCAATTATCAATCTTCTATACAAATCAACCCTCAATCCCTAATTTTGCAAAACTGTTGTCACAACAAAAGCTGCACCATAAGAACGTCATACCAAAAAATATCCCTAAATAAAATCCCCTATAATCATTCAAGACCCCTAATTTTGAAAAAAAAAATTGAATTTTAATTGAAACAAAACTAATTTATTATTTTTTAAAAAACAATTTTCTAATCCGTCTTTAACTCAATTAAATTGTAAAATTTTAAAATTAATTTTAGTATTTTGGTTAAGACCACAAAATAAGCATTTAATTCGATTATAAATTCTCATTAATGAATGCAGGTATAGCGCAGCCTACGTTTCTTCAGTCAGTTTCAAGTTTAATAAAGAAAACTCGAATGGGGTTGTGTTTAGTTTTATGACGATGATTTTTCAGCCGTATTTTGAATTTGAGAAGAAAAATTCTATTCATTTATCTCAGTGTTTTTTCTTTAAGACCGTTTTTTTTTGTTTGAGACCATTTTGAACGGAGTTCTTAACAAAAATGAAATTCCAAGGCATTCATTCTCTAATTTTTAATGTTCCGACTTTCGATACGAAAGTAACGGAATATTTGTGCTTGGGTTAGGTTTTTTTTCTTCAGACAAATTTCGACTTTTTAACAAGCCATTTTTGACGGAGATTTAATCCGTCTTAGAAATTGTTCCAAATTGGTTGAAAGAAGCTTGTTTGCCATAATTGATTTGTTACATGGAGTAAAATCTATTTTTTTGTTGTTTATATGGCGTGTGGGGGGAGTATTTTTTTAAGAAAAAAATTCAAGTTTTAGAAAAAAATGTTTCGTTTTTTTATTACGTTTAATTTGCTATTTATATTTGTTATTACTGCTGCATAAACCTTAAAAGGCAGTCGAAACATTCAGGTCTTTGCCCTGATACGAGCAGTCTTGTTTATTTAAAGTTTTTATACCTGCCTCTTCTAGTTTTTAAAAGGCTTAAGTAATTGATTATTTTGCCAATTTTTTGTCAATTATAATTAGTTATAAATACTAAAATTATTTGCTGAATGTAACTAAAACCATGAGCTAATTTTTTTGGTGGTTATTAAATGCTTATATTGAAACAACTCAAAAAGGGACAAAAATAAAACAAAACTGAATTGATTTGATAACTGCTAAACAATTTTTCGACGTTTCACATAACCAACTTCTAGGAAATGTGCAAAACACTAGCGATTTAGATGCAAGATCGAAGACACAATGGGCAAGTAAAAGTGATAACAAGATTGCTCGTATCAGGGCGAAGCCCTGAATGTTCCAACTGCCTTTTAAGGTTTATGGAGCAGTAATAACATTTAAAAAAAATTAAATGTAATAAAATAAAATGAATTTTTTTCTAAAATTTGAAATTTTTTGATTGAAAATCATCCCCACACACGCCATATACAATACAAAAGGACAAATTTTGCTCCATGTAACAAGTAAGCTTCTTTCAATCAATTTGAAACAATTTCTAAGACGAGTTAAATTCACGCTTATGTGTTAATAGCGCGAAATATATCGCGCGTTAATTGTCCCAAACTGACCAAAGTTGCAACCTTTAAAACCCAATATTTCGATAAAATGATCACAGTTGAAATATTTTTCACAAATGTAAGCTCAGGACAACAGTATTTTTCGAATGATGTAACAGTATTTCGTCAAAAATGGCAAGTTAAAAAGTCGGCATTTGTGTGAAGAAAAAAAACCACCCCGAGCACAAATATTCCGTTACTTTTGCATCGAAAGTCGGAACAATATTCAAAAAATAAATCGATATAAAAATAATAATTAATTTTTATCAATTATAACTGAGTAGAAAAACATATGGGTTAGAAAGTGACTAAAAAATGATTGAAATGTTTCATAATTGATTATAACTTGCTTTCAAAAAAAATATAATAGACAATTAATTGATTAAAATAGATTTTTTCTCACATTCAAAAAAACTAAATTTTTCTCTTTTTGTAAAGTTGCTAAATGCTCATTTTATGATACCTAAAAACGAAACTAATTCCCGAAAATTCATCTTGTTTTATATACACTTACTCAGTTTCGCTGCCTTGGGCCACTACTCTGAGTCCATATGAGCGACCACAGTCCACTACGTACCCGATACAAAACTGGCTCTTCGCTAAAACACCCAAAGTAATTAGGAACATTTTGGCCAAGGGAGAACAAAAAAGTTTCGAGCATCTCAAAAATGACTTTTCCGTTTTTCTTAAATAAAAACGATTGAAGATGATGGGAGTAATCAAAAGAAAACAGTTTTGAGCATCAAAATTTGCTTCAATTCTTATATCGCCGTTTTTTTTCCTAAATAGCAATCCCAAGTTGGCCAAAAAAGAGCAATCACTTTGAACTGTGTTTGACCGTGTTCAATCTCAACCAGTCAGCTGCAAACATTCTTTGTTCTTTTAATAAAGGGTGCAATTAGCAAACGGAAATTGCAGTAAATTTACTATAGATATGAAAACCTAACTACATTATAGTTTTATCAATTCAAATCCAAGAATTATAAGATTTATCTTTCCCGTTGTCCTAACAAGAAAAAACTTGAAGAAAAAAAACTTGTTGAAAGCTGACCATCAGATAGTAGATTTTAATACAAAAATTGGGAGCCGGTTTTAGTAGTTTTGCATCCACCGGCGACCTTGTGAGTTGTCGCTTTCCTTAAGTTTTGCGAATTGTATTTCTGTCGAGTAGACGTTAACTGTTTAGCAATTTGTTGCCCGGTACCTAATTTCGTAAATCAAGTTACATCTCAACTTTACTTTCCTGGACCTTTAAGTTTACTGGACGTTGCTTTTTTTGGTTGTTTCAAAAAATAATGTTAACGGAGTTTTTTGGGGAACAAACAAAAGGATGCTGCACAAAACGGTTATACAAGTAAAAGATAGTTAAAGTGAAGCAAAGTGCACTCTTTAAAAAGAATTTTCCCCCTTCGTAAAACCTTTTTGAACACTTTTCAACTATCTAGTTTTTCAAGTCGAAAACAAAAAGCCTACGGCACTCTTTGTGATCATAAGCTCATTCATGTGAGATTGCGTGCAATTTTTATCCTAGGAGTAGTTCATTAGCGCACACACGCACGCACGCACGCACAAATTTCTTTCTTTCAATATAAGTTAGGTTTGCAATCTTGGGTGGTATACATTTTTTTTGAATATTTGCGGAACCAAAAATCTTCATTTTCAAAAAACGAGGAATTAAAAGTAATTTCAAACGCACTACTCTTCGGCTTTTCATACGAGCGAAAAACCCTCGGTCGCTTGTTAACCGAGCAGAAACCAAAAATAGGGAACGGGTTCATTGCCATTTGAGTGTATATTATGTCCAACAGGTCAGGCGGGTCCCTGTCTCGACTGAAGTGAGGTCCAAACCACACCTTGCCCCCCTGTGGATCGCAGTTGGCTTGATTGGCAGCTGAAACAATCAACTTATGTTTCTGATTTGTCAGATTGCTAATTTCAGCATGAGGTAATTTAAAGCAAAGTAAAATTGGTTTTCAAAAATACTGGAAAAATGATTCTTTGTTTCAGACCCAATACATGTTCGCAGATATAAATGTATACAAAACTGCTTGCATATGAGGGCAAAGCCCTGAACATTCTGACCGCCTCTTAATTGATTTTGAGGCAAACTATACACCTTCGGATAGAAGAATAACAAATTTGAAATGCTAAAAATCAGTTTCTCATAGACTTAAAATAAAACATAATTAACTTCTAGTCAAGGCATGAAATTTTATTCAAATGAATTTATTATAAATTTTTATTGATTTTTGGCAAAAATGTTCACAGTTTTTTTTACCATATAATACTGACTTATTTGAAGACTTCAGCTAGTCTGAGATAAGATAGTGTTAGGAAATTCCTGAGGAACTCAACCTGATTTTCGAAAAATGAAACAGCCAGAAATGACAAAAAACATTGTCGAATTAACAAGGTTCAAAGGCTAAATCAGCATACACGGCAATATACAGCTAAATAAAACTTTTGACCGACGCTTCTCAATGAGCCTTTGCATCTTGCCCATGCATGAATACTTTTAAAAATCTCATTTAAGAAGGTTGCACTTATTACCCTCAGTAAACTTAAGCTTCTGTGACTAGCGCATTTTTGACCGTATAACAAATAAATTTAATCAAGCGACCAAGCTGCATGAGAAATTTTGGCAAAAAAAATAAAGTTCCTTCAACTAAAGATTAGGGGAACAAAATGTCTCTTCAAGTTGCAAGTGCAACTCTACATATCAACGCTACAGTGAAAGGCAAGGACAAAGTTAACATCCGCCCCCCCCCAAATTCGTTTTAGGGGTGAAAATGTTAACTTGGTTCTTAGTTCGAATTTGGGGGTGGTATTTCAACTTGATTCAAATGGAAAATGCTTTTTTCTCTCAAATACTATCAAACGTCACACCGAAAATAACTTTCTAGACAAGGATAATACGGGGAGGGTTCTCATGCTTGAAGGACCGAATGCTTGAAAAATTTCAACTAATCAAAATCGCTAAGCGTTTCTACTGGCTAAATGCCTTCCTCATAAAATCGAAGTCAATATTAACAGAAAAAGTATTAAATCAGAAATTGTTACAAATTGCGGGTTACAACCGCAATACTATTCAGATAATCATCAAGATTGATGAGGTCAAAATCATCAGAATTTTTCAGTCTTGAAAACTCATCTGCTTATTATCTAATCGGTCATTATTAACACTAATGGCTTGGATTCATTTTCTTACTTTGAGATTTTCGCGATTTACTTTGAGATTTTGAATACTCAATTCTGATTGGCTGAAAGTAAGCTAAAATTAATTTCAAGCATTCGGTCCTTCAAGCATGAGGGACGCCACCGGATAATACTTTACTAGCTTACTCGTCGTTCACAGAGTATTTTTTCCTCGTTTATGAATCAAGCGATGCCAGACGCAATTAACTATCCAGTCGCTCTAAATTCAAATGAAACTCTAATTCTAATCGAAAAAAAAAGTGTAATCCAGAGTCTCAGAGAAGGTATGAAACAACTCTGCCACCATTGTTTCCTCTGGCGCAACTTTTTGAAAAAATGGTTTAACACCTTTATGGCTAATCTTCCCTCATATCGGTACGATGATCGGGCACTGTTTTCTTTGCATTCAAAATTCATCAGACTCAAATACATCGCTTAGTTCACACTGTTGACAAAAAAATTACGCTAAAAAAACAGGTTTAATTGTCGTATAACATTTAGAACTCAATCCATTTAGAAGTTGAGAGATAAAAATGCAACTAATTGCCCCACCAATGTTCTGCAAACTAAATGCTTTTCATGAGGATTTTACTCACATGAATTGCCATTCAACAACATTTTTATTGTTTTCGAGTAGTTTTTTTTTAATTTGATAACAATTAATGATCTTACTTTAAATTCCATCAACCAAACCATGAAAGTATGTGGCTTTCGATTCATTAGTCTTAAAAAGCCCCAATTCTTTTTGAAAAGATTTTCAATGTGTGACATTTTGCCACGATTAAAAAGTTTGAGAAGTTAAGGTTTTAGGTAAGAAAAACGAGCAGTCTCCATCCGCACTTAGTCTTTTGCAATCACATTCCCTAAGTAATCCTAGCAAGAGTTCTCGTATCAGGGAAAAACCCCGAATGTTCTGACTGCCCTTTAACTGGTCTCAAAAAGTTTTCGTTTGAGGAAGTGTCCCTAAACTATGAATTTTGACTTGTTAAATGTATTATTTGAAATTATTATATATAGATCAACTTTCTTGTCTCAATTCTATTCGGAACATTTTTTTAGTCGGGATGATTCGTTACACGTCGAACCGCCAGGTCAGCAATTATTCTTTTTAAGGTTAATCTGAATAAAAAAAACACCTCAAGAATATATTTTCTTCACTTTCAACGACAGTCAGTACAATAACCGATCCACACGCTGGCAAAATTCTTCGTTTTTGGTCTGTATAAAAATTCAACACGAATTTCTTTACCTTCACTTTCAAAAGAACGTCGCAAAATTACCAAAGCAATTATCATCGAATGTTAGAAATGAGTTTTTCAAATATTCTGCTCATTTTTGTACAGTGCTGATTTAAATTATCCGGACAAAACGAACAAAACTTGAAACCTCAAACCCGTTTGTCTCAATTTGGGTTAAGATTAGACAACAAATGAAGGGAACTAAAGTTGCTTAGAAGTTCATCAGAATTAATAGGGTGCAATTTTTTCTCCGAAATTCTCAACTAAAACGTTACCCCAAAAATGGGTCATTTTGGCTTTTTTCAATAAATCAAGAATTACGCTGAAACTACTTCGTTAATTGATGAAGAATATATATATATCACAAGGAGCCTCTTACACAGCCCAACAAAGTTTTACAATGGTTAAATCCCCAAAAACCAGTTAAGAAAAAATATTTTTGCTTGATATTCAAGAAACGTGATTTTCACTTATATAAACCCAAAATGTTTGATTAAAAACAAGTTTTAAACAATTTAGAGGATAATTTTGGAGATTTAACCCTCCTAGAATTTTATTGGGCTGTGTAAGAGGCTTCTTGTGATATATATTCCTTATCAATTAATGAAGTAAACGAAGTAGTTTCAGTGTAATTCTTGATTTTTCGAAAAAAGCTAAAATGACCCATGTAAAATTTTAGTTGAGAATTTCGGATAAAAAATTGCACCCTAATAATTCTGATGAAATTTTAAATTCCCTTCAGCAACTTTAGTCACCTTCTATTGTTGTCTAATCTTAACCCAAATTGAGAAAAACATGTTTGAAAAATCAAGTTTTTTTTCAATTTGTCCGGATAATTTAAATCAGCACTGTACTTTTCTTTTCACTAATTCCAATTAAAAGTTTTTTGCTTGAAAATTAATTTAACAGAAATCAGTTGGCGTACCTTGCGGTGGTTGATACTTTTTGTTCGCCTATTATCGCACTCACATGGTCAGTATTTGGATTATTTTTCTGACTCAAGTTTTCCATAGCTAGTTGTTTGGGCGATGGAGCAAAACTTTGAGACAGGTCGTCACAATTAGAAAAAATGGCAAACGGCGCAAGGAGAGTTTTTGGTGTCTGTGATAAAGAACAAGTTCTGGTCTTTAATTTCGAAAAAATGATCAAAATGCTGATGCTTGATGCAAAATGCTGATGCTAATCTACAAAATGCTCAGAAAATTATGATTGAATTATGGAAACACAAGAACGGGAAAAAATTAGAGTGATGTACTTTTTAATTATATTGACCATATGCGATGGATATAGAAATTCGGTACCCTAAATCCGGCGTTAAACTTCAAAGGGGTTGTTGTGGTGGAAGAGCTCATAGTGGAAGTAGACATCCTGACATCTCTAGGTGTTCTTCTGATCGTCGCTGAGTCATTCGATCCTTTCACCTGCGGAACGCTCCACCGCAACTCTACTGATGGAGGGTAGCAGCAAATAAGAAAAGCCAACACCATACACAGGAAAGATAACTCTTTTGAAATCATTTTTTCAAGCATGATTTCTAGCGATTCAAATCTTTTGAATTACGTTCAATTAAATTTCAGCAAATGCCATTGCCTTTTCATTCAACAAGCTAGTTTTTGGGCTTTTAAAGCACTCATAGTGATAATATCATTTGTTGCATTCTTTTTGGTGCTAGAAAATAGCTGTAACTGTGCAATAAAGCAGGGGACAGCGCCATAGATAAGGCCGCTTAACTTTTTGGTAACATTTTTTCATTGTGCTGGAAAATGATTTGAAAAGGTAAAATATTGAATTTAAAGAGACAACCAGTGATTCTGAAGCTACATGGTCTTTGTTTTCCCCTAGTGAAATCATGCGCCGTCGAAACTTCTTCTTATCACGAGTTGAGTTCCAACACGGAGAAGTAGTCTTTGTTAATTAACACTCAAGAACTTGCAAACCTTCAGCGTTGTTAACACTCAACTACTGCAGGACTGGGGTTAAGCGATGAAAAACTATACCCTTTGCTCACTTATACTTGACTGAATCTCTTTTTGCGTTCCCCGCAAAAATATGTTAACTCGCATTGACGAAAAAGAAAATTTTAAATCATGAAACTACGTCTTTTTCAACTAGGGTCGAGAGTCATTAGATTTTTTAACGACAAAGAGCATTATAAAAGTTGGAGAGCTTTTATAAAACGCTGAAATGTGAGAAAACAATGCAAGCAAACAATGTGAACCAAAACAAAACCAGACTGCCCGTATCAGGTCGAAACCCTGAATGTCGAAATTGGAGGCACTTAGCACAGTGGTAAGGCGTTCACGTTGAAATCGTCAGAGTGTGTATTCGATCCCATGCCATGGCAATGATAGTGTGTGAGGACAAGCTCTCACTTGACCTCCAGCTTCAGGTCGACCACAACCTGACCAAATTTGGCTGCAATAGTGGTACCACGTAAAAGTTCTAGACGCAAAAAAACGGCCTTGAGTCGCAAAAAAACTGCTTTGCTCAGCAAAATAACACTGTCTGGAATGTGGGGAGATAATACAAATGGACTATCCTCGACAGGACTGTTAAGGCCTACTGATAGCTCCTCTGCGATTCGCAGGAACTACAATTATTAATTATTATTACGGTGAGTATGTTTAATTATACGGTGAGTTGACGGGGATTATAAGGATCCAATCACTTTCATTTGACCTTAAGTGATTGGATCCTTGCTAATTCTGTCATCTTTGAATGTCTCAGTCGACCTCGGGCACTCATAAAATTTTCATTTGAGAACAATGAGTAGGGTAGAAGAAGTAATTTTGTCGTCGAGGACATTATCAGTGGTGAGTCGTTTTATAGTAGTAGGAAAAAAGCGTTGAGGCTATTTGTGAAGCATAGTTTAGGTATGGTTTTACATTTAGTGATATCAAGACAAATCTCTCGTTTACCAAAAATTATCTTGAAATGTTTAATACAAGCTGCTGCTCGGAGCGACGATGCCAATCAGAAAACTTTTGATCATCAACATGACTGGGTCACTCTATGTAGTGTTGAAAATGTAAAAACGCTAGTCGTCCAATTGTAAATTCCAGATGAGATAGTTAGCTTAATCTTACAAAGTAAGCATAGAGAGTGGTTGTGAACAGTATCCAAGGGTGACAGACTGTTCCAAGGACAAACACCTGCTAATCAATTAGTCTAGCATCAAGAGTGGACAGTTGATTGACAGTTTGCAAAGTGAACTAAATAACTCTATACAACACTTCCCCTTCGATAATGAAACTTTAGTTGATTGGAAATATGACTGCACCTGTCGATTATGAATCACTGAATAGAAATTACTAGCTTCATGTTTGGACACAATTTAGACTTTTAAAATAACAATTTTGATCAACTAAAAAAATCACTGAGCAGTGATGACGTTTGAGTTTTCAAGTCACTAATGACTCACCCTCTCCCTGGGTAGAAAGTTTTAATGTAGCAAGTTTTTACTCGTTTCTTTTCGGTCACTTCTTCACTTATTCCCCTCTTTTTTGTTTTGCTTGATGAAATCAATCATCACACCCCCATCTTAGTGACCGCAGTTTTCTTCCGTCCACTTCTCCGAGACGTCGTAGATGAGGTTTCATCCTGACTATCACCCTGGCTGCTGAATGATACCAGCCTGGTTTTCTTTGAGGTTGGTCCCTTCTTTTTACTAGTTGTTGTTGTATGTGACTGGTCCCCTGGATTGGACGTTCCTTGGTCCCCTGGATGTATATCCAAATCACCGCCCCGTGCCGGAATGGTGTCCTGGTTGCTTCCAATTTCCACATCTGTTACTGTTGTTGCTGTTGTGCTATTTGTGCGTTTGGTGTGTCCGTTGATGGTTGTTTAGCCCGTTTTAGCAAAATAATTGCCAAATCTTCACTGTCCTCCGACTCAGAACCACTGTTCTCGAATCGGCGCCCGGTTCTCTTCCGTTGTCTGTCCGAAATAGCTCGTTGTGATGCTCGCTCTTTAACCTCATGCGGAGTTGGCGGTGGTAGCACTGTATGAGATGCTCGCCCTTTGACTTCACGCGACGCTGGCGATGGTACCGGCAATGCCGATTGAGATGTCGCCTCGGATTTTTTTGATTTGGGCTTTGTAGCCACTCCCGATTTTCTAAGCACAACACCATTATTTAAGGTTAATGTATGCGTACTTTCGGATTTTACTTTAGCGAGAAGTTGTTTATACTTTTTTACGTTCCTGTTTCCAGTTCGCTGAAACAACAATCCAGATGGTCCTGGTTGTCCGCTGGATTTTTTGGGTTTTAAGATTGACGGTTCGTCGTGTTGGTTGGCGGCTTGGTCCTCGGTTAATCGGCGTGCATGGCTCCTGTTATTGATGTCGTATGCCAAGTCCGATCGTACACTCCAGTTTGTATCGGCTGGATGGGGCATATTCTGCGCATTGGGATCGGCTGCATCTAAACAAGCATTTTTCGTTGTTATAACCCGTGACCAATCCAGATTTTGAAGAGATGGTTTTTTTTGTAAGGTTCCGTAAATTTGTGTTCGCTTCTCTACAATGATGCGCTTCGAATGGCGAGATTTTTAGTGTTATTTTCTTCGAAAATCTGAGGGCACCAAGGCCCCTTTCAACCATTTTCTCCAAGGGTTCGGGATTTTTCTATTGAGCGAAGGTCAATATAGAAATTTTAAGACTGCCAATGGTACGCTCGACGCACCCAGTTGCCCGATGATCATTTACTGGTGACTTAATGATTTCAATGCCCTCCCCATTACAGAAAGCTTTAATCTCGTTTGACATAAAACTCGTTCCTTGATCAACGTGAATTTTCCGTGGCACCCCATGATTTGTTATATAGCTTTTTAAGAACTTCAGTATTTTATCGGACCGATTATTCCCACACACTATTGCCGATGGCCAACGAGAAAACCGGTCGACCGCCACTAATACATATTTCCGGGATTCAGTTAAGTAATTGATGGAACCCCAAAAATCTAGTTGGACTGATTCATTTGGTTCTTTCGGTTCGGGTACAGTACCAAGTTGATTTTTCCTTTGATTCGGATCCACAGGTGGTACTGTTCCACCTTTGAATGCCGAGGGTAACGAGAGAGTTGTGTTAGTTCGGATCGACTTTGTTTCATTAGTAACGGCTTCCAGTGATAAATTTGGTGGTAGTTCTTCAATCTCATCGCTACTGCTATTTAAACTTGGGTGCTGTTTCAGAAATTTTTGCCATTTGCACATACTCCTATCCACTTCAATTTTAGGGTGAATTTCGATTTTAGATTTTGCAATTTGAATTTTAAAATTTGAAGATTTTGAACAACTTTCTTCCGATCTAATAATAGCACCAACTAATCCAGTGCGTATTTCGCGTAGCCGTCGGCTCAAGCCACGTGCTTGAATCTGATTGGTTGAATTCCGGTTACATGTTTTTCCGCCCTCTACCGATTCATCTCGTGACGAAACTTCCAATCTATTTATAGATTGCTTACTCCCCGCTGTGCAAATTGGTCCCTTGGATTTATTATTGGATGATTTGTATCCCTTGGATGTATTAAAACTGAGAGCGGTGCGAATTAGGTTGATCTTTGCCACAGTAAACATGTTATCATACGTACTAATTGGCGTTGCTTCTCTACTTGGATGACGTGATAAGTAGTCCGCTAATCCAATTTTTGCCCCTGGTTTATGTTCAATTCGAAAATCAAAGGGGATCAGCCGATCTAACCAGCGCGTTAAGCGGCTAAACATCGTTTTATTTTCCTTATTGTTACCATTCAAAAGGGATATTAGCGCTTTGTGGTCGGTAACGATCAAAAAACTTCGGCCCAATATGTAATTTCGAAAATATTCAGACCCCAACACAACTGCCAACATTTCCAATTCGTTTGTTGAACATTTCTTTTCCGCTTCGTTAAGATATCGTGAGGCAAACGAAATTGGGCGCCACCCTTCCGGTCCTAACTGTTCCAACACCGCACCGAGTCCGTTATGGCTTGCATCGCACACTATACGAATATCCTTGTGGATATCAAAATGTCGTAGTTCAACAATATTCGACACTTGTTTCTTTAGATTTTCGAACGCGTTCTGACATTCGGGGGTCCAAATGTATTCATTGCTTTTACTTAGCAAGGGTCGTAATGGCGCGGATGGTTCAGCTAATGCCGGTAGATACTTATGCAGGCTGTGTATTGACCCCATGAACAATTTTAGCTGCGACAGAGTTCGCGGCGGCGTTAGCGCCTCGATTGGTTCTGTTTTTCTAACCAATGGAGTTATTCCAGTCGATGTTATTTTATGACCTGGCCATTCGCATTCCCGTTGAGCGAACTTGCATTTCGTTAATTTTAGAGACATATTTTCCCGATCCAGTTTCTTTAAATTTTTCTCCACTGGTGCTAGATGGTCAATCGCAGTTCCCTTGGTTACGACCAAAATATCGTCAATAAACGCGTGCGCCTGCGGATATTCTGCGAGTATGCAATCCATTGCGCGTTGAAATTCCGCGGGCATTGTAATTAGACCGTAGAATCCGGTCTTGAACCGGTACGTACCCGTCGAGCGGCCTCCAATGAGAGAAAAATTACATTGCAAACTTGTTTCAGCGTTTAACGGCAGTTGGCCATATGCGTATGTTAGATCCATTGTGGTGAAGTATATGTCTCCTGGTTTTTTTTCGCCAATCGTCTGTCCAACTGTGTCCATTAGTTCTTCAATATTCGGCATTTGGTATTTATTCTTATGCACTTGTTTATTCAATTCCCTCGACTCGAGTGCTAGTTTCACGGACCCATCCTTCTTTACTGTTATTACTATTGGGGACACAAATTATTTGTCCAAGCATTCTGTCAGTTTTTCGATATGACCTTGTTGCAGTAGTGTATTAATTTCAGTATCCACTTTTCTTGTAATGAAATCGGAATTCGACGCCCTTTCTGTTGGACTGGAGTGAGATTTTCAAAAAAATTCTGCTTGCACTTTGTAGTTTTTTATTTTCCCTACCCTATTAAAAAGGTTTGAAAACTGCTTACTGAAGTAGGTTTGCCAGGGATACCAACTCCCCCTCCAATTCCAGTGCGTCCTGATTTTCCTCTCCAATGGACATTATCTGGTCCCCCGGTGATTGTTGCACCAACTGCAGTCCTAATTGGGGCATCAAATCTCGTCCAATTATTGATGGTCGGTTTCCTCCGATTACTTTTATCCTTGCGTGTGTCTTCCAGCCATTGGATTGTATTGTTACCGCCATTGTTCCAATCATCTGCAGTGGATTGTTCCCATAATCCCGAAATGCATTGTCCTCCTCCGTAAGGTCATCCAACTTTACTCCGGAAGGTCCCAAAGTTTTCCGCAATTCCCCAATGGAGAAAATTGAAATCGGAGACCCGCTATCGATCCACATACGAGTAGATTTCCCATTCACTTTAATTGGCAATTGTGCCCCAGCGACTTTTAATTCCGTGACTCGTTTATGTTTTATTGCCATTACCATATAATCCCCGTCTGAGCTTCTCGAGTCCCACGAATGCACCACTGGATTCTTATTAACCCATCCAATGGAACTGGCATGTTGCGACGCTTCTTCATCCGCCGAATTTCCCAGGTGACTATCGTCAACATTCTCACGTATCATTCCCACAGCTCCCCGTCCTCGCTGATTTCCATGCTTCACCCTTCAGGTACGTTCGAAATGTCCATTTTTATGACAAAAATTGCATTTAACTCTTTTTGCGGGACATCTGTCCAAATGTTCTCTGGTGAAGTTTTGTTGATCGCAGTTATAAAATCGATTAATATGAGAAAAGTTTCCACCTCGATTTGATCCTCGCCCTTGTTATGAGCCCCGGCCCCTCGCGCGATTGTTCCGATAGCCTCCACGGATTATTCCGGCTGGTTCAGATTTAATCTGGATTCCGCCGCCTCCTGATGACAATCCTTGGGCTCCCACCGATCCCGTGGCAACATAGGATGAAGCATATTTGTTACCCCTCTCGTACGAGAGAGCTATCCGGTAAACCTCCTCCGGTGTTTTCGTCGACCTGCATAGTTCCTTTTGTGCTTCACGGTTATTCATATTGACGATGAATACATCCCGTAGTATCCGGTCCTCCAGTGTTCCAAAGTTGCACCGCGCATCCAAGCCACTCAGTACGGAATGGAATTGCTCCAGACTTTCGTTAATAAACTGTTTTCGAGATAGGAGCTGGTATGTCTCATATGTTTCATTTCTTTCCTTCTTAAATTCCGTCTCCAGTGCGTCTATCATCCGTGGGTAGCGAATCGTCGAGAGATCCAGATGCGATCGTCTTTTGTGGAGTTCGTCTTGCCCCTTTTCCCCCAGACACAAATACAAATTTGAAATTAGTACTTGTTCTGACTCCAGTCGATTCTTACCATCTACTTCCTCGGCCAAAGCAGTAACTTGGGCGGCTGTTAGAGTCGCTGCGTAATAGTAGTTCTTCGGGTTTGTTGAATGCTTAGCTACCATTCCCCATTGGAATCGGTTAATCCAGAATTCCCACATCATAGGCGATTCAGTAAATTTCGCCGGCCAGAATCCCGTAATGCCCAGTGGATTCTTCCCCCCACCTGAGACTGCTGGCTGCGCCATGTTGAAAATGTAAAAACGCTAGTCGTCCAATTGTAAATTCCAGATGAGATAGTTAACTTAATCTTACAAAGTTAGCATAGAGAGTGGTTGTGAACAGTATCCAAGGGTGACAGACTGTTCCAAGGACAAACACCTGCTAATCAATTAGTCTAGCATCAAGAGTGGACAGTTGATTGACAGATTGTAAAGTGAACTAAATAACTCTATACAACAGTAGCAGCAGAAACACTTACCTTTTTCATTGTTACGTACGTGACGTGTACAGATGCTTATTCGCCTTTAAGAGAACCTGTGTTCCACTGCCCTTTAATTGTGGTAAGGTGTTGTGTTGCTTAGTTAATGGACATCCTGTTGCGAACCATCTCTTGTAGCGTAACCGGCTGGAATAGTTTTGTCATCTCTATATAATGCCATTATTGAGCTTAAGATATAGACAGTTCTCATTACTTCTGTTCAACAAAAAAACTTTTGTTTTTCAGAGTTATTGATCCGTGCAGGTACTTACTTACGATTTTCCAAAAAGTATTTGATTTGAATTTTAGTCAAACTTCTTGGTTAGTTAAATTCAAAAAGACATGCTAATCACAGCAGCTTGATATACTTTCTTGGATGCGCAACCTTGATTGTTCCAATTAAAATTGACATTTGTTGTGTGACGATTTATAATGCAAGCTGCAAAAGCACATTGAGAAGATTGACCATAATTCTAGTTTGGTATACTATCTGAGACGATTGGTACAATCATTCTCTTTCCAATTTTAAATGAGACTTTGTTGTGCGTTGATGTATATTGAGCTGCAAAGGCGCATTGAAAATCGTCAGAAAAGGGCATGATGAAGCTGTATATCGCTTTGTTTGTGGATTTGGCCTCCGAATCTTGGTATCGCGCGTTAATTGCCCCAAATTGGTCAAAATGGCAAACTTTATACTCTCATAACTTAACAAAAAATGATCACAGGTGAAATATCTTTTTTTAATTTTTGCTCACAACAATAATACTTTTGATTGATATAAAAAAAATTGTCAACAATGGCTACCCGCACTGAATTTCCATGGTTAATAATCGATTATATTGTCATTTTATAGTCAGTATCTATAAAATTACAAAAATAATCGATTATAATCCATCAAAAATGGATTATATTTCTAGTTTTTTCTATATCAATGTAATCCATTCAAATCGATTATAATCGTTTTTAATCCATTAAAAATAGATTTTAAGCATAATATTTTTTAATCATTAAAACCCATTATAACAGATTATAATCAATTATAATGTATTTTTTGAGAAGAAATTATGAATTTTGCATTTTTTTAAATTATTTCATTTCCTGTTTCGTACAGTTGCTAAGTATTACGTTTCATAAATTTTTACTTCTCACAAAAGATTTTATTTAAGTTTTCAGTCAAGTTTTTATTTATTTAAGTTTTCTCTACTTTTACTATACTACGTAAACTCGTAAACATCGCCTCTTTTAACAACCCCCTTCCCCAGATTATTCCCACCACAGTTTACCACCCCCCCCCCCTCCCCAGTTTACCCCTCGTCAGCTTACTCCTCGTCAGCAAACCCCCCGCCTCTCCCCCACCCAGTTTACACCTCCTCAGTTTACCCTCCCGTATCTTTTCAACACCCCCCGTAGGCGAAATTTGCAACCTTTCTGCGTTTTAACAACCCCCCTTCCCCCGTAACACGCCTGGAGCAAAAAAATTGGGTGAGGGGGTTAAAACAGAGAAAATGTACTCAAACTGGGGAGGGGGGTAAACTGTAACTTGGGGGGGTTGGGTTTGGGGGTAAACTTTAGTAAACATGGGGTTGGGCGTAGGGATAAACGCAGGGGAGTGGGGGGATGAGGTTGGGGGCGAAGTGCGTGGTGGGGGTTAACTTGAGCAGTTTAAGATTGCGAGTAGACCGTCAGTAACACAGACAGGTTGCAAGTTTTGCAAATGAGTTCGCAAAAAATGTGAAGACTGTAATCCATTATAATCAATTATAGTGGATTTAAATGGATTATAATCCATCATAATGGATTTTAATGGATTGTGTTTTTAGGAAAACAAATTGATTATAATGACAATATATTCAATTTCGTGGTCTAAATTTGCAACAATAATGGATTATAATGACAGCAATTTAGACAACAATTTTCCATTATAATCGTTTATTATCCATGGACCTCCGGTGCGGGTAGTTAAAAAGTCGACTTTTGCCTGGAACAAAAAACACCCTAGCACAAACGTTGCGTTGCTAACAGCGCATGTAGAATATCTTAGAAGCTTTATTGCATCTCACGTATCAGTAATTGCGGATCTAGTCAACAATTTTTTTTTTTACAAAACTGCTTGTATCAGGGAAACGTAATGCCCTGAATGTTACCAATGTCTTTATTATCAGTTTCAGACTAGAGGGTAATTTAAAGATAACTTACAACATTCATTTTTGGTCGACCAACTCTCAAACTTTCTGGGGGGCTTTAGTGCCATTATAAACCTAGTTTCGAAGGAACGTAAGAACGTTTAGAAAGGAACGTTCTTCTAAATCATGCAGAAAGCTCACCAAAGCGTCCTTTGTTGTCGCTCTTCCAAAAGATGCATTTGCTGTTGAAATGGAAATTTTTTGTGCAATAAAGTCTACAAAGTAATATAGGAGAGCTCCGGAAATTTGTTTGGTCGACAAAAATTTCAAAAAACAGCTTTGAAAAATTTCGAAAATCCGCTTCCCCTTTTCAAAATTCAATTTATGCCGGCTGGTTGTACTTGTGTAAAAACATTTTGGTTCTTAAAATTTGATACACATTTCCACAATTTATAATTTGAAACTTTTTTTCGTATTTTGTCAACCAGATTGTCAAAGTTGCAGTAATATGAAAGATTTTAGTCTTGTAAACTAGGATGTTTCACGTTTTTATAGCAGTAAATTATTTTGTTTCAATTTTAGGCTTAAGACTTAAACGATTTAAAGCTGCTGAAAAAAATTCCAACAAGCTTTGTTTTTCAAAAAGTTTTCCGTCGAACCCTGTTAATTGAAATTTGCGAGAAAAAAAACACAAGTTTTTTTCTTTTTGTTAAAATTTCCGAAACCCAAAATCTTAATTGTTCCCACTGTTGAAATTGGGGAGAAATTTTTTGTTTGCCTTTTAGTTTTTCTAGTTTTTGATTTTTTTCCTTGCAAAAAAAGGACTTGGGTCAAAATGATTAGAATGGGTCAAATGATAGGTCATAATGAAGCTTTTTTATTCGTGATTGGAACGGAACGACTTTGAAAACTGTTCAAACAAACTTCTCTGTCGAAAACATTTGGTTTATAGTTTGTTTTCGAGCGCGTAAAGCAAGCAAGTAATGTCCGGTATTTAAAAGTTGGTTATTCCGGCTAAAAAATTTTTGTTTACCCGACAGAAGACTAGTTCTTAAAACTTATTTAGTGAAAAAACAATTCAAAAATTCCAAAAAAATGCAGTTGGAAAAAATGAAATATTTGTTTCAACTTTCACCTTTCGTAAGAAAGGCAGTCGATTTGCCTTTATAACATTCTTTCATTGCTTGAGTCTAGTCCATTTTATATTACCAGACCCAAATTGAAGCAAAACATGAAAAAAAAAGTTCATTTGTTTTTTGTTCTCATCAATGTAAAAAGAACTTTCTATACTACTTGCGGAGCAACCGACTATCTTTGTTGACATTCAGGTTGTGTGACCACCGCTGTCCTTAAGTTGCAGCCAAATACTGAAAATAGTAAAGACTCAAATAATGAATGGACCCAATCACAACTTTTTGCTATTCAGCTAACCATTTTAACCAATTTTCGTTCACCCACTGAAACATTTTAATGTCCTGCAGGAGCAGATTTAGGTGGGGGCGGACGCCCTTCCCCCTCATGGATTCGACCCCTGATTACCCAAAATCAATTCGGTCGACCTAAAAAAGTCGACAAAATTTTTAAAAAAATTTTGAAAATCCGCCCCCCCTCGAGAAAATCCTAGATCCGCCCCTGATATCCTGAGACCAGTGATGGATTTAAGAGGAGAAGAGACGTTTCAACACCTCCCACACATCCAGCGATTTCTCCCACTGAAAATCAAAGTCCAAATCTTGCCCCTTTGGTTCTATTACACAAAAAAATTTAAGCAGATCAGCTCCAAGCATTTTCTTAAGGCGCTTTTTGCCCCCAACTTATAATAACTTTGAGGGAAAGCGTGCGTTGCCGAAAAAATATCAGTAAGTAGGTCTTATGTGTTTTGGGAGATCTCGGAAATTCAAACTATTTAAAAGAGAAAAAACTCGAACAATTGTTGAAAAGCCACTCCTCGAAAAAATCATAGGCCCTGCCTCATCTTGAGACAATTTTATGTTAAGTTATGAGGGTCGAAAGTTGTCAGTTAGACCAATTTTGAAATGATAAATTTGTATATTAACGATGCGTTATTTCACAGACATGTTTTAATTTGAACAATTTTTGTTTCCCTCAAAGTGACCGCTTGCAGTAAAAAAAAAAGTGAGGTAAAAATTACTACGTTTTCACACTAATAATGCAGACAATATTCTAATCAAACTTTGCGGCACATCATTATTGCTGTCGAATTTAATTTTGTATTAACTGTGACATGGTGAGAGGCCCTAATTTATTGATCTCATTCTGGTTAACTGCTTGAAAAAATTAGTTCTTGGTTTTCATCCATCTAACTGTCTTTTGCTCTATCGACAGAAGCTGCGTTTTTTACTCTCGCAAAAGGGCCGACTTCTGGGTCGAAAATGAATTTAATCAGACATCCAACCCAACTAGTGTGATGAGGTAGATCTTTGTAGAACTCGGGTGCAATTTTAGTCAATTTGGGCAACTTGCGAAATGAAATCCAGGGAAAATCGTGATGCTCGTTGTGATAGCCGACATTCCAGGCCAGATAGTTCATTGGTCCATAATAACTGCTAGTTTGTTGTCCTTTATCAAAGAAAATGTAATGTTCGGAGATAAAATGACCGGCCATTGGATGAAGGCCCGAGCCGAGAATCGAACCGCCAACCAGGTAGAAAATAGCTTTAATTCCACCGAGGTAGGAAAAGACGAAGTAGTCGTAAAGAAGTTGAACGATGAGGTTGATGAGTTCCCACCAGACAAAAGGCTTCGGGTACACGAGAGTAGGTCGCAAAGTGTAGAGAAGGGGGTTCAAAATGAGCCACAATATCTGCCAGTCAAAATTGAAATAATTAGTCATGTCAACAGTCGCTCAGATCTCATTTATTAATCGAAAAAAAAAAACTTCAAAAAGAACGTTCAAAAATACCACTTCAAAAAATAATCTGCGTACACAAGTGAATTAAAAAGAAGGCAATAATGTGTACTGTTTGTCTTATATTTTATTTTTAATTGACTTTAATTATCTACAAATGCTTGTTATGAAAATGTTTTTTTTTTTCGTTCCCCTTCTGTAATACCCCAAAAGCGTTAAACTTATACTGCAACTAGTAGCTTTACGGAGTTGGGCATGAAGAAAAAATATGTTTGTTTCACGCGTCCAAATTCATCACAATCGGACAAAGTGATCAAAATTTACCCTAGTAAATATTTACAGGTGTTTGGGAAGAAAAAGCGAGGGCCAATACAACACCCCAGCATGATGCGAGGGCCAATACAACACCACAGCATGATAAATAGGGGGCTTAGAAGAAATATTCACATCAAACAATTTTGCAATACATCGAACCTTTGTGATTGGTCGGTTGAATAACTTAGCTTCCAACGGATGTGGCAGGTCCCTGTCTTTTTCATGGTGCCCCAGAAACGTGTGATGATCCCCGTGGTATTTTTTGAACGACACATAAATCGGCACTCCGATCGGCAAATTCATGAATATTCCGAACAGCCGAGTCCATAGTTGTCTGCGACTTCCAAATACAGTATTATGTGAATTCTCGTGCACAGCGAGCATCAGCGATTGGTTGATTGTTCCACTGATTACGTAAGAGAAGGCAATTGTGATTGGCCACGAGGATCTTCCGACTACCCAAGACATCCAGGTTTGAAATGCGACAATAAACGGCATCATTGCAAGCATCGTGTAGTCGTTGCCATATAACTGCCGGACTTCTGGATATTTGGCTGAAATATATTGCTCTAATAAAACTTAATTCCATTCATATTTTTCCTTCTGGTTTTCAGTATGAAACCACTCCCCATAAATCAGCAGGGTTCGTGAAATCTATAAAATCTCAAGCCATACTTTTGAGATTTCGTGTAGTGGACTTATTCATTAGACTGGTATTGTCTGACCTTGTGTCTATTCACTTCGATGGAACCTTAATCTCATTGATGATGATTCGATACATATAACCAGCGAATTATCTTTCAATTAATTTTTAACTCTACTTGGTTTTAATATGGCTACTTAGTTGTTCTGGCTACTCTCGAGCTGGAAGAAACTATGGCTTAGGGTTCATTTTTGCTTTTTAAATACAGTCAATTTTCAGACTAAATTAAACAAAAATTGATGAGGTTGACCTCCCAAGTTTGTTTTCTTTTTGAATTAACATCATTTCAATTATATTAACGAACTTTTGCCGTTTCCATTTGAAGCAACCGCCCTTTCTAGCAAAATCTGGCAGTACATTTTTTAATTTCTCATTTTTTCAAGCTTATTTTTAATCATTTTTGTCGGAACATTCTGTGCTACTTGTTGATATTTAAGGCTATCATAATTGTTAAGTTATGTCAACCAACACCTCGTGATTCAGGGGCGAATTTAGGGGGGGGGGGCGGACGCTTCCCCCCCCTCAGGGATTCGACCCCCTGCCAACCCAAAGGGTCCCCCCTTTGATACTTTTTCAGAAATCCAT
This sequence comes from Symsagittifera roscoffensis, assembly GCF_963678635.1. Lineage (NCBI taxonomy): Eukaryota > Metazoa > Xenacoelomorpha > Acoela > Convolutidae > Symsagittifera > Symsagittifera roscoffensis. The sequence goes on from NC_087065.1 coordinate 49,966,127, forward strand.
TTCTGGCCAACCGACCCTTAAATTTTTCTAAAGGCGCCTTTGGCACCAATATATACTAACTTGTAGGGGAGCGCGCGCCAAAAAAAACGCAATTTTTTTGTCAAAATTTTTCAAAAAGTGCCCAAAAACGGCTTTTTTGACTGTTTTTTCAAAAATTTGCCTGCGGCGCAGAAAGTTTGGCCGAAATAGGGGCAAAACAGTGCTTTGGGAGAGCTCGAAAAATCAATTTGGTCGACCTAAAAAACAAGGTCGTCAAAATGTTGGAGAATTTTTTGAAAATCCGCCACCCCCCCCCCCCCCCCCCCCTCGAGAAAATCCTAGATCCGCCCCTGTCGTGATTTATTGCTTTTCTTCATAATGTTTTTGAAACGTTTTAGAACATTTCTATCTATGGAATCCACGTTGAGCCGAAATTATTGAGCTTGGTATAGTGTTGAAGACCACAGATCATGGGGGTTTTCGTGCTTGAATTGTCTGGGTGCCTGGTTGTTGGATACCAGCCGGGTCGCGGTCCCGGACTTGTGCTCAGACTTTGAAAAGAGCGCCGCGTCCTGATCCAGATCCAAAAGGTTTATTCGCGCTGAGTCTGAAAGCCTGAGTAAAAAGACTCGAAAAGTCGCGTAGTGGGTTGCGAAAGTCTGGAATTGGTAAATTTTGGTCGGGCCACTGCCGATCGCACCGCCTATTACCGTGGTCGCAAAAAACGTGACGGATTTTTTTGGTCGTTAGGAAATGACAAAACTTGTCGCGTCGCTTCATTGGTCGCTCTGGTCGCGCCATCTCCTCGGTAGCGAAAGTCTTCTGGGACGGAAATTTTTGGTCGCGAAAGTCTAGAAACGTCAGAGTTTGGCTGTGGCAGTCTGGACATACCAAACACCGCCTCGGTTGCGAAAGTCATGAAGAATCTTTTTGATTGCGAAAGTCTGTAAATGCCAAGTTTTGGTCGCAAACATCTGGAAATGCCAACTTTGATGGCAAAAATCTGGACATGCCAAATTTTCGTAGTAATAGTCTGGACATAAGTCGCGGGCCTCAGCCCACTTAGAGTCCTTTAGCGTATATACACATTGTTCATTGCGCTTTTTGATGAAAAAATATCAGATGAGCTTAAAACTCTAATTCTCCGAGTCTTGTAGTGATTCCTAATTAAGTCGAATGAGGTGGCCTTAAACTTTGATTCAGATAAAACTCTTTCGAAAACTGTAAAAACTGATATTAAATTTCTAAATTATCGCCTTTTTCACAGCAACTTTGAAGAATTCATAACGTACCAAGGACCGATACACTGTCTAAAAATGTGTTCAGACTAACTTACCTAAAATTTGCTTCCGACGAGTTGAGTGGGGTTCGTCCGAATACGTGTATTCAAACTCAGACCGAGTGCATTTGGCTCCCATTATTAAAAGCAATAGCTGACAAGAAAAGCAGAAAAACTTCAATCTGATATTTGAAAATTTTCTTGAAAACTATGAAACTACGTTTTTTGCTGTTATGAAAACGAAACCAAAATCATCAATCACGAAGAATCATTATTCAGTTTTGTTCCGTTTTTTTTAAATCTTTTGTGTTAGCTTCGTTTTTGAATAGGTCGGTAAAATAAGCGTTCTAGCTGGTATAAATAATTTAAGTGTGGGATTAGAAGCAATATATTACCTTATTATTCAATTTCATTTATCTCTAATTGTACTCATATAACCTCAATAGAACCAGTGGCGGTTTAAAAAGCATGGAAAACACCTGGCTAGAGTGACAGATTTCTAATACCTAGTCAGATATAGCGATAGAGACGAAGTGATTCAATAAAAGCTTAATTGCTCACATGCAGGTGCTAGTTAGTATAATTTGGTTGGTAAAACACGTGAAAATATTCTAGAAGGGGAGCGCAACGAAGATGAGTAATTGTTACCAAAACACATAAAAGACAACATCACATCACAACATCACAAAGAGACAGAAAAAATCCGGCGTTTAAATTGCAAAAGAGTGGCGCTTCAGAGCGTCAATGAAACGCGGGTGCAATTTTTGAAAAATGTATTTTGACGTATTAATTTTTCGATTAGGGAAAAAGCTGATAACAGGCGCCGCAAAATGCTGCCCGCGATATGATTCTGACTTAGAGCTCACAACGGAATTATCATAAACAAGCTTTCGAAAAAAGTCAGAATAATATTACACCAAAAATAAACATGGTATGACCGGAATTTTCGAATTTTGCACCTTTTCCTCCCAAATCATAGCTAGTTATTCAGCCTAAGAAATGTCGCTCAAAAATTATCATGGATTAAAAAGGAACTTGTGATTTCCAGCCATTTTCTTGCATAGTAGGTATATAGTGTACAAAACATTCTGCTCGAAGCCAAACGATGGAATGTGAGGAAAAAACCGAGTTTTTCGGCCCCGTATTGTCTGTTACTTTGTCTGAAGCAGTTTTTATCAGAAAACGAAAAAAATATTTTTTTTTGAGTTTCTGGCTTTTTTTTCCTTTCCCCTGCCTGCGAAATTTCATTCGTTCACATTATCCTTTTGGCAAGCTGACTAATAAGGCTATGACAAACATATTTGGTCTTCAAACCTAACCTTGCAAAACTCCTCGTTACAGCATAAATTTGCAGCTAATGCGAGGTGGGGAGAAAAGAAAAACAGCCGAGTTTCTTGTATGCAATATCAAGCACAAAATAAAAAGTCTAGTAATAATCAGACGCGGATCTAACTTTCTTGAGGAGGGCGGACTTTAAAAATTTTGTCAACCATTTTTTAGGCTGACCGAATTGATTTTCGGAGTGCTCCCAGAACACTGTAAGAACCCACTTTTAACAAGTTCCTGTACCGCACGTAAATTTTTGAAAAAAAACGGCATAAAAGACCATTTATCAGAAAACTTTGACCAACAAATCACTTTTAAAAAACGGCGCCTTTAGAAAACAATTAGGGTTGATTGACCAAAAACGGTTGCCACAAAATATTACAAAAGGTGGGGCCCTTTAGTTGGTTAGGGGTCGAATCTCTGAAGAGCGAAAGAAGTGCATCCGCCCCACCCAAAAAGTTAATAAATTCATAGCTCTCAAAAAAAATTAACTGATAACTTGATGGTAAAACTGTGATAAAAATTATATCTTTCGCATTCAAAGACATGGGATCTTTACTAAGGTAAACAAATGTTACTCTTGTAGAATTACTCTTTTAACCCCAGTTGCACGTTCATACTTTCACTCTTCAGCCAATCACAAGCACGATTTTTCTGGGTTTTACAGAAGAGCTGTAAAGCTCATAAGAATCCTGGATGAGTTCTGTTCTTTTAAAAGTTTTTTTTTGTGTCAAATCGGATAAAAGAAACCAAGTTTATGCTCAACTTTAGGGAAAAATAGTTCAAAAGTTGAGAAAACTGGTGATAAATGGGTCAAAATGGCATTTGGAAATCCAAAAAAAAACGTATATTTAAAACTTTTAAGCTGGAAGGATTAAAGGTTTCAGATCAGTTTGTACGGGAGATCAGAAACTAAATTAGACAAGATTAACCGGTCGGTGGGCAAGTACCAAAGAATAATCCGACCACATTCACTAAAAATTAAAAAAGTTTTTTTTCTTTTTTTTGGAAATGGTGTCATTTATTGTGTGTGGTGTGATAAAGAAAACAACATACTAAAAATTAAGATGTGAAAAACATTTATTAAGGCCATACTTGACAACAGTCTTATTCAAGAACTGAATAACAAACAAACCCTTTTTTTGAAAATTTTTCTAAATAATTTCTAATTTTCTCGAGAAACATTTTAAATTTTCTTAAAAGCAAAGACTGAGTAAAGCTTTCGAAACATTTTTTGGCTGAAATTTAACTTCTCCTTATTATTTAACTGAACATTTTTTTAAACACCTCGCTTTCTCCACTTGGTTGAAATTAGAGTAAAGCTCAAAAACTACAGAGCGGAAAAAGTCAATTGAATTTTTTCTAGTATATTTGGAATCGAAATTATTGAGAAAACTTTAATCACTCGTCCATTTTGATCGTATTTTTTGGAAAACAAAAAGATTAGGATATCGACACCAAATTTTTTTGTTTTTTATGGATTACAAATGAAATCAGAGCAGCCTGCGTTATGTATGAAGAAACAGAATGTTCTAGTTCTAGGCTAGTTTTTTTTCAATTTTTGTTGCTTGTAAAACATACACAGTAAAAATTTTGTATAGGTTAGATGACAAATGATCCCTCACCTTAAATTAACTTTCAAAAAACAAAATATATATATATATATATATATATATATATATATATATATATATATATATATATATATATTGCAGAACTACATGGCATGATATAATTGCACCATCAATTTTCATTCTCTTTATAACAGAGTGCAGCGCGAAACAAAAGGTTTTTAATAAATTAAAACATCGATTATTCTTAATCGTATAAAAACTGCCTGAAACAAAGACAAAAATTTCAAAAAATCATTGCAAATATTTAATGTTTTTCTAGTGGAGAAAAATCAAATTGGAAAAGATAATGAAGCTCTTTTTCAATTAGATCTGCAGTCTTACACATGCTCCCAGGAATTTTTTTTTCTTGATTCAGATTATTTTGTTTGACCATTGAGAATAAGATCTAATTTTCAATGTCATTGCTCGCTACAAAAATTGGTGCTAAAATTTTTTTTATTATTATTCTTGTTCTTGTTCTTTCGCGCACGGGAGGCATGGGCAAACTTGCTACCACGTTTTACAAAAGACTTGCTTCGATGATCAGTGAGAAAAAAATTGAAATAACATCGTATAGTCAAGTCCGTGGATCCCGTTCATCATATCAGAGACCGAGGCATGATTGCGTAGAGCAGAGATTTCTTGAAGCGCGCTAAATAGACAGCAATTAAATTGCATGGATGTTTCTTTTAGGATATTTTTTAGTTGCTGTAGTTTCTTCTCATTGGGAGTCACTACAACAGAATATGGATGTGAAGATGAGTCCAATAAAACTGAAGTACAGCCAGCCATGGAACGTGATGTTTGCAAAATGACTGGAGCCGACTTTCATGAACCAGGAAGCGAATATTGTCAGTTCAATTCTACTAATTCTGAAAACTCAACTAATGGAAACATTGATTGGAATGAAATGTAATTATCATTTTGATAATTTGAACAAAAAAATCTTAGAGAAACATAACCTTGTTTATTTAAACAAAAAATTGGAAAATTGTTGACTTGGGTTCATACTGGGGTAAAAAATTCTTCCGTTTGAAATGGTTTTGTAAGATACCGCTAATTCTAGCAAAAACACTCAAAGCATAAAATTTACTTACCTTGACCAACAAAACAGATGGTAATCTGATGGGCGCAAAACAACGGCTGTTTCTTTTTTCTGCTTGTTTACCTCGAGTACTTTTACAGGGGACCAAGATTAGATCATAAATCAAAGTTTTCTAAGTATCAAATAGCAATGATTTAATTGTAAAAAAACATTTTAAAGACTGCAAAAAGTTGAAAACAAAAGGAGACTCTGCTCAAAGAGACGGTTAAATCGTACTCACACATCTGGCCTAACCCACCAGTAAAAGACATCCTGAGCATGCTCTATAGCCGAACTCACCACCCTCGTTACAACACGCTTAAGACACACTTCTATTTTTGACGACAGTTAGCGAAAACAACTATTTAAAAATCACAACTAAAACTGATTTCAATAACAGAATGTAGATATTCAATATAAAAATAACTTCTTGAGCAAAAAAAACGAGCAGCAAAGGCAGATGAAAACTCGATGACATTTCAATTCTGGAATGGCAAATCCATTACTTGTTGTCGAAGTCACAACCCTCACAGGATTTAAATTATAAATCCAACATCGCAGGAAAGGTACCTATTGAAGAAGAACAATGGCCACGCGATGTTGATCTCACATACGAATCCTCGTCACTTGGCGCTCCATACAGAGAAGTCAAACCCCTTCTCGCTATTCGATGAATAGTTGAGAATGCACGTAGTCTCGCTCTAACTTAACGTAATCAACCCATCTTGCATAAATCTGAAACCCTAACACGATCACTCAACACGATCCAAATACACGAGACCCACTTCTGAAGAACGAACGACTGTACCCCTTCTCTCTATGAAGACAACCACTCAAAAACACGAGCAACTGTTTCTTCCTCCTCATTCACGCAGCCACTGCATCAAACGAGTCTACTCTATGAATCAAAAAATCTCGCCATCCATCATTCACTACAAAAAACATTAAAACTTAAAACTCTCTGAACCCCGGACGGATGGAACCAGCTTAAATTTATTTTTTATATCCAATTATATTTTTCATGAGACTCTCTCTGTAAAATATTTCTAATTAACCAATCATGATCCATAATTAACATTTACTATAAATTATATAGCTGAAACTATTCATAGTTCTAGCAAACAGAACAGAATAAACATCATACATCTTATCTCGCAAATACCAGTATACACTAGATCTATTGAGACATAAGATATAAGAGTAAGATTAAGATCGTTGTTAGACTTAGAAGTTGCACGAATCTATCCGGCCGAAAATTAGATAGCGTGACGAACAGACGGTGTACTTTATCTGCAATTACTCTATGAGTGAGCCACCCCGGACATAAACTCCATGACGCTATGTAAACCCATTGAGAGGGGGTAGGGACCCCCTCGGAACATTTGACATTTGGCCAGTTTAACTTTCTACTTAAAAAAAAAATAGTCGGGTGCTCAAAAACTACCCGTTAGAATTCCCTAATTTTTTGCATGCGAATGCGAACCTAGACCCCGGAAATAATGGCAGTTTGTTAATGCCACTTTTTGATGGTTTTATTTTTGAGATGGGTTTTGGTCATTTTTGCCCTTTTCTCAATGACCCCAAACCCAAAAAGTGGTTTTTTCAATTATCTCTAAGTCAGTAATTGTTTCGGCGTTGGTCAAGAAGAACTTTCTAATAGTGCCTAAGAGATGTGGTTTGATGCTTTAAACCGTTTTGCATATTTTTTTTGCTTTCGCGAAAATCAAAAGTTTGACTTTTTAAGACGGTCATCTAAGGTTCGAAAAATGAAAAATTTTTTAAGTTGAAAATAACATATTCTGATTTATAAAAAACGAGTTTACCGTTGGGAAGTTATTAGTTAGTGGCAAAAACACTTAAGACTTCTTTTTTTGGAGTTTTTTTGCGTTCATAATTTTCTTAATTGCTCGTTCAACCGAAATTTGTCTTAAAATTTTTTTTTAATTCAGATCTGTCCTACATTAGCTAGAGTAGTTTAGGTCATATATAGCCAGATAGAAAGTTTGAACTACTAAATTTTATTGTAAGCTGCCGGAAAATTCCACGATTTGTTGTGAAACATAATGAAATTGCTGAAACTAATACGAAAAAAAACTAAAAAAGTCAAAAAAGAATTTTTTTATTTTTTTTTTATTGCAAATCTTGTAGGATGCTCTCTGGGCCCCTTAGGGCCCAGTAGAAGAGCATCCGAATCGGAATTATCCAAAAAAAATGAAATTAAAAAATGGTTGTTCTTTTTTAAGCCATCATGTCCAGTTTTGACTGAGCATCATAAATGAGCCCAAAGGGCGCATTTGTCTTGCGAAAGCGTTTTCAGCTGCCCTGCTATCCATTCAAAATTGCCGGAGTATGCGCATGCGCATATTAAGACTGAAACTCCGCAAAAATTATGCCAAGGTAGGGAGGGTGGGACGCAGACCTGACTGGCTAGGTAAACTAGAAAAAGTAAGCGTAACGTTATTTTTTATTCCGATGTTCAAAATTATGATGAAAAAGTAGGTCACGATTTATGAAAATGATTTCAGCTTCTGCTGAAAGAAGAGCAATTATGACGTCTAATCGGTATCTGCACTTCGTGGTTTTTCAGTTTCCGTCTAAACTCAGTTTGATCATGCGGCTCACTGCCACTGAAAGTTTCCTCTTCGCAAATCCATGGTTGATCTCGGCATATCAATCTTTCCTTCAGCCAATCATAGGATAGGAAATGTTCGAGGGCGCCCTCGTCGGGTATAACATAATACTCGTAAGCATTTCTGAGAGGAATTGCCATTGGGTAGTCAAGTTCGTAATTCCCATGGTATACAAAAACGCCTTCCCCATATCCAACAGATTGAATTACGTTCAAACAAACATGCGGTCTATAATTGACCTATAAAATGAATCACATTAACAAATTGTCAGTTTCAAGACTTTTTTGTAGTCAACACTTTTTTCTAATCTGCTTAAGAAAATTTTTCCGGTTGGCCATGCCAGAACAAAGGAAACGCGAAACAAATCTATTATAAAAAGTGCTTAAATTAAAAATTGCGAAGACATTTTTTTAAAGTATTTTTTAACATTTGAAATTGTGCATTTTCGGGTTTTGATGCAAAAAGTAAGGAAAAAAATTGAAACTGTAATCTTTCCATTACGGGAGTACACCAAAACCAAACTATGGTTGTCTTCAAAAATGAATAGGAGAAATATAAATCAGTAAAAACATGTTTTTTAAAAAAAAAAAAAATTTATAACGGATTAAACCACCGATTTTCATTTAACAAACGCTGAATGATGAAATCTAGACACTAAAAACGACTGGAAAACTTGCTCGATATCTTATATGATTAATACTTTAAATTTGAATTTGAAATTTTTTTTTCATTATTTTTCCACACTGTTAGAGAAAAAGTACCACTTTTCATTTTTTTTTGGGATCAACCGTACAAAAGACCCCCCCTCACTAAAAACTTAATATAATAACCGATTTTATTTGATTTTTAAAGTCTGTGTCTCTGAAACTCAAATTTATTCGATTAAATTTAATTAGAAAACGGTTATATTTTTAAAATTTTTCAAACCACTAAAATCTATCCCAATCGATTATGATTTATTATTTTCAACTTATCTACAAAATTTTTTGTGAAAGAAATCTAATCCTTTTTAATCGATTATTTAGTGGTTCAAAGTAACTTGAGACTCAAGTTCAGGGGCGGATTTAGGGGGATGGGGGCGGCGGACGCCCCTTTCTCAGGGATTCGACCCCCTGCCGACCCAAAGGGTCCCCTCTTTGGTACTTTTTAAGAATTCCATTTTTGGCCGACTGACCCTAAAGTTTTTCTAAAGGCGCCTTTAGCGCCTATATATACTAACTTTGAGGGGGAGCGCGCGCCAAAAAAACGCGATTTTTCCAAAAAGTGCCCAAAAACGGCTTTTTCGACCTGTTTTTCAAAAATTTGCCCGCGGCGCAGAAAATTTGGCCAAAACTGCGTTTTTTACTGCTTTAGGAAAGCTCGGATAATCAATTTGGTCGACCTAAAAAAAACCATCAAAATTTTCGAAAATTTTTTGAAAATCCCCCCCTCGAGAAAATCTTACATCCGCCCCTGCTCAGGTCAGTTCTTTTGTTCTCTCACTAAATTTCAGTTTTTAATAATTTCACTTGCTTTTAGTTTTGTTAAATTGCATATTTTTTGTTGTTTTTCAATTTTGTTCGCTATCCCCACAATTTGTTATTTATTTCAGTGGTTGGTGGGTGTGAGTTGGGGGTGTTTGGAGGAGGGGGAGGAGGATGGGGATTGTAGATGAAGGGGAGGGGGCTTGATTCCTTCATATAGTTTGGTTTCGATGGCTTCACGAGGAGGAAAACGGAACCACACAAAAACCAAACCCAAGAGTGGAGTGTGCGCCAACCAAAACTTGTCGAGGCAACAATGTGGGAACGTAAATCCACCGTACAAGTGGGAGGGGAGAGCCAACCCCTACCGAAAAACCAGGCGATACAAAGAATCAGAGCAGCGAGGGTGCAAGGACTATTACGCAGACGAAGGAACTGCTGCGACGAAGGAGAGAGCCAACAAGGTGGGGTTTTTGGGTATAGAGTCAGGTGATCCCGCCGATCTGGCACTAACCCTCCTCATACTGGCGGAAGATTTAAGGAAAAGAGCCCTGCGTTAACCAGAGATGCTAAGCGGGCAGATAATGTTGCCATTCTGATCGGGGGAAATTAAATCTGTTCCAAGAGGAATAAGAAATCAATTTTCACTTCGGAATGCACAACGGAAGAAATCTTTGGTTTTCAAAGATACCTCAAACAGAACAGAGTAAAATCGATCAAGGTGCTTGAAGTTTTGACACGGATATGTCAGGGGCAACAAGGGACAACATCGTCGAGCCAAGTAAGTCCGCGCCAGACCGGAAAAAATGCGAAGCCTGCAAACCTTGAAAAAACGACTCAATAAGAGAAATCAACGACATATTACGCGCAAGCGAAGAAAAACATGGCTGTGAAATCGCTGGATTGGGGAAAGAGTTGGCCTCTAGTTAGGTCTTAGCGGTCGATGGAGTACAATTAAGTGCAACAGTAGTTTGCTATCTAGCAACGATTGTACGCAAGTCGTGTCTATGACGGCCCAGCCCGTGGTGTGTCTGTGGGGGTTTTGGTCAAAGCTGCCGCTCCCTCTCGGTACCATCGCGGGCTAGTGGCTACATACTTGGACGTATAGACAGGCCACAGAACTGAGAACAATGTAGAAGAACCCAAGACCAAAATCCGTGACATGCCAATAATGTGCGAAGAAAATTATAGACAAAAAAGAAACAAGCGTGTGGTCCATTTTAGATGAACGTCTCTCAAAAGCAGAGCAGAGTACAACTCATGGTGCCGAAGTAGACCGGGCGGAAATTATGGCCACAGGGTGTCCCAAGCAAGGAAGCGGTAAACGCACAACAACAAAAAGCTAGACGCAAAAGAAAGCAAAAAATAAATTACAAATTCTGGATTGAACGCACCAAAAAGAAGGGCTACACAAATGGGACACAGATCTTGTCGTGGAGTGTACCAAAAGCCAAAGTTGCATTTCCTAGGAGTAATCGTTGTTGTGAAAAGCTACGAGTGATTGCCAAAACTGATGTGGACATAATCTTTTTCTCGGAATTGAACAAACCAGACGGCGGATTCCAGTGGATAGAACTAAAGACCTATATGGTTATAATGTGTACGGCAAAAGTAGCGGAATCTTCCTCTGAGACAACTGGGCAGTGGAAAAGACCGAGCAAGGACTAATACGGCAGTCAGTCCGGAGACCGTTTTAGTACGGCACTCAGACGTGATGGCGGATAAACTGGCACTTTTGGCTACACACGAACCGCTTTGGGGTGCGAACTACTGGAGTATGAAACTTCCAGGGAAGAACTGAAAACACTAATATTGAAACGTAGCAAAAAGTGCCTGATTATTGAAGGGGATTTCAACGCGACAGTGGGAGACAAGACGAAACGAAACGATCAGTTGACGATGCATCTTGGCCTAATACTTTGAATAAAATGAACGCGACTGGAAAGTCGCTTGTAGAACTGAGCCACGCCCACATTCTTGCGTGGCTAAACTCGTTTTTTTTTGTCACGATAAACAACGAACTTGGAAATGTCCCAAAAAAAGACATACATGAGTTGGATGGCTTTGTGCTATGAAAAGATGAACGCAGCAAAAGAGCAAAGAAGATTCGGACCGTAAACGAGGCACCTGACCTGTCAAAACAACAACCCAAACCCATGGAATGCTGGATAAGAAAGATAAGAAAGGTTAAAGCAGTGAAGAAACCTGATACACGTGTCGGAATTGACTATGATGCCTTACAGGCGATACAAAAGCTCTTCACGAAGAAAAGGATGAGAAGACTGACAACATCCAATCCTGGGACAGAGCAATGGCAGTACCCCGGGATGTTCCTACGAGAGTATGCAGAAAGAAAAAGAATATAACTCTCAATCCGTGGAAAGAACAAAGAAGAATCAGAACTGCACAGTGGTGACATTCAGATCGTGTACAAGAAATATAGTTTCCGGAGATCTTAAAATCATCGAGGAAGAAAAGCTCCTTCCCGAAGAATTCGGATGCCACTTCAAGGCCGCGTCAGAGATTAGTTTGGAGTAGTTTGAAAAGGGTGATCGAGTGAACCCTAAGAGACGATCCATGCCAAGGTGCAAAAGCCAGCAGCTAGACCAGAAGGTAGCATTTCCGGAAATAATGTACGAAACGAAGCAAATGAAAAGCGGAGCATCTGGAGTTCAAGGAGTAGAATTCAATTCACTGAAAGCCATGAACCGAGACACGAAAAATGATTGCTTAACATAGTCATTACGCATCTTCAAGAAAACTAGCATAAGTGAGAAGAAGAGACTACGACCGGCTGGGTAGTGCCGTTGTTTAAGAAGAGCTCGAGAGGTGATTTGACAACTACTGAGTCGTGTGTTTATTGCGCTGATAAGTCGTCTGTGCGCAAGCATCTTAACTGGGCATAGTCAGAGAACCTAGGAGAGCTGGGAAAAAACAGAGTGAATTCCGAACCTGAAGATCAGCTTTCGATGCAACGCAGCTCGTCTTGAGAATGAGCGACAAGAAATCAAGAGGGTCTTCGGCCGGGAAAAGTAACCACAGGGAAGCGAGCCGGAGCCGTACTACTGGACATTAAAAAAGCATACATCAGGCTAAGCCGACTCTTACTGTGACGAATCATTGCGAACATCGTGATTGGTCAAACAACAAATACAAGGTTGAAAGGGTGCACGAGGGCACGTCATTTCAAGTGAAGTGGAGAGAGGCAAGTAGCGAAAGTTGGCCCAATGAACGCGGACTGCACGAATGATGCGCATTCTCATTCTTTCTTTTTCAAGCCATCAACGTAGCACGTGCGAGAAAACTGAGAGCGGCAATAGAGAAAAAACTGAGTGCAATGGAAACCAGGAAAAGGAAACCATGAGAGAGTCTCCAGACAGCAGACTCCAAAGTGACCCTAGCGAGCAGTGTGTCGAGAACAGTCATGATTATCTTGTTAGCTGATGATGCGACCTCAAGGAGGGTAGGGAGGTGTTTGAGGAGACGATCATGGAAGTTGGAGATCGCTGTCATGACAAAAAGAAAGAATTTATTTGCTCCGGATAAAAAAATGCGGACAATACGATCTTGGCAAACTTCAGAGTGCGGTGGATCGGTGCTATAGAATTGTATGGACTGATAAGAAGGGAATACCAAAACTGAGGATGCATAGAGAAAACACTAACAGCTACAACATCAAGAAGCAACTAGAAGTGCACTCCGTCGGATACAAAGAAGAGAAGAGGTTCCTTGGTGAAACTAAGTCAAGTATTGCAGATGGAAGACACTAGACTGACTAGTCAAGTAGTATTGAAAGTTGAAACGGGAATCCGAGGAGGAATTTCGGAAACAGAGACAACGTAATTTCGTACTGGAAAAGGCTGCTCCGCGAGATTGGTCGAGATTGGACCAATGCAGAGAACCTGACCAAAACAAGGAAGTCACGGAAGAAAAAGACAAATGAGAGACTGGCCTTTATCGCTGATTGCGAAGACCAAATAGCCTATGCAATGCGTGGGGAGCAAACGCCCGATAGAAATCAACAAACGGAGGAGGAAACAACTTTTCGCTGCAGATGGGAGGACTCTGGGAAGATGGGCCTCTCAATGGGAGGATGGAGAAAACATGAAAGAAGACTGCACGAAATCTCAAGCCAGCAAGAGTTCGTATGTCCGAAACGCAGAAGAACATTCAGGGAAAAGCACAATCTTCCGAATCATGTGAAAACGCGTCTGACCGGGAACTGCGACACAAGACCGGATGCGGTACAACTCTGCCGACAGTTTATATTAGCTCGCATCTTAGGAAGTTTTGTAAGACCTTCTCGCTAGAAACAGAAACATCAATATGGACATCAAATCACATAGGTCTCAGGAAGAGAAAACAATGCGGGAACTGCGAGACCTGAATAACGAAAAATAACCTGTGCCGCTGCATAGGCCATTGAAAAAACCTAGGCCCAGATATGGGCCTAAACGGACAAGAGAGAGGAGCGAGCGTAGTGAGAGGTACGAGGGTTGAACGTTGATGGGGCGGGGGGTGGGGGTAGCGGGGAGTCGTGAGCGACTCAGCAAGTGGCATGTTGGCGGTGATTAGTGATCATTGGGACGAAATTGTTCGTTCGGGTTTTGCAGAGAGCTGCCAAAAGTAAGGTAGTTATTTACAAAAAAAAATCATGTTCACAAAATTTGTGTACAACAAATAATCCAATATATTGAAAACAAAAATGATTTTTAATCAATTATAATGGATTTCTTTTTTTGAAAACAAATCGATTAAAATGGATTGAAAATCCATTACGGTGATTAAATTTGCCACGATAATCAATAAACTAACCAACAAAAATCCTTTATAACTCCAGCAACAAAATTTCCATGCGGGCTATTGTATATTGACCTACCTAATCCTGTTTTTTTTAATTTTATTTTTTTTTTAATTTTTCATTTCAAACAAGCGCGCTGAAAATACTGCTGGAGATATTTGTTATACAGAATAGCTGTTTTATCATGTTAATAGCTTATTTTGTAATAAAAAAATTTTGCAACGATAATTGATAATCAAGACAACATTTTAGTCGGCAAAAGCTTTATAATAGGTTTTTATCCATGAATCTTCGAATCGGGCTACCGTAAACTGCCGCTCCACAAGCATGTATCAATTTTGAAATTTTGATTTCGCAGAAACTTTTCATTTCAATCAAGCGCGCTGAACATACTGCTGGAGAATTTTCGTAGACTGAAGATTTATTTTATCCTGTGATAACGTATAGTTTAGCGTAAAACTTTAATTAAACTTTGGTATCGATTGATTTCTTTGAAAACAACAATTTCTAAGAAACCAGTGTTTAAACCTGCTAAAGAAATTTGAGGGAAAACGGTAGTTTGGTTGATTTCCGAACTGTTGAATCACTGTTGAACTTTGGCACTGACAACACAAAAATTTCCAAAAAAAAACCAAAAAAGGTACAATTTTTTCATGTTTCAAAAACTCACAAGAATCCAGTTTAATTGCTTTCCTTGTGAGTTGAAATTAGTCAGATTAGCCCAATAGTCTCGAGGCCCAACTCCATATGATGACCCAAACTTCTTATACACCTGCTTCTGAAAACTGCAGCAGGGACCTGAAATTTTTTTTTTAAATTTGAATAAACTAAGCAAAACTTGGATTAGGTTACTAAAGCACTAGTTTGATAAACTGTCAATTGGAACTTACTCTCAAAATAAACTGTCAAAACTCGCATTCATAAAAACATCTCTAAAATAAACAAGACTGCTCGTATCAGGGCGAAGCCTTGAATGTTCCGACTGCCTTTTCAGGTTTATGGAGCAGTAATAACATTAAAAAATTAAATGTAATAAAAAAATGAAAATATTTTTTTTTCAAAATTTGAAATTTTTTATGAAAATCATCCCCTCATACGCCATATAAAGTACAAAAATATAGATTTCGCTCCTTGTAACAAATCAATTATGGCAAACAAGCTTCTTTCAACCAATTAGGAACGATTTCTAAGACGGATTAACTCTCCGCTTACGCGTTAATAGCGCGAAATATATCGCGCGTTAATTGTCCCAAGTTATACCCTCTTTAAACCTTTAACCCCTCATAACTTTACGAAAAATGATCACAGGTGAAATATCTTTTCAAATTTGAGCTCATGACAACAATACCTTTCGAATGATGTAAAAAAAATCCGTCAAAAATGGCTAGTTAAAAAGTCTGAAGAAAAAAAAACCCATCCCGAACACAAATATTGCGTTACTGTCGTATCGAAAGTCGGATTAATAAAGAAATTTCAGCCCAACATAATGCCGTGAATAGCCAAAATCAGAGTGTTTTTGCCCGTAATAACTGTTGAAATACTAAGGTACGACAGCCGTACTTTTTAACAATCATTGTTCTGATTCTGTGACCGTCGATTTTTGATAACAATAGATCAAAATCCTGATGCTGATTTTGTTCCGACTCTCGGAGAAAGTGACGGAATGCTTTTGCTCGGATGGTTTTTTCTGCAGACCTGTTTAAATTTTTAACTAGTCATTTTTTGCGGAATTTCATATTACCATCTGAAACGTATTGTTTTCTCGAGCTCAATATTGAAAAAAAATTTTTCATGTAATAATGTTTTTAAAGTAATGTGGTTTAGAGGTAGCCAACTTGGGATAAATAATGCGCGATATAATCACTGCTACCCGCATTGGAGTTCCATGAATAAAAATCTATTATAATTGAGCTTCCTTGTCAGTCTCCACAAAAGTGAAAACAAATCGATTATAATCTATTGAAAATGGATTATAATATTACTATTTTTCCAGGCAACAAAATCTTTTTTTTTCATAAATTATAATCGATTTTTTTTTCACTTTTGTAAACACTGACATTGAAACTAAGTTATCAACGATTTTTTTCCACTTTACTTAAATGCAAATTTCAACGCACATAAAGTCTTTTCTACCCATTAAACTAAAGTTGGTTACGTTGGTTACTTGTTGTTTAATTTAATTTTTTTCTGCCTAAATTTGATATTTTTGTTACTTTTTTATGGTACTTTAAAACTGAATTTTGTTCCTTTCAACAATTTTGTGGGGGTTCAAGGAAGGGGGTGGCAAACGCAGGGCTGGTGGCTTGTAAGGGAGCAAAACGGGGGGGGGGTAGTTGGTTCAGATGAGGGCGGTGGTGGTGGTGGTTACGGTGGGGGGTGATCAGGTGGTGGGGGGGGGGGTGCTCAGGTTGGGGGAGGGAGGTGTTCAGGGGGGTTCAGTGGGTGGGGGTGGGTTTCGGGTGGGGGAGGGGGCGGGTTCAGGTGGGGGAGGGGGTGTTCAGGTGGGGGGTTGTTCAGGTGGGGGGTATTCAGGTTGGGGTTCAGGGGGGGGGGGGGGCGGTTCAGTGGGGGGGGGGGTTCAATGGGGGGAGGGGAGCGAAGGGGCAAACGTTAGGGGGACTGAAGGGGAGCAAAGGGGCAAACGTTGGGCGGAGCATAACGGAATCTTTTTGCAATTTGAGTTTAGGTATAGAAAAGGATTAGGCCGTACACTCGCTTTGCATAAAGTGGAAAAGAATGCATTTTAATGTGATTATCAAGTTATTATAAAATCCATTATAACGGATTCCAAATAAATTATAATACATTTTGTTTCGGCGAGAAAAATTGGATTTAAATACATTTTTAGTCCAATTTTGTTGTCTGAACGCAATATGGGAATCGATTATATTTACAACACTTTAGACCACGAAAATCCAGTAAAATCGATTTGTTTTCATTTTTCTTAGTTGCGGGTATTAACGCGGAAGCCGAAATTCTTTCCGTGTTAGAAATCGTTTCAAATTGAATTGAGGCAATCTGTTCGGTCCCTTTTATAATGTGCTGTAAAGACAATATATAGCTATATCACTATTGAACAAATTTTAGATTTATAAAAACTGGATGAATTGTTCGAAACCAAAAACTACTCCATATAGATTACACGGCAGTCATATCGTTCAAGGAGTCGCCCTGATACCAGTTGTGTTATTTTTTGAAACTTCGAATGTGCTTAACGCCAAATTCATGAAATGTTTTGCATTCAAACACCTTTCCAAAATAAATTGCGAAGAATGATGTAGTTTTGGCACTTAAATCCGCAAAATCAAAAAATCAAAAAAATCTATCTGATCTCAATGGATGGAAACTTACTTGAAACCCTACACCAAAAATCTTTAAGGGCTATATCATTTTAGCCTGCAATTTAATTCGCAAAATTTCAACTGTTCGTTTTTAATTAACTGATTTGCTTGTTGTTCTGGCTTTTGCAAAGAAAGTAACGGAATATTTGGGCTCGAGAGGTTTTTTCTGCAGGCAATTTTTTTTCTTCAATCGACTTTTAGTCAAGCTATTTTGACGGAAAATTTTCATATCAATCAAAGGTATTGTTGTGCTGAGCTTAAACTTGAAAAGGTAATTTACCTGTGATCAATTTTCGTAAAGTTATGGGGGAGATTTAAACCGTCTAGTAAAACGTTCCAAAATGGTTGAAGCAGACTATTTGCCGCAATTGATTTGATACTAGGAGCAAAATATATCGCTTTGTACTTAATCTGGCGTGTGGGAGTATAATTTTTACAAACAACAATTTAAAAAAAATCTGTTTCATTTACTGCATTTATTTTTTTTCATGTTATTTCTACCCCATAAACTTTAACAGGCAGTCGAAACATTCAAGGCTTCGCGCTAAAACGAGCAACTTTCGTAACGGAAATACGGGCATATTTGAGCTGGGTGGGGTTTTTTTTTTTCTTCAGACAAATTTCGACTCTCTAACTAGCCATTTCTGACGGAATTTATTTATATCATTCGACAGCTATTGTTGTCCTGAGCTTAAATTTTGAAGATATTTTACCTGTCATCAATTTCCATAAAGCTATGGGGTTTAAAGTTTGCCAATTTGGCCAATTTGGGACAATTAACGCGCAACATGTTTCGCGCTATAAGCGAGTAGGCGTTGATCTAATTCGTCCCAGAAATCGTTCCAAACTGGTTGAAGGAAGCTTATTTGCCATAATTGGTTTGTTAATAGAGGCAAAATTTATCACTTTGCACTTTATACGGCGTGTGTGGTGATGGTTTATAAGAAACCTCAAATTAAAATAAAACTGTTTTTTTTTTACATTTAATTTTTTAATGTTATTATTGCACCATAGAACTAAAAGTCAGTCGGAAAAATCAGGGCTTTGCCCAAATACGAGTTTTGTTATTTTTTCAGTTTTCTAATGTACTTACCGCCAGATTAATGAAATGTTTCGCATTCAGAAACCCTTCCAACTTAAATTGCGAAAAATGATATACCACCAAACGCAATTTACACCACTTTAAGTAATGTTAACAAAAATCTCTTGATAATGTTAGTGTTCATCAAAAAATAATTTTAAGTGTTATAAAGTGTATTTAATCAAAAGCTGAATCTTTATTACGAGGCCAAACTGTGGACTTTGTGCATTGTAAGCAGTCCGCAACAGGGCAAAATCAGATATGTCGCTGAATCCGCAATATTGCTACTTTTCTTTGATCTTCGTTGCTGTTTTGAATTCCACAAACATTACCTTAAACACTGTACCGCTCAAAATTGCTCCAAACATAGGCAAATTGGAGGAATCCGCTACCGTATTTTCGGAATCCATAACAGTATGAATCCACATTGAGCTGCTGCGGAAGCCCAGTTTACATTGAGATGTTGCGGAATCCGCAACTGTAAGCTGAATCCGCAAACTGTAAACGGAATCCGCAATTTGTTAGTGAAGTCCGCATTTTGCTTGCGAATTCCGTTCACATATATGTGTATATGTAGTATAGCTTTTATAACTATACCTTTTATTTACTAGGTTGTCATCAAAAAGTTAAGAGAAAGAATAAGATATTCAGTTTATTAATTGTGAGTTAGCTTTTTAGAATTATATAGTATCATATATTCACAAAAAATTGCCCTCAGGATATGATTTAATTTGGGACCCATCTCAAATACCGCCCTCATGAATTCACTAGAATCGGAATCTACTGGATCACTATTTGGGATTGATAGAACCCCAAATACACACCAGTTTTTTTGGGATTGATGCAACCCCAAACACTGACCTAATTTGTCAATATGACGTACGTTGTGTTTCCTATCTGGTACAAAGCTTGGCCTCGTAATGTACTTTAGAGACCTTAAAGTTTTTTTGCACTTAATTTTTTTCATACCGCTACAAGTAGCATTTTTATTTGATGCTATAGGGTGCTTGGTTCTGGCTTAAATCAAAAATGATGAGCCTGTTTGCATAAATAATTTTTCGAAATTTTTCGCATATCTTCTCAAAGATAAAATTGTTAAAATCACTCGTTCTTCTAAACCAGCTCAACTAACCAGTAACAAAGTTCTCACTCTTTTTACAAATTTTCAAACTTGTTTTGACTGTCACATTTTGTTAAAAAATTATAATTATTCGACGCCTCCTTTTACGCAAAAAAAACAAAAATAAGATTGATCGTGGACAAAAGAAAGACATTGAAGAAAAATCATCAAAAAATGCGTTGAATAACCATAAAGAAATTGTTTCATCTTTATTTGTTTCAGTTTGAGTCACATCCATTGCCGTTAGACACAAGCTTTTTATTTTTAATCGTCTAGCTTTTTGAGTTTCCGGCTAAGCAATATAAATAATTTTTATGTTTTTTTTTCTGTTCCATTTCTCGAAGAAAGCATACCCTTTTCTTCAGACCTGTTTCGATTTTTTAACTAGTCATTTTTGGCAAACTCAAGTATATACACTAATAAATTATCTCTTTTTTTCATTATCTCGTGTCAGTGGGAGTTTTATAGCTTTATACTGATTAACAATTCTGTTTTTATTAAATATCATTTTGCCGTTGCAACTCAAATTTGTGTATAATCTACAACAAATTGAGCAAAATAGGAGGTACAGCTTGGAATTTATTACCTGAATAATAATTTCCAAATAAATTTTAGTTAAGTTTGTCCAATGACAAGCTTTGAACAATTTGTGAAAAAATGAATTTAAGGGAAGACAACCGATTGATTTGTCTTGCTATTTTACTAGAAACTTTGGACCTCTGTTAAATTCAACGACAATTGTCTAGGATGAAGTCGCATTTTGATATTTCGAATTTATTCTTTTGTTATGTAAAATTCTTCCGATTTTTGTATTAAAAGTAGTGAATTTATGTGCTCGGGGCAGTTTTTTTCTTCAGACGAATTAGAACTTTTTAATTAGCCTTTTTTGACAGAGTTTCTTTTATATCATTCAAAAATATTGCTTTACTGAGCTTAAATCTGAAAAGATATTTTACCTGTGATTGTTTTTCGTAGAGTTTGAGGTTTAAAAATTTTTAAAGATGGCCATTTTGGCCATTTTGGCCAATTTGGGACAATTAACGCTTGATATGTTTCGCGCTATTAACGCGTAAGAGGTGGTTTAATCCGTCGCATAAATCGTTCCAAACGGTTGAAGGAAGCTTATTTGCCATAACTGGTTTGTTACTAGGAGCGAAATTTATCGCTTTGTACTTTATATGGCGTGGTGGTGATGGTTTCAACAAAAGTCTCAATATAGAAGAAAAATCTTTTTTTACACTTAATTTTTTTAATGTTATTACCTCACCAAAGAACCGAAAGTCAGTCGGAACAAACAGGGCTTCGCCCTGATATGAGCTGGGAATTTTTTATTGTACTTAATGCCAGATTAATGAGATGTTTCGCATTGAAAAACTTTTCCAACTTAAATTGCGAAACATGATATACCACAAAATGCAATTTACACCACCTTAAGTAATATTAACAAAAATCTCTTGATAAAGTTAATGTTCATCAATATAAAGTTTTAAGTGTTGTAAATTGCGTTTAATCAAAAGCAGACCCTCTATTACAACACCAAACTGTGCACTTTGTGCATATAAGCAGAGTCCGCAACAAGCCAAAATCAGACTTGTCGCAGAATCCGCAATATTGCTTCTTTTTTATTTTCTTTGCGAATTAGCATTCCAAAAACCTTTACTAAAACATTGTACCGCTAAATATCGCTCCAAAACTTTGGGAATCCGCTATCGTATTTGCGGAGTCCATAACAGTTTGTTGAAAGACAAGTGTATAGTTCAATTGAGCTTGCGGAATCGTCTAATTGTAAATGGAATCCGCAAGCTATAAGTGGAATTCGATTTTTGTTTGCGGATTCCGTTCACATATATGCATATATGTAAAATAGCGTTTAAAATTTTATCTTTTTCTTTACCAGCTGGTCATCAAAAGTTTAGAGAAAGAAAAACATTAAGAGCTCTAAAATGTTTAATAATTGTGAGTTACCTATTCAGAAAACTATTGCATCATATATATGCAAAAAAAACACTGCCCTCATGATTTGATTTCATTTGCGACTGATCTCAAATACTGCCCTCTACAAGATCAGTATTACGGATTGATGGAATTCCAAATTCTGACACGTATTTGAGATTGATGCTACCCCCAAATATTGACCAAATGCGACGATATGCTGAGCTTTGTGTTTCCAAAACACAATTTATTCGGTGTTCTTTTTTGGCATTGTGTTTCCAAAACTAGTATTTGAGATTGATTCAACCTCAAATACTGACCTAGTTTGGCGATATGCTCTCATCCCAATCACTCTAAATATTGAATTTGTTCAATGTTGTGTTTCCAAAATTTTAAAAGGTGACATCCACCAATTCAATAAACCAATGTTTCGAGATTTAATCGTGGATTCCGCTGACAATGGTTAGGTCCTTGTTTTTTAAAACCTGCATTGCTATGGTTAAGAATTCTAGCTCTAGCTTTTCAATTGTCATATGCAAGTTCAGCAATAAACAAAGTTCGGAATCCACTTACAGCTTGCGGATTTCGCTTTCATTTGCGGATTCCACTAACATTTGCGGAATCCAGAACAGCT